>NC_091981.1:232544205-232863372 GCF_044704955.1 Pristiophorus japonicus
TCAGATCTAGATGCAATGGTGGAATAGGTCGGAGAGGACATCTTTGGGAGTTGGCGAGGAATTTCTCAGTATTCTATTCCCCGCCCCCTCCCTTTCCCCCCGAATTGGCCTGTTGTTTTTTAGCTCTATTTTTGGCATTCCCAAGAAATTACGTGGCTACTTCTAGGGGTCAGGATGCTTAGTTGCAACACAACTGTATAGGACAGGCGTGATGGTCCAGCTGGTCTTTTTCTGTATATCAGTTTTCTACAAATCAAGTTAGGTGACTAAAATGATGAATAACCAGTGGTTAGTGTATTGTATTATAAGAATATCAATGCTTTATCAAAGCGAAGACTGGATTTATATTTTTCATCGAGAGTAGAGGTCAGGAGATAAAATTGCACTGTAATATATTACCTGTTCCCAAGCCTACTGCAATTACATTCTTCAAAACAAATGGCTACTTCAAAGATATATAGACATAGGAAAATCTTACACTGCCACAGAGTAGACAGTGAAGGATAATTTATTACTAGTCGCTTTTGACAGCATAGTCAAAGAGCTCAGGTAATCTGCAGATATTGACCAGGAAACAATCACCCTAGAGAACAAAATACCCTCCATCTAATTAATAACATTTCCTCAAATGTCATTTAGATTCTACAATTTTTAATTGAAAACTAAATTAGATGCAAGCAAAGTGGAAAATATACTTGAGATTTTTAAGAATGAATATATAGAAAATAGGCACAAAAGGACTAGTGTTGAGGGCCTTCTACATTGATATATCAGAATTTTCAGCAATTAAAATTCTTCAGATTGAATAAGCTGTGTTCACTGTGATGCCTGAGAAAAAATGTATTTAGACATTCTTTATTAGAAAGTTAGCCAGCTTCATATGAGAAGAGAAAATCAGTTAATCATACAGCATTATAAAATCCAAACCATGTAGTGAAGAATTGATTCCAATGAATTTGATGAATAAACAATTAAAATATAAAATCTTACATCTTCTTTAGCTCAGTTCTCTTGTTGCATTTAAAAAATATTTTCTCAGCTCTTGCCAAATATAGTTATAATACATTTATGATATCATTTAAATTCAACTTGAAGCATGAGCGAATGTGCTCAGTTAATTCAAGGGAAACAAAAGAAAGAAAGCCTTTAATAAAAAGAGATGCGATAACTTACCGAATATAAATTCTGGTTTTCTAAACTTCCTATCCATAATATCATCAGCAACCAATTCTGTCTGTACCTCTACCTCTTTAGGCTGTCTTTACTATTCCATATTTCTTTATCAATGAACTTTGCTTTCCATTGTGGGTCTATGTAAAGAAAATAATGGTGCTTTTACACTACAAGAGTGTAGCTGGCTGCAGAATTCTGAGTCTCTGCCAGCTGCACTCGAGTTTAAACATGCAGGTTCCAGGAACCGACGGCTTCGTAGACAAATTAAAATGTGGGTCCATGATTTTTCCAGCAGGACAAGGGTGTTGCTTTCAGTTATGTAAATGTGGGGACTGGGTCCTTGTGGTTTCCAGTCTCTAAGTTTCTGTATAAAAGAGGAGCCCAGTGTACCTACATGACCTGAATGTAAAATAGAAGAGTGATTCACAGACCTTGATGCTTCAAAACTGATTGCAGCGATAGCACAAATATAAAAGTAGCTTTAGGAATTATGGTTTTAAAAAAAAGAGACAGCAAAACAAAAATAAAATTGTAAATATGCACCAAAATAAATAAAGCAATCAATTAAAAAGGAACAGGAAGAGAAAACATGGATAATAAAATTAATGTAGATTAGTTTTTCAATAAGTCACAATAAATATTCCAAATATCAAAACAAAATACAAGCAAAGGTAGCAAGAAATTGAAAAAGGACATATATAGAAAGCAAAATAGCAGCAGATGCAGTTTGACATAGCATGTGAAGTGGTGCTCTTTAGACATAAGGGCTGGTGTGAATTGGATGCAGGGAGCAATCTCTGCCAATGGGTAGGCCCGAGGCCCACCGCCTCATTTATTTGTGACTGGCAAGCTGCTGGTCCTCTTTAGGCAGCTTGATTTTAGAGAGACTTTACATCACAAATGTTTTATCAAAAAATATATAGGCCCAGAATTTCCGGGGCCGATGACCATCATATGCAAAAACCCAGAACTTGTGATCTATCAAGTTTCAGCTTGATATATCATCCAAATCCTCGGGGAATGGACATTCACTGGCAGAGAGTTGGGCTCTTTCCCCAATTACTGCCCAGCAAATGCCTGTGAAACTCTTAAGCCTGGTAAAAGCAGGTGTAGGGCCTTCTTTTACCACCATAAGAGTTTAAATAAATATATATTGTAAATTATTTAAACATAAAAAAACTTTAAAATTAGTTATAGGTTATGTTTAGCCCCATAAAATATTTAAATTTATTTTTCAAAAATGTAAATTTTTGTTTTAAATGTTTAATTTAATTATTATTTTAATTAATTTTGAACATGTAATGATTTATTTTTATTCAAGTTCTGTGAAATGTTAGTTTTTTAGGTGATCCCTATTAAGCTTTTGGGGATTACTTGTGTAAATGGTATCCCGATAAGCATAATGGGGATCCCCCTTTCTAATTGGTTGGGCCAGCCCACTTGATCCCAGAGATGCTTGCGAACCGCATGCACCCCTGGGATACGTGGGCCTTTACGCATGCGTACATGTAGAGACCCAGGAGTGCGAGTCTACGAACCTCCAGGATCATCAGGTAGGTGTGTACTTTTCTTGCAGTTCAGAGGCATTCGCCCGCGGTAAGCCTCTGACCGCAAATTCAGGCCCATCGAGAATTAGACACTGGTCCCAGTGTAATAATATGCCGTAAGAATCAAATAACACTTCAGTCAGACTTCATCAAACAAAAGTGATGAAGTTGGGTCCTCGAGCTGTAAATGTACCACCGAGCCAGCTGAATGTTCTATTTTTGCTCATTATTGTTTTTTTGAGCTGTGGAAATACTAGGGTAGATTTTTGTCTTCACCGCCACAGAGCCTGACCTGTTGTGAGGGGTAGCACGCCAAGGATGAACAGTAAAATATGCAGATAGATAAATACCTTTGGGAATCAGGGAATATTTATGGAAAAACTTCCTTCAGGAGATTAAATGGGTAGCTAATGTCCATAAACAAGGAAGGTTGTACAAGGTCTGTGCAAAGATTTCTGCTAAGCACACATTGGAAAATGTTGCTTGCTTCATAGGCATATTTGTCAGCTTTCAACTGGCATTTTGAATTAATTTGCATGGAATATTTTGTACCGGTTGCAAAAAAACTGTCTAAAACCAATTGGCAGAGAGAATATGTCAGTGTTTATACTCCACACAAGCTTGTGGTCACTCTAATTATCTCTTCCCACCCTGCCCCCATTCCTTCTGTTCCTTTCTCCCTCATGTATGCATCAGGCATCCCCTTACATGAAAAAGTCAACCATGTAATGTGGGATTGGTGCAACTTGTAGGTCAGACTGGGTAGGGATAGCAGAGTCCCTTCACGAAATGACATTAGCGAACTAAGTGGAATTTTACCAAAAAATAGCAGCTTTTGTGGACCCGCCCTCCTGTATGGCTCAGAGACATGGACCACATACAGTAGACACCTCAAATCGCTGGAGAAATACCACCAACAATGCCCCCGCAAGATTCTGCAAATCCCCTGGGAGGACAGACGCACTAATGTCAGTGTTCTCAATCAGGCCAACATCCCCAGCATCGAAGCACTGACCACACTCGACCAGCTCCATTGGGCAGGCCACATTGTTCGCATGCCTGACACAGGACTCCCAAAGCAAGCACTCTACTCAGAACTCCTACACGGCAAGCGAGCCCCAGGTGGGCAGAGGAAACATTTCAAGGATACCCTCAAAGCCTCCTTGATAAAATGCAACATCACCACTGACACTTGAGAGTCCCTGGCCAAAGACCGTCCTAAGTAGAGGAAGAGCATCCGGGAGGGCACTGAGCACCTCGGGTCTCGTCGCTGAGAGCATGCAGAAAACAAGCACAGGCAGCGGAAGGAGCGTGCGGCAAACCAGACTCCCCACCCACCCTTTCCTTCACCGACTGTCTGTCCCACCTGCAACAGAGATTGTAATTCCCGAATTGGACTGTTCAGCTACCTGAGAACTCACTTTTGGAGTGGAAGCAAGTCTTCCTCAATTTCGAGGGACTGCCTATGATTGGTGATGATGATTTTACTGCCTTAGCTCATAAATTACCAGCTTCATTGAATTTAGTTTCAAAATTAGACATGGTAGGATTTCAGGTGGATGTAAAACATTATATGGCACTAATGGAAAATGAGCTGGGGAATTCTCCCGGTGTCTTGGCCATCCTTCAACCAGCATCACCGAACATGGCTGCTGGCTGGCCTTCCTGGTTTTATTGGGAGGAAAATTGCGGACGAACGCCTCCGACCCGAAAAAAATATACAAAAATACCTGGTGGTCCCGGAGGAACATAGGATTCCGGTTGGAGGACTTCATTCACTGTGCAGCGTACGGGAAGACGTCCTGCAGATACGTATGCGTTTCCTGGAATCTCATCGGCCTGGACCACCAATCACTATCTAGTATTCTCATTGATAATGATGGGAGCTCTGTTTTTACGAGTTCCCGTTACTATCAATGAGAATACTCTCCTAAAACAAGAAACCCAACACAATAAAAAAAACACCACACATATTTAAAATTAATTGAGATTGAATGTAATTAAATGTTTTAGAAAAAAATATTTGGGGGATTTTTTTTTAATGTGTTTTAATAGGGCTAAAACTAAACTTACCTTAACGGATAGGGTTTTTAATATAAAAATGAGAGATTAAATTAATATTTCTATGTTTTAAATCTGTTGAGCTGGTAAAAGTAGGCTATACGCCTGCTTTTACCAGGCGTAAGAGTTTGAAGGTTATTCGCTGGGCAAGAGTTGGGAAAATAGCCCAATCTCTGCCCCGTGGATGTCCTTCCTGCGGGGACAGGTCGGAAAAGCCGGTTCTCAGTGTATGCGCATTACCGAGAACCAGCTTTTGCGAGGCCTCACCGGGTACGTGCCGCTATTTTCGGCCCATTGTTTCTTTTGTGTCTGATGTGAATATTTAACCTTTTGCTTTCAACGTGCTGAAAAAGGATCCTTTGAGCAAGTTTTCATCCACTAAATGAAAGCTTTATTTTGTAAATTGTTTGCTTACCCAGTGAGACGGAGCGAGCCAGGTAAATAAAGAAAACCAGTATTTTGCAGCGTATTTTAGTTATACAGGAGTAATGATCTATTCTTAACTTCTGTGTAGTTTTCTTTCTGTAATATTAGTGTCTGTTTACGGATCATAGTGGGCCCTCTGAAACCTTTTTAAAAAAAAACAGCTGGCCTGAAAAGCCTGTCATATTCCTGAACGACCAGCAGCAAATATAAAGATCATTGTTAAGAACAAACTTGAAACACACCAATGCAAAACTGTCAGTTTTCAATAGAATGTTCTTTATTGCAGATGTTCGCAGAAGAACAATTTATGAGTACCACCGAGTTGAACTGCAGATGTCGAAAGTCACTAACATCTCTGCTGTTGAAATGATCCCTCTCGCCAGTAAGTATTAATGTATCCATTGTATTTTAATGTAAATTTAATTAGCTGTGCTGTAGAAGTTTGCATATTTCAAGCATCATGTAGGGGGAAAAAAGCGCAAAAGTGGATGTCACTAGTTATCATTTATTTGTCCTTCGGACTTGCACTGCGCTGGCAAAGCTGCATGTATTGTCCATCCATAATGGCCCTGAGACGATGGTGATTGGCCTTCCCCTTGACCCACTGTTGTTCTTGTGTTGAAAGTATTTGCATGGTGGCGTTAGGTAGGGAATTCTAGATTTTTGACCTAGCGATGATGACGGAAAAGTATTATATGTCCATGTCAATATGGTGTGTGTGACTTGGAGGGAAACTTGAAAATGATGGTGCTGCCATGATTTTGTTGATCTTGTCCCCCTTGGTGGGAGAGCTCTTGGGCCTGGGAGGTGTTGTTGACATATGCTTGGTGAATTGCTGCAGATCATCCTAGAAATATCACATACTGTAACACCGTGCACAAATGGTCATTGTCCAGCACTTGTGTGGAACGAACATTACTTGCCACTTGTCAGCCCAAGTCTGAATGTTATTCAGGTCTTACTGCAAGCCGCTTCATTATCCAGAATTGTGACTCGCGCTAAATACAACAATGACAACTTGTATTTATATAGTGTCTTCAACATAGTAAAACGTCCCAAGGCGCTTCACAGGAGTGTTATAAGACAAAGGTTTGACACCAAGCCACATAAGAAGAAATTACGGCAGATAACCAAAAGCATGGTCAAAGAGGTAGGTTTTAAGGAGCATCTTTAAGGAGGTAGAGAGGTGGAGAGGTTTAGGGTGGGGGTTCCATAGCTTAGGGTCCAGGCAACTAAAGGCACGGCGACCGATGGTTGAGCGATTATAATCAGGGATGCTCAAGAGGGCAGAATTTGAGGAGCGCAGATCTCTCGGTGGGGCGACGGGTGGGGTTGTGAGGCTGAAGGAGATTACAGAGATAGGGAGGGGTAAGGCCATCAAGGGATTGGTAAACAAGGATGAGAATTTTGAAATCGAGGCGTTACTTAGCGGGAGCAAGCACAGAGCTAATGGGTGAATGGGACTTGGTGCGAATTAGGACACGGGCTGCCGAGCTTTGGATAACCTCTGAGCCGAAATTGCCCACTGCTCGAAATGGGGCGTACCTACCGATTTAGATTTGTTCCGGCCGCCCCCAATGCATGAGACGGCCAAACCAGAGAAATTCAGCACGTTGTGCTTTTTTTAGGAGCGGCCTCATCATGGGGATGGTAGTGGGGGTGGGGCGGAGTGACCGACGTTGCAAGGCAACAGCGCCACACTGATGACATCATTGCGCTGGCACGTCACAATGTCCCTCCCCTTCAGTTAAAGGGGAGGGCCGCTGCTAACTCTGCAGCCACTTTCGTGGGCAACACTGGCCGACCACGGAGGGTTCCGGCCAGTGGCCTGGCACCCAAGAGTTAGCCGACAAAACAAAATGACATAACGTCGCCGGCAGCGACACCTCCCCTTTAAGGACAGTCGCGCTGCCAAGCCACAGAGAGTGTACCGACAGCAAAATCTGTCGGGGGCACCGATTGGCACCGGCGCCGCTCCCGCGGGGCAATTCCGGGAAAGGGGCAATTTCCCAAGTGGCAATTTTGAGAAGGGGTGGCCGCTGGTCGGTAAGGAGTCGGCGCGTGCACGACGTGGCAGGAAAATGGGCGGAGCAGTCCCGTACATTGCTCCAAAACCTGAGGAAGGGGAATTTTCAAAACGGTGGCCCTTCCGCGGAGCCTCGGCAGCCATTCCGCACCGACCCGTGGCCACTCTCCTGGGTCTGTACCTCAGCAGTCTTGAGAACAGAATGCAGGAGGGAAGTGATGCTCTGGAAACCCCAGTCAATCCTAAGCCCCAGGCCCAAAATAGCAGCCTTCTAAACTTCATTGGCAGCCATGTGAGCTGCCTTCCAAAGCTGTCAGAAGTACTGGCAGAGGCATCATCATGGTGGGTACCACTGTCGTATTCATGGAGCTGACCAATCGCTCTGTGTTGGATAAAATGGTCTCCATCGTCTGCTCTGAGCTGTTGGGCAGAAAATAGTGGCCTCTCCAGGTGCGTATGAAGTGCGCACACCCCCGACGACGCCTCGCAAAAGCCGGTACTCGTCGCGCAATGCGAATGGGCCGAGAACCAGCTTTTCCAATCTGTCAAAATTCCTTTAGATAGATCCTACGTATCCCCGGGAGAAGGACATCCGCAGGGCAGAGTTTGGGCAGCGAATGTCCTTCAAACTCTTATGCCTGGTAAAAGCAGGCGCATAGCTTGCTTTTTATAGAATCATAGCAATTTACAGCACGGAAGGAGGCCATTTTGGCCCATCTTGTCCGCGCCGGCCGACCAGGAGCTATCCAGCCTAATCCCACTTTCCAGCTCTTGGTCCGTAGCCTTGTAGGTTACGGTACTTTAAGTGCACATCCAAGTATTTTTAAATGTGGTGAGGCTTTCTGCCTCTACCACCCTCTCAGGCAGTGAGTTCCAGACCCTCAACACCCCCTGGATGAAGACATTTCCCCTCATATCTCCTCTAAACCTGCCCCCAATTTCTTTAAATTTATGCCCCCTGGTTGTTGACCCCTCTGCCAAGGGAAACAGGTCCTTCCTATCCACTCTATCCAGGCCCCTCATAATTTTATACACCTCAATCAGGTCTCCCCTGAGCATCCTCTGTTCCAAAGAAAACAGACCCAGCATCTCCAATCTTTCCTCATAGCCAAAATTCTCCAGTCCTGGCAACATTCTTGTCAATCCACCTCTGCACTCTTTCCAGTGAAATCCCATCTATCCTGTACTGTGGTGATCAGTATAAGAGTTTTAAAATGTAGAAAAATTAAATGTAATCACTCATTTTTATATTAAAACCCTGTCCATTAAGGTGAGTTTATTTTTAACCCTACTAAAACACATTTTAAAAAAAAATGTTCAAAGACAATGTATTTTTTTCTAAAACATTTAATTACATTCAGTTTCCATTACTTTTAAATATGTGAGATGTTTTTTAAATTTATTGTGCTGTGTTTCTTGTTTTTGGGGGGTTATTCTCATTGATAGTAATGGGAGCCTGTAAAAACAGAGTTTCTATTTTTATCAATGAGTATCATCATCATAGGCAGTCCCTCGGAATTGAGGAAGACTTGCTTCCACTCTTAACATAAGTTCTTAGCTGGGCTGTACAGTCCAATACGAGAACCACAGTCTCTGTCACAGGTGGGGCAGATAGTCGTTGAGGGAAGGAGTGGGTGGGACTGGTTTGCCACATGCTCTTTCCACTGCCTGCGCTTGATTTCTGCATGCTCTTGGCGACAAGAGTCGAGGTGCTCAGCGCTTCCTCCACTTAGGGCGGTCTTTGGCCAGGGTCTCCCAGGTGTCAGTGGGGATGTTGCACTTTATCAGGGAGGCTTTGAGGGTGTCCTTGTAAAGTTTCTGCTGCCCACCTTTGGCTCATTTGCCGTGAAGGAGTTCCGAATAGAGTGCTTGCTTTGGGAATCTCGTGTCTGGCATACGAACTATGTGGCCTGCCCAGCGGAGCTGATCAAGTGTGGTCAGTGCTTCAATGTTAGCCTGGTTGAGGACGCTAATGTTGGTGCATCTGTCCTCCCTGGGGATTTGTACGATCTTGTGGAGACATCGTTGGTGGCATTTCTCCAGCGACTTGAGGTGTCTACTAAACATGGTCCATGTTTTTGAGCCATACAGGAGGGCGAGTATTACTACAGCCCTGTAGACCATGAGCTTGGTGGCAGTTTTGAGGGCCTGGTCTTCAAACACACTTTTCCTCAGGTGGCCGAAGGCTGCACTGGCGCACTGGAGGCGATGTTGGATCCTGTTGTCAATGCCTGCTCTTGTTGATAGGAGGCTCCAGAGATATGGGAAGTGGTCCACGGTGTCCAGGGCCGCGCTGTGGATCTTTACAGGCTGGGGGACAGGCTGTGCAGTAAGGATAGGCTGGTGGAGGACCTTTGTCTTGCTGATGTTTAGCGTAAGGCCCATGCTTTCGTACGCCTCAGTAAATACGTCGACAACGTCCTGAAATTCAGCCTCTGTTTGTGCGCAGACGCATGTGTCGTCCGCGTACTGTAGCTCGACTACTGTAGCTCGACAACAGAGGTTGGGATGGTCTATAGTACATAGTGATTGGTGGTCCAGGCCCACGTGACTCCAGCAAATACGCAGCGAATGAAGACCTTCGACCGCAATCCTACGTTCCTCCAGGACCAACGGGTATTTTCGTAGATTTTTTTCGGGTTGGAGGCGTTCGTCCGAAGGAAGCTTCTGACCACAGTTTTCGGCCCATTGTGTGCAAGCTCACTGGCAAGGCAGGCTGCCCAATGCACCTAGCATTTCCTGGTATATGTCAATATCAGCCATCCTCGGTAGTCTGGGCCCTCAAAGTCATCATCTCAATCTTTTGCAGCAGAGCTGGTCTGTAACCTCACTCTCAAGCCACCGGCACCTCTGACACCCTATCCTTCTGCCTTAGCTCCTGCACACTTGTGACCGGTGCTTCACCACAGCATTTTGGGGGAGAGTTCCAGATTTCCACTGCCTTTTGGTGAAAAAGTGCTTCCTGATTTCACCCCGAAGTGGCCTAACTTGAATTTTAAGATTATGCCTTGTTCTGGATTACCCCATCAGAGGAAATCATTTAATCATGTTAAATACCTTGTTTAGATCACCCCTCGGCCTTCTGGATCTATATATAGATTGGGCTAACCAAACTGGTAGCAATACAGTGGAGGAGGATTTCCTGGAGTGTATTAGGGATGGTTTTCTAGACCAATATGTCGAGGAACCAACTAGAGGGCTGGCCATCCTCGACTGGGTGATGTGTAATGAGAAAGGACTAATTAGCAATCTTGTGCGAGGCCCCTTGGGGAAGAGTGACCATAATATGGTAGAATTCTTTATTAAGATGGAGAGTGACACAGTTAATTCAGTGACTAGGGTCCTGAAAAGGAAATGTAACTTCGATGGTATGAGATGTGAATTGGCTAGAGTAGACAGGCGAATGATACTTAAAGGGTTGACGGTGGATAGGCAATGGCAAACATTTAAAGATCACATGGATGAACTTCAACAATTGTACATCCCTGTCTGGAGTAAAAATAAAATGGGGAAGGTGACTCAACCGTGGCTAACAAGGGAAATTAGGGATAGTGTTAAATCCAAGGAAGAGGCATATAAATTGGCCAGAAAAAGCAGCAAACCTGAGGACTGGGAGAAATTTAGAATTCGGCAGAGGAGGACAAAGGTTTAATTAGGATGGGGAAAATAGAGTACGAGAGGAAGCTTGACTGCAAAAACTGACTGCAAAAATATGTGAAGAGAAAAGGATTAGTGAAGACAAATGTAGGTCACTTGCAGTCAGATTCAGGTGAATTTATAATGGGGAATAAAGAAATGGCAGACCAATTGAACAAATACTTTGGTTCTGTCTTCACGAAGGAAGACACAAATAACCTTCCAGAAATACTAGGGGACAGAGGGTCTAGCGAGAAAGAGGAACTGAAGGAAATCCTTATTAGTCAGGAAATTGTGTTAGGGAAATTGATGGGATTGAAGGCCGATAAATGCCCAGGGCCTGATAGTCTGCATCCCAGAGTACTTAAGGATCTGGCCCTAGAAATAGTGGATGCATTGGTGATCATTTTCCAACAGTCTATCAACTCTGGATCAGTTCCTGTGGACTGGAGGGTAGCTAATGTAGCCCCACATTTTAAAAAAGGAGGGAGCGAGAAAACAGTGAATTATAGACTGGTTAGCCTGACATCAGTAGTGGGAAAAATGTTGGAATCAATTATTAAAGATGAAATAGCAGCGCATTTGGAAAGCAGTGACAGGATTGGTCCAAATCAGCGTGGATTTATGAAAGGGAAATCATGCTTGACAAATCTTCTAGAATTTTTTGAGGATGTAACTAGTGGAGTGAACAAGGGAGAACCAGTGGATGTGGTGTATTTGGACTTTCAAAAGGCTTTTGACAAGGTCCCACACAAGAGATTGGTGTGCAAAATTAAAGCACATGGTATTGGGTGTAATGTACTGACATGGATAGAGAACTGGTTGGCAGACAGGAAGCAGAGAGTCGGGATAAACGGGCCCTTTTCAGAATCGAAGGCAGTGACTAGTGGGGTGCTGCAGGGCTCAGTGCTGGGACCCCAGTTATTTACAATATAAATCAATGATTTAGATGAAGGAATTGAGTGCAATAGCTCCAAGTTTGCAGATGACATTAAGCTGGGTGGCGATGTGAGGAGGATGCTAAGAGGCTGCAGGGTGACTTGGACAAGTTAGGTGAGTGGGCAAATGCATGGCAGATGCAGTATAATGTGGATAAATATGAGGTTATCCACTTTGGTGACAAAACCATGAAGGCAGAATATTATCTGAATGGCGGCAGATTAGGAAAAGGGGAGGTGCAACGAGACCTGGGTGTCATGGTACATCAGTCATTGACATGCAGGTACAGCAGGCGGTGAAGAAGGCAAATGGTATGTTGGCCTTCAAAGCTAGGGGATTTGAGTATAGGAGCAGGGAGGTCATACTGCAGTTGTACAGGGCCTTGGTGAGGCCTCACCTGGAATATTGTGTTCAGTTTTGATCTCCTAATCTGAGGAAGGACGTTCTTGCTATTGAGGGAATGCAGCGAAGGTTCACCAGACTGATTCCCGGGATGGCTGGACTGACATATGAGGAGAGACTGAATCGACTGGGCCTGTATTCACTGGAGTTTAGAAGGATGAGAGGGGATCTCATAGAAACCTATAACATTCTGACGGGACTGGACAGGTTAGATGCAGGAAGAATGTTCCCGATGTTGGGGAAGTGCAGAACCAGGGGACACAGTCTAAGGATAAGGGGTAAGCCATTTAGGACCGAGATGAGGAGAAACTTCTTCACTCAGAAAGTTGTTAACCTGTGGAATTTTCTACCGCAGAGAGTTGTTGATGCCAGTTCATTAGATATATTCAAGAGGGAGTTAGATATGGCCCTTACGGCTAAAGGGATCAAGGGGTATGGAGAGAAAGCAGGAAAGGGGTACTGAGGTGAATGATCAGCCATGATCTTATTGAATGGTGGTGCAGGCTCGAAGGGCCGAATGGCCTACTCCTGCACCTATTTTCTATGTTTCTATGTTTCTATGGATTCAATAGAATGCAAGCCAAGTTCATGCAACCTGTCCTCATAATTTAACCCTTTAAGGCCCGAGTGCGCTTGCTCAACTGGAGAAACTTTTGCCTCTCTCATCTCCAAATGTCAAAACTGAATGCAGAAGTCAAACCTCATGTGGTGAGCTGAAAAATGTGAAGTTAAAATTGCTATAATAGTTTTCTCTGCTGCCTCCAATTAGTAATCCTGATCATTCCTAACAGGAAAACCTTAATTGTTAGATCATTTTAGCCACATGTTAGCTTTTGGAATAATTTCAATTGACTGTCTTGTTCCAGCATTTTGATCAATTGTATTTTTGTCCTGATTTTTTTTTCTGTTACTCCCAGCTTGTATCCAGTACAGAAGCTGCTTTGCCTGTGTCAATGCACAAATTGGCTTCAACTGCACCTGGTGTGACAAGCTGCAAAGGTAAGTCTGCTGTTCCTGGAGAAAATTGCAACAAGTAGTGAGAGATTATAATTGTTTCACTGAATGGGGCTGAACTTGAAGGAAAGGAGAGTCTATTAGCTCTTGATTATCTTTATCCGAAATAATTATCACCCCTGAAGTGTTGATGTACTGATCAGTTGTATAACTTGTCTTGCTTACCTTCGTAATTGGACAGAAATTGTCACTGAGCCAAAGTAGGAGATATTAGAACAGTTGAGACCATGGAGGGATTTGAACGTGATGGTGAGAATTTTAAAATCCCAGGAGGTCAGCGCGCACAAGGGTGCTGGGTTAATAGACTTGGTGACAGGAGAATCCATTTTAAACCACTTTTGAAATAAATGGTTTCTACATTATGATACATAAGGGCAGGCCTTGGGAAAGACTGCCATTAATCAGAGTCTGGCACACCTGTGCTGCATCCAGCACCTCATTCTCTTCCTTGCAGCTGCTCATCATAGTTATAATGTAGACCAAATTTCCATACAGACAACATTACAAGGAGACATAGACTAAATTATGATTGCATCATTGTTAGACAATGATCGGCAGAGAGGGGGTAGGGAAAACCAACTCCAGCGGTACCCTGCTCCTGACTAAATGCCTAGAACATGGCCTTGTCATCACCAACATCTTTTTCCGTCAGAGAGATAAGTACCTGGCATTGTGGCAACACCCTCACTCCAAGCACTGGCACCTGCTCAACTACGTCATCGTCCGAGCGAGGGGCTGCAAGGATGTGCGCATCACCCGTGCCATGACAGGAGCCGATGACTGCTGGACGGACCACCACCTAATCCGTTCCATCATTAACATCAATATAGCCCCGAAACAGCGACGGCAACAGAAACAATGTCGCAGGAAAGTCAATGCAGAGGCACTCAAAGACACAATTAAGAAAGCCCTATTCAGCCAACGCCTCACCGCCAAGCTGGTGACCCTCAATGACGCAGAGTGTCCACAGCGCCTGATCTGCCCTCAGGGCCTCCATAATTAGCACCTGTGAAGAGACGCTCAGTCACTCGACCAGGAAGCACCAAGACTGGTTTGATGAGAATGACCAGGAGATCCAGGAGCTAATAAGTCGCAAGTGCAAGGCATTTCTGAATTTAAAACAGCAACCCAACACGAGAGCAAGGAAGCAGCTCTACAGACGGCTGAAGGCTAAGGTCCAACAGAAAACCCGTGACCTAAAGAACAGATGGTGAGTGGAGAAAGCACAGGAGTTCCAGCAGCTAGCTGACAACCGCGATGTGCGAGGATTCTTTAGCGCAGTCAAGACCACTTATGGCCCAAGCACCCAAGGCACTACCCTACTGCTGGCCAAGAACGGTGGGGTACTCATCAAGGACAGAGAGGCAGTCAGTGCCCATTAAAAGGAGCATTTCAAAGATCTCCTTAACCGAGAATCTGTCTTTGACGCGAGTGTCCTCGACTCCATCCCGCAGCATGCTACCCGCCGCCATCTCAGCACAACCCCAGCCCGGCATGATGTAGAAAAGGCCATCCATCAGCTGAAGAATAACAAGGCAACAGGAGCAGATGGAATTCCCGCCAAAGCACTAAAGCATGCCGGAGAAGCACTTTTGGCACGAATACATGACTTCATCTCTCTCATCTGGAAGGAGGACAACATGCCAGGAGATCTCAGGGACACCGTAATCGTGACCATCTTCAAAAAAGGGGACAAGTCCGATGCGGTAACTATAGAAGAATCTCCCTGTTGTCAGCAACAGGGAAAGCCATCACAAGAATCCTCCTCAATCATCTTCTCCCTGTGGCTGAAGAGTTCCTCCTAGAATTGCAATGCGGATTCCATCCACTAAGGGGTACAATGGACATGACCTTCACTGCGCATCAAATTCAAGCGAATTGCAGGTAACAACACCACCCTTGTACATGGCAGCCTTTGACCTCACAAAAGCCTTTGACACTGTCAACCGTGAGGGATTATGGAGCATCCTCCTCCGTTTCGGCTGCCCTCAAAAGTTTGTCACCATTCTTCGTCTGCTCCACGATGACATGCAAGCCATGATCCTGACCAATGGATCCACCACAGACCCAATCCACGACCGGACCTGGGTCAAGCAAGGCTGCATCATCGCACCAACGCTTTTTTCGATCTTCTATGCTGCAATGCTCTTTCTCGCGCTCATCAGCTCCCCGCTGGAGTGGAACTAAACTATATAGAACCAAAAGGAACCTGTTCATCTTTCATCACCTCCAGGCTAGATCTAAGGTTGTCCCATCCTCTGTCATTGAACTACAATACGCAGATGCCACTTGTGTCTGTGCATACTCAGAGGCCGAACTCCAAGCCATCGTCAACACCTTCACTGAGGCATACGAGAGCATGGGGTTTACGCTAAACATCCGTAAGGCAAAGGTCCTCTACCAACCTGACACCGCCACACAGCACTGACCCTTCCGATTTTCAAAATCCACAGCGAGGCCTTGGACAACGTGAATCATTTTCCATACCTCGGGAGCCGACTGTCAGCAAGAGCAGACATTGATGACTAGGTCCAACACCGCCTTCAGTACACATGCCCTTCTATATGGCTCAGATACGTGGACCATATACAGCAGACACCTCAAAACGCTGAAGAAGTACCACCAGCGCTGCCTCCACAAGATCCTGCAAATCCATTGATAGAACAGACGCGCCAATATCAGTGTTCTCGCTCAGGCCAACATCCCCAGCATTGAAGCATTGACCATGCTCGATCAACTCCGTTGGGTGGGCCACATTGTCCGCATGCCTGACATAAGACTCCCAAAACAAACACTCTACTCGGAGGTCCGACACGGCAAGTGAGCCCCAGGTAGGCAGAGGAAACGCTTCAAGGACACCCTCAAAGCCTCCTTGATAAAGTGCAACATCCCCACTGACTCCTGGAAATCCCTGGTCCATGACCGCCCTAAATTGAGGAAGAGCATCTGGGAGGGTGCTGAGCACCTCGAGTCTCGTCGCCGAGAACAAGCAGAAACCAAGCGAAGACAGTGGAAGGAGCATGCATCAATCCAGGCTCCCTACCCCCCTTTCCTTCAACCACTGTCTGCCCCATCTGTGACAAAGACTGTAGGTCCCACCTGAGAACTCACTTTTACAGTGGAAGCAAGTCATCCTCGACTCCGATGGACTGCCTATGGTGATTACATTTAAATTCTCAGTATATGTGAAACTTTAGTGTTCCAGAAATAGGAGTGTTTCTATTGTGAAATGGGATGATCTAGGCCCTGGTAGCACTGAACCATTTTGTTTTATTCATTCTCGTGATGTAGGCATTGCTGTTCCCTGCATCTCTGTAATGGTCCCCTGGGGTCTGTATCCAAGATTGTTGAAATCAGACATCATGTGTCATGGACCCCGATACCTCACCAGCATTAATGGGCTCAATTTTGGCTCACCCCTTTTTTCGGCGCACTTACTGGAGATGCGGCGCTTTTCTCCGTTGATAAGTGCGGCGAAAAAAAATCACTCCCCACTTTGGCCACTGTCCGGCCTCTCTTCGGTCGTCGCGCAGCGTGGCCAGTCGAGTCGGGGGCTGAGCCAGCGTCCTGAGCTGAAAACTGCCGGGGCATCTGCACATGCGCATTGGAATCAGGTCGCGATGTCCGTGCATGGGCAGTAGCGGCGAAATTTGGCAATCGGCCATTTTTAAAAGGAATCGTAGCTGCTTATGTTTTGTTGTCTGGTGAGTTTGCTTCCTGCAGGCTGTGTTGCACTGATATCAACAGTTCCCGCCCCTATCTCTGGCCGAGTGGTTTCCCGGTCGTCCCACCCCTATCCCTACCCGAGTGGTCTCCCGGTTCTCCCGCCCCTATCCCTGGCCGAGTGGTCTCCCGGTTCTCCCGCCCCTAGCCCTGGCCGAGTGGTCCCCTGGTTGTCCCGCCCCTCTCCCTAGCCGAGTGGTCTCCCGGTTATCCCGCCCCTATCCCTGGCCGAGTGGTCTCCTGGTCCTCCCGCCCCTATCCCTGCCCGAGTGGCCTCCCGCACCGGCCGCCCGCTGTTGAAGTAGCTGCTTGTGTTTTGCCCTTGCTGCAGCCTGTTGCAGCCTGTCTGGTGAGTTTGCTCCTGCAGCCTGTGTGTGCCTTCCCGGGCCGAGTTTTCAGATGAAGGTAGTGTTATATATGTAAACTTGTATATACTCTGTACAGCCACAAGAGGGCTCATCCCCTTGAGTCCCAAGGGATCCCACAATCCCTTGGGAGCACAGGTACTGAAGGAGGCCTCACAAGTTGGAGAGGCACTCTGGAGACCTGCAATAAAAGACTACAGTCACACTTTTCTTTGAGCTCAGTGTTCAGTCTGACGCTTTCTCCATACATGACAACTGGCGACGAGATACAGATAGCGAACCCAAAGATGCAGAGAACAGTGGGCATCCTGGAGAAATTCTCGGAGGAAGATAATTGGGAAACTTTTGTGGAGCGACTCGACCAATATTTTGTGGCTAACGAACTAGATGGGGAAGAGAACGCTGCCAAACGAAGGCCGATCCTCCTCACCATCTGTGGGGCACCAATGTATGGTCTCATAAAGAATCTGCTTACTCCAGCGAAACCCATGGAGAAATCGTACGATGATTTGTGTACACTGGTCCGAGAGCATTTGAACTCAAAGGAAAGCATTCTGATGGCGAGGTACCGGTTCTACACCTACTAAAGGTCTGAAGGCCAGAAAGTGGCAAGTTATGTCGCCGAGCTAAGACGCCTTGCAGGACATTGCGAATTTGAAGGATATTTGGAGTACATGCTCAGAGACTTTTTCATACTTGGCATTGGCCATGAAACCATACTTCGCAAACTTTTGACTGTCGAGACCCCAACCTTGAGTAAGGCCATAGCGATAGCCCAGGCGTTCATTGCCACCAGTGACAATACGAAGTAAATCTCTCAGCACACAAGTGCTGCTACAAGTACTGTGAACAAAGTGATGTTGTTTTCAAATCGCAACGTACAGGGCAGGTCACACATGCTTGCAGCTGCATGTCCGCAGATGTCTCAGAGTCCACCATCAAGGGTGATGAATGCAAGGCCATCAACACCTTGTTGGCGCTGTGGGGGTGATCATTGTTGCCACTCATGCCGATTCAAAGCGTACGTTTGCAAGGGCTGTGGAACAATGGGACACCTCCAACGAGTGTGCAAGCGAGCTGCAAATCCTGTTAAACCTGCAAACCACCATGTTGCAGAGGAGGACAGATACACGGAGGATCACAACGAGCCAGAGCCTCAGACCGAGGAGGCAGAGGTACATGGGGTGCACACATTCACCATGAATTGTCCCCCGATAATGCTGAATGTTGAATTCAATGGACTGCTAGTGTTAATGGAGCTGGACACGGGCGCGAGACAGTCCATCATGGGCAAAAAGACTTTCGAAAGATTGTGGTGCAGCAAGGCCTCAAGGCCAGTCTTAACTCCAATTTGTATGAAACTAAGAACTTACACAAAAGAACTGATTCCCGTAATTGGCAGTGCTACCGTAAAGGTCTCCTACGATGGAGCGATGCACAAGCTACCACTCTGGGTGGTACCGGGTGATATTCCCACACTGCTCGGCAGGAGCTGGCTGGGAAAGATACGCTGGAACGGGGACGATGTCCGAACGCTCTCATCTGCTGACAACACTTTGTGTGCCCAGGTCTTAAACAAGTTCCCTTCGCTGTTCGAACCAGGCATCGGGAAGTTCCAAGGAGCAAAAGTGCAGATCCACCTAATTCCGGGGGCGCGACCCATCCATCACAATGCGAGAGCAGTACATGATGAGAGAAAGGATAGAGATCAAGCTAGACTGGCTGCAACGAGAGGGCATCATTTCACTGATCGGGTTCAACGAGTGGGCCAGCCTGATCATTCTTGTCCTCAAGGGAGACGGCACCGTCAGAATCGGTGGGGATTACAAAGTAACTATCAATCGTTTCTCCCTGCAGGACCAATACACACTACCAAAGGTCGATGATCTCTTTGCAATGCTGACAGGAGGAAAGACGTTCACGAAGCTGGATTTGACTTCAGCCTACATGATGCAGGAACTGGAGGAATCATCGAAGGGCCTCACCTGCATCAACACGCACAAAGGTCTTTTTGTTTATAATAGGTGCCCATTTGGAATTCGGTCAGCGGCGGTGATATTCCAGAGAAACATGGAAAGCTTACTGAAGTCGGACCCACGCACCATGGTCTTCCAGGACGACATCTTGGTCACAGGTCGGGACACAGTCGAACATCTGCAAAACCTGAAGTAGATTCTTAGTCGACTCAACCACGTGGAGCTCAGGTTAAAATGCTCGAAGTGCGTTTTCCTGGCGCCTGAAGTGAAGTTCTTGGGGAGAAGAATCGCGGCGGACGGCATCAGGCCCACTAATTTGAAGACGGAGGCAATCAAGAATGCATCGAGGCCACAGAACGTGATGGAGCTGCCGTCGTTTCTCGGTCTCCTGAACTACTTTGGTAACTTCTTACCGGGTCTCAGCACACTGTTAGAACCACTACATATCTTACTGCGTAAAGTGGATGAATGGGTTTGGGGCAAAAGCCAAGAAAATGCCTTTGTAAAAGCTAGAAAATTGTTATGCTCAAACAAATTGCTTATGTTGTGTGATCCATGTAAGCGTTTGGTGCTAGCATGTGATGCATCGTCATATGGCGTCAGGTGTGTATTGCAACAAGCTAATGATTTCGGGAAACTGCAACCGGTTGCTTATGCATCCAGGAGTCTGTCTAAGGCTGAGAGAGCCTACAGCATGATTGAGAAAGAAGCATTAGCGTGTGTCTATGGGGTAAAGAAAATGCATCAATATCTGTTTGTGCTAAAACTGACCATAAGCCACTCATATCCCTGTTTCCGAGAGTAAAGGGATAAATACCAATGCATCGGCCTGCATCCAGAGATGGGCGCTCACGTTGTCCACATACAACTACACCATCCGCCATAGGCCAGGCTCAGAAAACTGTGCCGATGCTCTCAGTAGGCTGCCATTACCTACCATGGGGGTGGAAATGGCGCAGCCCGCAGATTTAGCCATGGTTATGGAAGCATTTGAGAGTGAGCAATCACCCGTCACTGCCTGGCAGATCAAAACCCGGAGGAGCAAGGACCCCTTATTGTCCCGAGTCAAAAACTGTGTGCTTCATGGGAGCAGGTCCAGTGTCCCAGTGGAAATGCAGGAAGAGATAAAGCCGTTCCAGCGGCACAAAAATGAAATGTCTGTACAGGCAGACTGCCTTCTGTGGGGCAATTGAGTAGTGGTTCCCAAGAAGGGCAGAGACACCTTCATCAGTGACCTCCACAGTACCCACTCAGGCATTGTAATGATGAAAGCGATAGCCAGATCCCATGTGTGGTGACCCGGTATCGATGCGGATTTAGAGTCCTGCGTTCACAGATGTAATACATGCTCGCAGTTAAGCAATGTACCCAGGGAGGCACCGCTAAGTTTATGGTCTTGGCCCTCCAAACCGTGGTCTAGGGTACACGTCGACTATGCAGGCCTGTTTTTGGGTAAAATGTTCCTTGTGGATGTAGATGCGTACTCCAAGTGGATTGAATGTGAGATAATGTCGGCTAGCACGTCCGCTGCCACTACTGAAAGCCTGCGGGCCTTGTTTGCCACACACGGCCTACCCGATGTCCTGGTGAACAACAACGGGACATGTTTTACCAGTGCTGAGTTCAAACAATTCATGACCCGCAACGGGATCAAACATGTCATATCTGTCCCGTTTAAACCAGCGTCCAATGGTCAGGCAGAAAGAGCAGTGCAAACCATCAAGCAGGGCTTGAAGAGGAAAACGGAAGGCTCACTGCACGAGACTCCACTCGATCACTGGGATCCCACCTGCTGAACTGCTCATGAAAAGAGCACTTAAGACAAGGCTCTCGTTAGTTCAGCCTGATCTATATGAACAGGTAGAGAGCAGGCAGCTTCAACAAAGTACATACCATGATAGCGCAAATGTGTCACGCGAAATTGAAATCAATGATCCTGTATTTGTATTGAATTATGGACAAGGTCCCAAGTGGCTTCCCGCATTGTCGTGGCCAAAGAGGGGAGCAGGGTGGTTCGGGTCAAACTTTCAAATGGACTCATTCACCGGAAACACTTGGACCAAATCAAACTCAGATTCACGGACTATCTTGAGCAATCCACCTTGGACTCTACCTTCTTTGACCCCCCAACATACACACCAGTGGCAACCGGCACCACAGTTGACCACAGAGCAGAACCCATCATCCACAGCAGTCCAGCAGAACCCACCACACCAGGCATCCCAGCAAGGCCAGCTGCACAGCAGCTCAGCGAGGGCACAACAATTGATTCAACAACACCAGCTTTCACACTGAGACGATCAACCAGAGCAAGAAGGCCCCAGATCGACTCACATTGTAAATAGTTACACTATTGACTTTGGGGGTGGGGGGGGGGGGGCGGGGAGTGTTGTTATATATGTAAACTTGTATATACTCTGTACAGCCACCAGAGGGTTCATTCCCTTGAGTCCCAAGGGATCCCACAATCCCTTGGGAGCACATGTACTTAAGGAGGCCTCACAGTTGGAGAGGCACTCTGGAGACCTGCAATGAAAGACGACGATCACACTTTACCTTGAGCTCACAGTGTTCAGTCTGACTCTTTCTCCATACATAACAGGTGGGACTTAGTTTTATTTTTTATTTCTTTTTGAATGCTTATTATTTTTTGTGCTTTGTTTAGTGCTTTGTAAGTCTTGGTGCAAGGTCTTCTCCGCATTCCTTCCCGCCCGTATCCCAGGTCATATGGCCTCCGATGTACCTACCTGCGCTGATTTCTTAACTCTCTGCAAGGGTTTTCTGAAGTGTCCACATACGCTGGCCTAAGTAGATTTGGAGTAACTATTAGCTGGCCAAAGTGGCCTAAATGGCAAAACTGGCGTAGGTAGCTGGTAAACTAAACTAAAAAAATCATAACTAACTCACTGACACTAGCGCAAATTGAATATGCAAAATGGGGATTTTTAAGGTACGCCAGAAAAATCAAGTTGCTCCTCAAAAATTGAAGCAACTCCTGGCCAAAATTGAGCCCCTAGAAGCAATCCAAATAGATGCTCCAACTGTGCTCACCGCCTACATGCTGAGGTCCCTCCTGCTGATAGCAACGAGTTAACTGTATACTGCCCACTGACACTTTGTAAAACAGTTAATTGTTGCCTCACAAAAATGTATGTAGTTGGTTATTAGAATATACATGTGTAGCAAATTACAGTGAGGCATCCAAGGAGGCAAGTGACTGGTGCACCCATTCATGAAGTGGCCTCCATATCACAGCTAATCCCACGTGGTCAGAATCATAAAATAAATCGATACACAGCAGCAGGAAACCTTAGGATAACAATGGGTCTTCCAAAGTATCAGCAGCTCAACGTTTGGCTTGCTGCCGGCTGCACGAGGACTGTGGTTGGGGAACCTGCTAGTGCAGGTCTCATTCTATTTAAAATCCACCTGAAGAAATTGTGATCCTTCTACACTGATTCTGATAAAACAAGACTTCAGCAAGTAAATAAGAATGAAATTTAAACCTGAAATCATTATTTATAAAAGTGACAGTTGTAGCAGATGAATTAGTATGGTTGTTTGTTGCACTGAATCTCATTAAAACATGTAAATAAGAGAGCCAAAATTCATCAGCCCACTGCCCGCTGCCGGCCACTGCTGCCGACATTCCTCCTGAAGCTCCGCCCACTACCACTTTCGGGAAGAGCCGCCGGGAACCGCCCGCTGACGTCAGCGGACGGCCGAGTGGCGCAACTAAGCTCCCGCCCGCCGAGCTCCCAGATTCCTGCGGGCGGGAGTCGGTGGCAGAATGGGGGTCGACCGCTGGCTGCAGGCTGGTCTGTCCCCGACGCTTTGTCTGAAGAACCTGGAAAAAAGGTAAGTGAACATGTTTTAAAAAAAACTTTTTCAACAGCGACTTACCGGCATGGGGTCCCTTGAAGGTCTTCGGATAGCTTTTGTATTTTTTATTGGTGATTTCTTTTTTTACCTTTTCGACCCTTTGTAGGCCCGACTCCATCCTCGGCGGCACTTGGGCGGCAAGCACCTCTGCCACCGAGAATGAGACCTCCTGCCCGCTGCCACCCAGATTGGCAGCATACGTCGTTGATTTGCCGCCCACTGACCATCGAGGGACCTTGGCCACGAGTATCCCGCCCAAAGTACCGTCGGGTACCTCGGCGGCCATCGGCAGCACCTTGGGTGGCACTTGGGCGGGCGGAGGCCTTGATGAAAATCGGCCCCAAGGACTTGGGTCTTAGTTCCTTGTTTTGTAGTAGTCTTTAAAATTAATCAAACTGTTGTCAAAGTAACATACTGTTTCATTTAAACTAGAAACCAGTGTCCCATAAAATTATCACACATAAGCCTTCATAAATGAATACATATTAAGCACTGAATAAAAAGGTGGATGTATGATAGCCTGAGTTGCTAACATCGTTCCCTTTGTAGATCAAACAAGTACAGTCTCAGGCAAGTAATAGTAAGATCAGAACAAGATGTGGTATTCATCATGACCTCAGGTAGATTCATCTGATCACCCAACATGATAATGAGATAAGAAAGCACTGCAGACTGACTTCAGCACAGACCAGCAACATGGTGGAGGAATCAAATAAAAATGCAATATTGGTTTGTTATATATTAGAAAGATGACTATATTTATATGTAACAGTAGTTGCTTATATTGTTGACAAATGTTGCATGATAATCTTGTCGTAAATATTGTTAAAGGTAAATTTTACAAGGCAAGGCTCCTAACATAGAGTTTTACTTGACGGGAGTGAGGATCGGGTGCCGAGGTCTGCATGTCCAAGCACATAAGAACATAAGAATTAGGAACAGGAGTAGGCCATCTAGCCCCTCGAGCCTGCTCCGCCATTCAACAAGATCATGGCTGATCTGGCCGTGGACTCAGCTCCACTTACCCGCCCGCTCCCCGTAACCCTTAATTCCCTTATTGGTTAAAAATCTATCTATCTGTGATTTGAATACATTCAATGAGCTAGCCTCAACTGCTTCCTTGGGCAGAGAATTCCACAGATTCACAACCCTCTGGGAGAAGAAATTCATTCTCAACTCGGTTTTAAATTGGTTCCTCCGTATTTTGAGGCTGTGCCCCCTAGTTCTAGTCTCCCCGACCAGTGGAAACAACCTCTCTGCCTCGATCTTGTCTATCCCTTTCATTATTTTAAAAGTTTCTATAAGATCACCCCTCATCCTTCTGAACTCCAACGAGTAAAGACCCAGTCTGCTCAATCTATCATCATAAAGTAACCCTCTCATTTCTGGAATCAGCCGAGTGAATCGTCTCTGTACCCCCTCCAAAGCCAGTATATCCTTCCTCAAGTAAGGTGACCAAAACTGCACGCAGTACTCCAGGTGCGGCCTCACTAATACCTGATACAGTTGCAGCAGGACCTCCCTGCTTTTGTACTCCATCCCTCTCGCAATGAAGGCCAACATTCCATTCGCCTTCCTGAGTACCTGCTGCACCTGCAAACTAACTTTTTGGGATTCATGCACAAGGACCCCCAGGTCCCTCTGCACCGCAGCATGTTGTAATTTCTCCCCATTCAAATAATATTCCCTTTTGCTGTTTTTTTTTCCAAGGTGGATGACCTCACATTTTCCGACATTGTATTCCATCTGCCAAACCTTAGCCCAATCGCTTAACCTATCTAAATCTCTTTGTAGCCTCTCTGTGTCCTCTACACAACCCGCTTTCCCACTAATCTTTGTGTCATCTGCAAATTTTGTTACATTACACTCTGTCCCCTCTTCCAGGTCATCTATCTATATTGTAAACAGTTGTGGTCCCAGCACCGACCCCTGTGGCACACCACTAACCACCGATTTCCAACCCGAAAAGGACCCATTTATCCCGACTCTCTGCTTTCTGTTAGCCAGCCAATTCTCGATCCATGCTAATACATTTCCTCTGACTCCGCGTACCTTTATCTTCTGCAGTAACCTTTTGTGTGGCACCTTATCGAATGCCTTTTGGAAATCTAAATACACCACATCCATCGGTACACCTCTATCCGCCATGCTCGTTATATCCTCAAAGAATTCCAGTAAATTAGTTAAACATGATTTCCCCTTCATGAATCCATGTTGCGTCTGCTTGATTGCACTATTCTTATCTAGATGTCCCGCTATTTCTTCCTTAATGATAGCTTCAAGCATTTTCCCCACTACAGATTTGCGCACTGTCAATTTTCCAGCTGGATATAAATTTTAATGGCTGGAGAATTAGGCCCGTGGGTCTTGATGCCAGCTTCTCCAATCTGTGCCTATATCAAACAAAGTACCAGGCTGGGAGAGTAGCATAGTTTAATGCACTCCAGAGTGCTGTCATTGGGAGACACAAAGTAAACTGTTTTATAGTCAGGATCATCTTGTACACCGGTTGGCCACATTTTATCGGAAGCCTTCTGGGTGCAGGGCACCAGATGGTAAGAGACCTGAAATAATTAAATCTTCTTCTTAACAATCCTAAAGTGGGTCCCACAAGCTTCATTCCTGAGGCTGTTAGCCTTCATTTACTGGTTGTAACAGCTGCCACGGATCTGCCAGTCTTCGGAGGCCCAGGATGCGGAAACACCTGGGGCTAGAACCTCCACTTTTTTTGCGTATTTAACGCCCACTTAACGCCCATTTTACTGCTGAAATGACGTATAACGCCCAGCTATCGCCCATTGTGGCACAAAATGGAAACTGACGGGCTTTTTTAGGAGACTTATCGCCATGCGTTATTTTCCCAATGGGCTTAACGCTGAGAAAAAATATCACCGCCCGCCCACTTTTTTGGGGTGGAATCAGCAGAATGGGCGAATTCAACTGCCATAATATCGCCCAGCGTTACTTTCCTCACGGAATTAACGCCGCGATTCAATATTAACGCCTGGCAACTGCTTTTTGTTGCAAAGAGCATATTTACTCAAACTAGCGGCCATGGAGATCGCCCACCGTCAATTTCACCACCTCGCACACATATCGCCCACAATATCGCTCGCTCAAAAAACCGCCCACAAAAAGTGGAACTAACCGTAACGAACGACAGTGGGGTGGCTAGCATTTGTTAAATCCCACTCTTACATGAGGAGCTGATATCGGAAAGATTTGACTGAAAGAGCGCTGATGTGAGTGACGACGCTGACACACTGCTGTGTGTGTGCAGCTCAGACATCAATGGTGCCCATAACCTTGATGCCAGTTAAAGTTTACGTTGATTGATGTTAAGTTGTATGTAACCCTTTCGTGTAAGGAATCACCAGTGTGTAACGCTCCAGTTATCTAAGACAACACGCAACAAGGTTATGTTCAACAACAAAAGTTTAATACCAATGTTGATCTGAAATCAGAAATATCACAGCCAGTAACACCCAACCCCCGCCCGCAGCCCGCTTTTTCCACCAGTGACATCGATCACATGTTCAACATGTCCAGCAACACAGAATACAAAGGTAAAGCAGGATCGTGGTCCCCAGCCCCCATACATTGCAACAAATTGCACACACCCAGATGGAGATACAACACAGCCATCACCTGCACACATGCACCTCACTTTCCTTCCCCCCTCTCCTTCTTATTCCCACCTCTACCCCTTCCCCTCCAGCAGTGTGTGGAGGTGCGTCGCTGAGTCGGGAGCAGCGTCGAGGAGGTGCGTGGAGAGGCGTGAGTTCCGGGGTCGGTGAGAGGCCTACAAAAGGCCCAACGCGGCAACAGTCTGGAGCAGCGTGTGGAGGTGCGTCGCTGAGTTGGGAGCAGCGTCGAGGAGGTGCGTGGAGAGGCAGAGCCGGTGCAGCTACAGGGAGAAGGCAAAAAAGAAGTAGAAAGAAACAGAAAGGTGATGTCACAGCCAAGGGGGTAAGTGATTGGCTGGTGATTGGTGAGTAGTTTTTCTTTTTTCTCTTCTATAACAGTGAGTAAACTTTAGCATTGTTGTTGCCTATCTAAGGGTTAAGTCATGGCAGGAGAGCTCGGTCACGTGATATGCTCCTCCTGTACCATGTGGGAACTCGGACGCCTCCAGTGTCCCTGACGACTACGTGTGCGGGAAGTGTATCCGCCTCCAGCTCCTGACAGACCGCATTGCGGAGTTGGAGCTGAGGGTGGATTCACTCTGGAGCATCCACGATGCTGAGAATGATGTGAATAGCACGTTTAGTGAGTTGGTCATACCGCAGGTGAAGGGTCCACAGCCAGCTAGGGAATGGAAGACCAGCAGGAAGAGCAGTGCAAGGAAGGTAGTGCAGGGGTCCCCTGCGGTCATCCCCCTGCAAAACAGATACACCGCTTTGAGTACTGTTGAGGGGGATGACTCATCAGGGGAGGGCAGCAGCAGCCAAGTTCATGGCACTGTGGCTGGCTCTGCTGCACAGGAGAGCAGGAAAAAGAGTGGGAGAGCGATAGTGATAGGGGATTCGATTGTAAGGGGAATAGATAGGCATTTCTGCGGCCGCAACCGAGACTCCAGGATGGTATGTTGCCTCCCTGGTGCAAGGGTCAAGGATGTCTCGGAGCGGGTGCAGGACATTCTGAAAAGGGAGGGTGAACAGCCAGTTGTTGTGGTGCACATTGGTACCAACGATATAGGTAAAAAAAGGGATGAGGTCCTACGAGATGAATTTAAGGAGCTAGGAACTAAATTAAAACATAGGACCTCAAAAGTAGTAAACTCAGGATTGCAACCAGTGCCATGTGCTAGTCAGAGTAGAAATCGCAGGATAGCTCAGATGAATACGTGGCTTGAGCAGTGGTGCAGCAGGGAGGGATTCAAATTCCTGGGGCATTGGAACCGGTTCTGGGGGAGATGGGACCAGTACAAGCCGGACGGTCTGCACCTAGGCAGGACCGAAACCAATGTCCTCGGGGGAGTCTTTGCTAGTGCTGTTGGGGAGGAGTTAAACTAATGTGGCAGGGGGATGGGAACCAATGCAGGGAGACAGAGGGAAACAAAAAGGAGACAAAAGCAAAAGACAGAAAGGAGATGAGTAAAAGTGGAGGGCAGAGAAACCCAAGGCAAAAAACAAAAAGGGCCACTGAATGTAAAGGGGCTGCAGGAGGGGTCAAAAGTAAAAATCATGGATTAAAAACTAGTATTAAAACACTCTACCTAAACGCACGCAGCATTCAAAATAAAGTAAATGAGTTGACGGCACAAATCATTACAAATGGGTATGATTTGGTGGCCATTACAGAAACGTGGTTGCAGAGTGGCCAAGACTGGGAATTAAACAAACGGGTATATGACGATTCGGAAAGATAGACAGGAAGGGAAAGGAGGTGGGGTAGCTCTGTTAATAAAGGATGATATCAGGGCAGTTGTGAGAGACGATATTGGCTCTAATGAACAAAATGTTGAATCATTGTGGGTGGAGATTAGAAATAGTAAGGGGTAAAAGTCACTGGTGGGCGTAGTTTATAGGCCCCCAAATAATAACTTCACGCTGGGGCGAGCAATAATCAAGGAAATAATGGAGGCATGTGAAAAAGGAACGGCAGTAATCATGGGGGATTTTAACCGACATATCGATTGGTCAACTCAAATCGCACGGGGTAGCCTGGAGGAGGAATTCATAGAATGCATACGGGATTGTTTCTTAGAACAGTATGTTACAGAACCTACAAGGGAGCAAGCTACCTTAGATCTGGTCCTGTGTAATGAGACAGGAATAATAAACGATCTCCTCGTAAAAGATCCTCTCAGAATGAGTGATCACAGTATGGTTGAATTTGTAATACAGATTGAGGGTGAGGAAGTAGTGTCTCAAACAAGCATACTATGCTGAAACAAATGGGACGACAGTGGGATGAGGGCAGAGTTGGCTAAAGTAGACTGGAAACACAGACTAAATGGTGGCACAATTGAGGAACAGTGGAGGACTTTTAAGGAGCACTTTCATAGTGCTCAACAAAAATATATTCCAATGAAAAAGAAGGGCGGGAAGAGAAGGGATAACCAGCCGTGGATAACCAGGGAAATTAAGGAGAGTATCAAATTAAAAACCAATGCGTCTAAGGTGGCCAAGGTTAGTGGGAAAATAGAAGATTGGGAAAATTTTAAACGACAGCAAAGAATGACTAAGAAAGCAATAAAGAAAGGAAAGATAGATTATGAAAGTAAACTTGCGCAAAACATAAAAACAGATAGTAAAAGCTTTTACAGATATATAAAACAGAAAAGAGTGACTAAAGTAAATGTTGGTCCCTTAGAAGATGAGAAGGGGGATTTAATAATGGGAAATGTGGAAATGGCTGAGACCTTAAACAATTATTTTGCTTCGGTCTTCACAGTGGTAGACACAGAAACCATGCCAGAAATTGCTGGTCACAGGAATGTGGGAAGGGAGGACCTGGAGACAATCACTATTACTAGGGGGATAGTGCTGAACAGGCTAATGAGACTCAAGGTAGACAAGTCCCCTGGTCCTGATGAAATGCATCCCAGGGTATTAAAAGAGATGGCAGAAGTTATAGCAGATGCATTCGTTATAATCTACCAAAATTCTCTGGACTTTGGGGAGGTACCAGTGGATTGGAAAGCAGCTAATGTAACGCCTCTGTTTAAAAAAGGGGGCAGACAAAAGGCAGGTAACTATAGGCCGGTTAGTTTAACATCTGTAGTGGGGAAAATGCTTGAAGCTATCATTAAGGAAGAAATAGCGGGACATCTAGATAGGAATAGTGCAATCAAGCAGACGCAGCATGGATTCATGAGGGGAAATCATGTCTAACTAATTTACTGGAATTCTTTGAGGATATAACAAGCATGGTGGATAGAGGTGTACTGATGGATGTGGTGTATTTAGATTTTCAAAAGGCATTCGATAAGGTGCCACACAAAAGGTTACTGCAGAAGATAAAGGTACGCGGAGTCAGAGGAAATGTATTAGCATGGATCGAGAATTGGCTGGCAAACAGAAAACAGAGAGTCGGGATAAATGGGTCCTTTTCGGTTTGGAAATCGGTGGTTAGTGGTGTGCCACAGGGATCGGTGCTGGGACCACAACTGTTTACAATATACATAGATGACCTGGAAGAGGGGACAGAGTGTAGTGTAACAAAATTTGCAGATGACACAAAGATTAGTGGGAAAGCGGGTTGTGTAGAGGACACAGAGAGGCTGCAAAGAGATTTAGATAGGTTAAGCGAATGGGCTAAGGTTTGGCAGATGGAATACAATGTCGGAAAATGTGAGGTCATCCGCCTTGGGAAAAAAAACAAAAAAAGGGAATATTATTTGAATGGGGAGAAATTACAACATGCTGCGGTGCAGAGGGACCTGGGGGTCCTTGTGCATGAATCCCAAAAAGTTAGTTTGCAGGTGCAGCAGGTAATCAGGAATTCAAATGGAATGTTGGCCTTCATTGCGAGAGGGATGGAGTACAAAAGCAGGGAGGTCCTTCTGCAACTGTATAGGGTATTGGTGAGGCTGCACCTGGAATACTGCGTTCAGTTTTGGTCGCCTTACTTAAGGAAGGATATACTGGCTTTGGAGGGGGTACAGAGACGATTCACTAGGCTGATTCCGGAGATGAGGGGGTTACCTTATGATGATAGATTGAGTAGACTGGGTCTTTACTCGTTGGAGTTCAGAAGGATGAGGGGTGATCTTATAGAACCATTTAAAATAATGAAAGGGATAGACAAGATCGAGGCAGAGAGGTTGTTTCCACTGGTGGGGGAGACTAGAACTACGGGACACAGCCTCAAAATACGGGGGAGCCAATTTAAAACCGAGTTGAGAAAGAATTTCTTCTCCCAGAGGGTTGTGAACCTGTGGAATTCTCTGACCAAGGAAGCAGTTGAGGCTAGCTCATTGAATGTATTCAAGTCACAGATAGATAGATTTATAACCAATAAGAGAATTAAGGGTTACAGGGAGCGGGCGGGTAATTGGAGCTTAGTCCACAGCCAGATCAGCCATGATCTTGTTGAATGGCGGAGCAGGCTCGAGGGGCTAGATGGCCTACTCCTGTTCCTAATTCTTATGTTCTTATGTTCTTATGCTCCATGGCGCCTGGCCGAACAACTCCTCAGGCGGTACCTCATTGTGGGGGATAAAGGCAGATGCATTGGTTGCACGGGTACGGGAGCGGGGTGAGCCGAGGGGCCAACATTCTCTGATGCAGAAGCATGAGCTTGGTCCTTGCCCTCATCTGTCATTCGCAGTGGTGGTGCGGAATCTAGGGGTGGAGTGCCGTGCTCTGGGACCACTGGGAGGGTTGTGGCAGCAGTGTTCCTGGCTATCACATCCAGGGACTCTGCTTTGTGCGGAATGTATTTGGTCATGGTGGCCAGGTGTCGGGATATGCCCCCCAATGCTTCGATGAGCTGGTCACCAATGTCTACAGTCCTCCTGAACAACTGTACTTTCTCTCTGCTGTCATGTCATGCTCGTGGAACAGACCTGCCGAGTCCATGAGACCTCCGCGGGATCGGCGACATCCTGGGACAAATGGGGTGCCCTGTGGAGAGGTGTTTGGGGCCGGCACCTCCAGAGTGGAGGAGGGAATGACCGGAGGACCAATAGATGGCCTTGGGCTGGAATGGTTTCTGGACGTGTGCGATGCAGGTTCTTCGAAGTCCGTGCTCTCATCCGTCGAGAACAGACCCAGAGGATTGACGGGCGACAATCGGAGCTCTGCAGCACCAGATGAACTAGGATCATCCGCCAACTCCTGCCCCGCACCCCCACCTCCTGGCCTCCGTGGCCTTGCCTGGGGCCGCGCTGCTGACTGAGCTGCAAGACACAAATGAGGTTGTTCGAGAAGAAGGGGGTGCTAGGGTGACAAGGTGAGTCCAGCGCGACACACAGCATATGCACGACAAAAGCACCACCGCTCTCAAAATCATTGCAGACATCACATTTCATCACCATCAACACATTGTGCATTGCAATGATTTTCATTAGGCCAGCGTTATTTCTATAACACTTTTAGAAATCATCTATCATATATGATTGGTCGGATATGAGTTGGTGTGGCATCTGTTGACTTTACATCACGCAGTGGTGTAAGCTTTACTCACGTGGCATCACTTCAGGGTCTGCAGATACATCCGTGGCTGTCCGGGGATGCTTTCCACGTGTGCTAGCACTCGCTCCTCCATGTCAGTGATGTCCCTGGGGACTGGTGGCCCCACTCGTTCACCTCTGCATGGACTTCATCGTCGATAGCTTCTTCTGTAAATGGTGACTGGACGACATGGCATGAGATCATTGCGTGATATCATTGCTAGGTATTGTCACACAGACTGATACAACACATAACCAACAGATGTAATCATGATTATTATGATTATACACCGTGACCGCAGGTTTTGAGTAAAACATTCCTGGTAAAAGTGCAAGTCCTTACATCTGCTGATAGTCACTCATGACTGTTACTAATCAAATTATATAAATACATAAGTACATGTCAATCAATGTAAGAATTACTCTTGCGGATCTCACAAAGTCGTTCCATCGTTTGCGGCATTGGTTGCCTTCACGCACCTCGTTGGTTGCCAATGAGACCACCTCTGCTATCTCGGTCCATATTCTCTGTAGGCCTTTGGGGTGGGCTTCCCACGCCCTCCCTGTGTCAAATCACCCCAGCATAACTCGACCTCCTGCAGAAGGGAGGCATTTGCCTCATCCAAGAACCTCCTGGCTCTTTTGCGGCCTCCAATATGCTCCTCTCCCACCTCACTGCTCTCTCCAGCATCTGTCTCCACAGCGTGCTATGATGTCTCCTCCTCTCTCTCCGTTATAGGGCAAATTCTGTCAAATATGTGGCTGTTAACAGCTACTTTTTGTTTTCCTCCTTGCTGTGAAGCTCTAACGTCTCCCTCCTTCCTCCCAAAATAGCCACACCACACCCAGCCACGCCTTCAGTCCCTCTGAGCTCCCTCCCTCTCTCTTTCTCCTCTTCTGCGCATGTCATGGTGACCCTTGACCTCCAGAATCGCGGGAATCAAGCGTTGCCATGTCGTTGTTAAGGACAGCCAAACTTTATGGCAGAAGGTCAAAAAAATTTTACACTACCGCCCATTTGATATAGCTCACGATAACGCCCATTTTCAAAAATGTAATCTAGGTGTTTTGAGAATGGGCGAGAAGCCGGCGATTTGAAAACCCTTTTTTACCACCCACACCGGAAATAACGCCCATTTTTGGGCGATAAGCTCAAAAGTGGAGGTTCTAGCTCCTGGACTTGCAAATCCTTCCCCTGGTCTATCTGAATGAGAGGTGTTCTTATTGAAAATTATAAGATAATGAGGGGGCTCGACAAGGTGGATGCAGAGAGGATATTTCTACTCATAGGGGAAACTAAAACAAGGGGACATAGGGCCCAAGTTTCCACACGATAAAAAACGGGCGCCCCTCCGGCGCCTAAAAAAAACCTTGCGATTCTGGAGCGCCCTGCAGCTCCTTGTCTGCCTGGCACGGTGCCCAGGGGGGCGGAGCCTACACTCGCGCCGATTTTGTAAGTGGGAGGGGGCGGGTACTATTTAAATTATTTTTCATCTTGCCGGCAACGCTGCGCATGCGCCTTGGAGTGTTCGCGCACGCGCAGTGTGAAAAAAACATTGGCACTCGACCATTTTTGTAGTTCTTTGCAGCTGTTTAATTTTTGAAATTTTTTAAAATAAAAGCACATTGCCATCAACACATCAGCACTTGCAGCCTTCTCACTGTCTCCTTCCTCCCCCCCCCCGCGGGAAGAACGGGCGCCTCCTCCCCCCCCAGCGGGAAGAACGGGCGCCTCCTCCCCCCCCCGCGGGAAGAACGGGCGCCTCCTCCCCCCCCCGCGGGAAGAACGGGCGCCTCCTCCCCCCCCCGCGGGAAGAACGGGCGCCTCCTCCCCCCCCAGCGGGAAAGAACGGACGCCTCCTCCCCCCCCAGCGGGAAAGAACGGACGCCTCCTCTCTCCCACACCACCCCTGCGGGAAGAATGGGCGCCTCCCCCCTCCCCCGCGGGAAAGAACGGGCGCCTCCTCCCCCCCCAGCGAGAAGAACGGGCGCCTCCTCCCCCCCCGCGGGAAGAACAGGCGCCTCCTCCCCCCCCCGCGGGCAGAACGGGCGCCTCCTCCCCCCCCCGCGGGAAGAACGGGCGCCTCAGGCTGACTGCAGAATTCTCCGTGCCTGAAGCACTTTCACACAGGTAGGAAGATGGTTTATTTAATCTTTTCTTTGCTTATAAATGTTTATTCAGGTTGGATATATTTGTATAATATTTGTAGAAGTATAAATAAGGATTTATTGTAGAATTTAATGACTTCCCTTCCCCCCCCCCTCGTTCTGGACGCCTAATTTGTAACCTGCGCCTGATTTTTTAATGTGTAGAACAGGTTTTTTCAGTTCTACAAAAATCTTCACTTGCTCCATTCTAACTTAGTTTGGAGTACGTTTTCACTGTGGAAACTTTCAAATCAGGCGTCAGTGGCCGGACACGCCCCCTTTTGAAAAAAAAATTCTGTTCCAAAGTAGAACTGTTCTACCTGACTGGAACTGCGGAAAAAAAAATGTGGAGAATTGCGATTTCTAAGATAGTCCGTTCTCCACCAGTTGATCCTAAAAATCAGGCGCAAATCATGTGGAAACTTGGGCCCATGGTCTTAGACTAAGGGGCCGTACATTTAAAACTGAGATGAGGAGAAATTTCTTCTCTGAGGATTGTAAATCTGTGGAATTCTATGCCCCAGAGAGCTGTGGTGGCTGGGTCATTGAATATATTTAAAGCGGAGATAGACAGATTTTTGAGTGATAAGGGAGTAAAGGGTTATGGGGAGCGGGCAGGGAAGTGGAGCCGAGTCCATGATCAGATCAGCCATAATCTTATTGAATGGTGGAGCAGGCTCGAGGGGCCTACTCCTGCTCCTATTTCTTGTGTTCTTATCTGCATCAGTTGCCTAATTGAAGGTGAGCAGAGGTGGATTTCCAGGCTAGTTTGTGGCTCTTCCACTGCACCTCTGCTGGAGTTATAGCAGGAGTGTACTGAGGGTTTTTGGCTTGATGCCTTTGCACAGAGAGTGGAATTCTCTGCGAAAACCATTGTTGAATCAAAGCCCATGCATTATTTTAAAAAGGAAATCGATAGTTTCTTGAAAAAAATATATTTAAAAAGAATGGGAGTAACCAAATGTGGGATTTGATAAGGTGGCTCACCACAATTATATCACAGGCTGTCCAGCCCTTGTAAATACCAATGCAGACTTGATGAACCTAATGGACTATTTCAATGGTGTAACATTCAATGATTGCATGATCAGACCAGATAAAATGCATGCGCATAGTGGAGCTGATGGCTTTGTGAGAGACAAGGTGAGAGGAGATAAATGACAGAAAGCTGCTAAAATATGTTGAGTTAGCTGCTGAGTGCCAGATGGAATTGTGAGCTTAGTTAAATTATAAGGAGAATGTGTTCTCAGAAGGCGAATGACTATCTGGGATTGGTGGGAATGGCAGTTGATCTGACTCCATAGATTGAGCATTAATGATCTCAGGTCTGAAACCTTGATGATTTCTGGCAGCAACTGATGATGTGCATGGTGGGGGAAGCAGCAGTTTACTGCTAATGCGATGTGTGACTAACTCAAATGTTTTCCCAGCTACCATCAAGGTGAAATAAGGTTAGATTTTCATTACCAGCATTGCAGGAAGAAAGTCAAAGATTTATTTTGCTATCCTGAAATGAGAATAGCGAGTGTGAATGCCTTAATTTAACTTTTTCTAAGTAGCTATTTCAGAAAATATGGTTTAACTTAGCAAGGTAGCGTGATGCTGAAAAACTGGAGAAGTAACAACTAATGGTACGGATAGAAAAATAAATGAGCTGCATGATTGCAACTGTGACATTACCATGGTAAATAAAGCATGGTAATTGCCATCTCAGAGTCACTGGGGTAGAACGTTTTAATATTTGTGTCTATCTTGTTTCTCATTGCTATAATAAGTAATTTTTGTGAAAATATTATGAAAGACTGGTTACCTCCATCCAGAGGGAAATGAGATACTGTAATCAGTGTCTCTGTTTGTCATTGAAGTAATGAGAGACATTTACTGGATATCAGCCCAACCTGGTACATAGGTTCAAAGTATCAGTGCGTTAGACAAGTAAGATAGCGGATTTATTCTAATAATAGCTTTTGTACAATAATATTCTTGGCATTCTGACTAACTGCAACATGGCACACTATCTCTCGTTCTCTCTTCATCGTCCTAGACCTCTCTGCCTTTTGATATGGTCAACCACTTCATCTTTCTCCATTGCACACCTCCATGATCTGCTAATGTGACAGCCCTCTCTTGCTATTTCCATTCTGACCTGCTTAACACAATCAGACCTCTCCTCCTGTCCTCTCTCATTAACCTGCAACATAACCAAAAGTCCCAATCTCGGCCCCTTCCTTTTTCATATTTAGTTTCTGCTCTTTGGCAATATTGTCTGCAGGTATGAGGTCAGCCTATACATATACGTCAGTGATGCCCAATTTTGTTTGACCATGTCTTTCTGACATCATATATTAACAGCACTGTGGGAGCATCGTCACTGCAAGGACTTCAGTGCTTTAAAAACTACCACCTTCTCAAGGCAGCTAGAGATTAGCAATGAATACAACCTTGCCAGAATTGCCCTCATATCTAGAACAACAAAAAGAGCTACAATTTGCTTCAGCTCAACATTGGTAAAATGAAAGTCATCCTATTCAGCTCCCATCAGAAACCTTGCACCATTCCATCCCTTTTAGTGAGTGCTTGGTCAGACAGTTTCATAACCTTGATGTTCACTTCAACCCTGAGCTGAGCTCCAAACTCTACATCCAGTCTGTTGTTAAGAACACTTACCGCCACCTCCTGAATATCACTAACCTTTGACCCTACCGGACCCCACTGCCATTAAAAACCTCATCTGTGTGCCTTCAGCACCTCAACACTTGATTTTTCCAGTATTTTCCTCACTGACTTTCCCGGCTCCACCCTACCTTGCACACACATCAGCTAGTCCTCAACAACCTTTGCCTGCTCCCTGTGCTGCACTGGATTGAATAAAAATCACCATCCTTGTCTTCAAATGTATCTCCGGCCTCACTATACCCTCGTACCATTGTAGTCTTCTCCAGCCTGTGTTCCAACTCACACCCTTCACTCTTCCAGTTCTGATGTACTGCGCAAATCCCAAGGCCAACCAACTAAAGGCAAAGCCTTTAGCCACCAGGAATGCTCCTCCAAAACTCCTCTGCCTCCCAACATTTAAAAGACTTGTCAAAACCAACCTCTTTGATTGTGTCTTCAGTCGCTCCTCCCCACCTCCATCCCACAAATCTCCTGCTCAATATCTGCTGTTCCCCCAGAAAGGTGCCTCGGGATGGTTTTGTTGCATGAAAGGCACAACACAAAAGTAAATTGTTTACTACGCTATAACTTCAAAATGGTTTCAAATTTTGTTGACAGATTTAGTGTATTGATTGTGGTATGTAGAAAGGACATGCTGTATTTTTTTTGAATTTTCTCCTGTTCCTTCCGCTCGTGATGATGGAAATTCATGCTGGTGTAGCGCACAAGCAGCTTTTTTGCACTTCTCCAAAGTTACGATTCTTCATGTGTGTGATTTGACAATGAGTGCTGGCAAACTAGTCAATTGTGGGAGGCATCACTGCTGAGACAAATCGTGTAGCCCTCACCCAAAATCAATGTATAAATACTTTGCAGTATCAGTCACCCAATACCAATCCTGACAGAATTCACAACCCCCACACCTCCTCAGTCCAAGACCTATTGCAGCGATCCAATACTGAGCTGGTTAAAATCAGCTAACTCAGTTCATACCAAGGACCAAACATGGGATCTTCCTGTTCTCTATAGCTCAATACCATACCGGGTGGTGCATCTACCCACTAGCCATAAAGGAAACCTACCTGCTAATTTTGAACTGATTACTGTGATGCTAATATCCTTTACAAAAATGAAGTTTAAAATATCATTGCAAGAATATAGCGACAAATTTCTCAGATCTGCATAACTTAGATTGGCATATCATCTCTTTAGGCAGCACCACTTTAGTTTTGGACCTGTTCTCCTGATGGACTCAGACTTTTGTGGAGGGCTGTATTCTCAGAATGCTCTAGCTAGTTGGAGACAATGTTCCAGTTTTCGGTGGAGCAATGATTTTTATCCTACAGTTTCAAATATTATGCGGTTGTATGTTTATGAATGTGGACCTGCGTATTGTGTCTCCTCTTTCATTACATGTCACCACTCCACATATCATGCCTAGCAAGGTGTGTACACCAGCAGCTCAGTACACTCTGAAATTGAACTTGTCAACCTATTCATCTTTCTTATGTTCTTTCCTATATCAATAATATTGTATCGCTATAGCAAAGTAAAGGGACAGACTTTCAAGCTCCTGTGCCTGGGGCTTATTGGATCAACTGGGTGGGAGGTGGGGTGGTGGTGGATTGCAGGCCGATCGAACAAGAGCAGCACACCTTCTAACGCAGCCTGTGTATCAATTTAAATCAATGGAAAATTATTGAAGCTCCTTGTGCTTCTTTGCCTGATTTTCCTGTGTTCACTGCGCCCTTGTGATCCATTGGCCCCAGATACAAGATCAGGTAAATCGACCCCAATCGTATTTCTTGTGGTTCCCCATGGAATTCTCTTCGTAGTGTATCTGCTTCTGTTTCTGCCAGTGGGACATAGCTACCACTCAAGACTGTCAACATTAGTGGTTTGTTTATATCTTTTAGTTCGATTTCCTCCCTTTCTATTCTGTAGGCACTTATTCTTGCTGAGTTATGGTGAGGCATTGGCATACCATAATTCAGCGCGTACTCTGGCTCAACTGATGGCGAGGTCATATGTGTAATTGATTTGGTAAATGAATAAAATCCACACTGCTATAGGGGGTTCTCTAATGAAGCTGGGGTTAAAGTGCTTAGGAACGGTACCATGGTGGTTTTGTTACTGGACTAGTAATCCAGAGGCCTGGACTAATGATCCAGATATCAGTTCAATTCCCACCACGGCAGCTGGGGAATTTAAATTCAGTTAATTATTCTGGAATAAAAAGCTAGTGTCAGTAGTATCAGTAATGGTGACTATGAAACTATCAAATTGTCGTAAATACCCATCTGGTTCACGAATATCCTTTGAGGGAAGGAAATCTGCCATCCTCATCTGGTCTGGCCTATATGTGACTCCAGACCCACAGCAATGTGATTGACTCTTAACTGCCCTCTGACATGGCCGAGCATGCCACTCAGTTGTAAAAAACCGCTACAGAAAATAAGAATAAGAATAAAACCGGAAGGACCACCCGGCATCAACAATGACACACCCAGCCTCGTCGACCCTGCAAAGCCCTCCTCACTAACATCTGGGCACTTGTGTCAAAATTGGGAGTGCTGTCACACAGACTAATCAAGCAATAGCCTTGCATGTTTATGCTCAAAGAATCATACCAATGTCACAAACTTCTCCATCACCAGAGGTGGTGGCACAGTGATATACAGTCGGGAAGGCGTGGCCCTGGGAGTCCACAACATTGACTCCAGACCTCATGAAGTCTCATGGCTTCAGGTCAAGCATAGACAAAGAAACCTCCTGCTGATTACCACCTACTGTCCTCCCTCATCTGTTGAATCAACACACCTCCATGTTGAACACCACTTGGAAGAAGCACTGTGCAAGGGCACAGAATGTACTCTGGGTGGGGGACTTCAATGTCCATCACCAAGAATGGCCCGGCAACACTACTATTGACCAGCTGGCTGAGTCCTGAAGGACATAGCTGCCAAAATGGGACTGCAGCAGGTTTTGAGAGAATCAAGAGGAGGGAAAAACCAACTAGACCCCGTCCTCACCAACCTACCTGGTGCAGATACATCTGTCCATGACAGTATTGGTAGCAGTGACCACCGCACAGTCCTTGTAGAGACAAAGTCCCGTCTTCACACTGAGGACACCGGCCATCGTGTTGTGTGGCACTACCACCATGCTAAATGGGATAGATTCAGAACATATCTAGCAGCTCAAAACTCGGTGTCCATGAGGCGCTGTGGGCCATCATCAGCAGCAGAATTGTATAGCACCACAATCTGTAACCTCATGGCCCGGAATATCACTCACTCTACCATCAAGCCAGGGGACCAACCCAGGTTCAATGAGGAATGTAGAAGAGCATGCCAGAAGCAGCACTAGGCATACCTAAAAATAAGATGCTAACCTGGGGAAGCTGCAACACAGGACTACATGCATGCTAAACAGAGAAAGCAGCATGCAATAATCAGAGCTAAGCAATCCCACAACCAACGGATCAGATCAAAGCTCTAAAGTCCTGCCAAATCCAGTCATGAATGATGGAGGACAATTAAACAATTACCTGAAGGAGGAGGTTCCATGAATATCTCCATCCTCAATGATGGCGTAGCCCAGCATGCAAGTACAAAAGCGTTTGTAACCATCTTCAGCAAGAAGTGCCAAGTGGATGATCCATATTTGCCTCCTCCTGACATCCCCATCATCACAGAAGCCAATCTTCAGCCAATTCGATTAATTTCACTTGATATCAAGAAATGGCTGGGCGCACTGGAAAGAGCAAAGGCTAACGGCCTTGACAACATCCCAGCTGTCATGCTGAAGACTTGCACTCCAGAACTAGCCGCGCCTCTAGCCAAACTGTTCCAGTACAGCTACAACATTGGCATCTACCCGACAATGGAAAACTGCCAAGTATGTCCTGTCCACAAACAGCAGAACAAATCCAATCCTCATCAAAGTGATGGAAGTTGTCATTGACAGTGCTATCAAGTGGCACTTACTCACCAAATACTTTGCGTCTGTTTTCACAAAAGAGAGGGTCGATGCAGACACTGCTATCGAGGAAGAGGAGTGTGAAATGTTAGATGAAATAAACGTAGTAAGAGAGGAGGTATTAAGGGGTTTAGCTGTATTGAAAGTGGATAAATCCCCAGGCGCAGATGAAATGTATCCCAGGCTGCTAAGTGAAGTAAAAGAGGAAATAGCAGAGGCTTTGACGATCATTTTCCAATCCTCTCTGGCTTCAGGTGTGGTGCCAGAGGACTGGAGGACTACTAATGTGCTACATTTGTTTAAGAAGGGAGAAAAGGATAGACCGAATAATTACAGGCCAGTCAGCCTAACCTCAGTGGTGTGAAAATTATTGGAAAAAATCCTGAAGGACAAGAAAAATATTCACTTAGAAAGACATGGATTAATCAAGGACAGTCAGCACTGATTTGTTAAGGGAAGTTCGTGTCTGACGAACTTGATTGAATTTTTCGAGGAGGTAACTAGGAGGGTCGATGAAGGCAAAGCATATCATTGTGTTCCTAACACAGATGAGGCTGCACACAGGGAGGTTAAAGTAACAGTGACCTCAGTCTTGAATAAGGCACTCCAGAGTGAGGGAACAGGCCTTAGGTGCCGGCCTATATACAGTGCTCCCTCGGGATGCTGGGATCCCTTGGGACTTCAGGGGATGAGCTCCCCGGTGGCAGAACATGGGAGTGCATGCTTTACAGATACACAACATCACTTCCCCCCCACCCATCGCAAAGTCAAAGTGAAAACTATTTACAAGGTGAGGCGGTCGGGAGCCTTTCTTTCCCTGGTGGACCGCCTCGGTAAAAATGTCTGTTCTGGTGTGTTGGCTGTGCCCTCGCTGGGCTGGCGTGTTTTTGGCCCTGCAGGGCTGCTAAGTGAGCCTGGCCTTGCTGGGCTGTTGGGTGTGATTGGTTCGATTTCCTGGTCCAGCGTGGTGTATTTGATCCTTTGGGTGTGTGTTGTGGGCTCGAAAAAGGTGGTGTCTGATGTGGGTTGTTCAGGGCAGTCTGTGAACCGCAGCCTCGTTTGATCCAGGTGCTTTCTGCAAATTTGTCCATTGTCTAGTTTAACTACAAACACCCTATTCCCTTCTTCAGCTAACACCGTGCCCGCGATCCACTTGGGACCATGTCCATAGTTTAGCACATACACAGGGTCAGTCAGATCAATTTCCCGTGACACAATGGCGTGACCATCGTTTACATGTTGTTGCTGTCGCCTGCTCTCTTCCTGATCATGCAGGTTGGGGTGAACCAGCGAGGGTCTGGTTTTAAGAGTCCTTTTCATGAGTATCTCAGCCGGGGGCACCCCTGTGAGTGAGTGGGGTCTCGTGCGGTAGGTGAGCAGTACTCGGGACAGTCGGGTTTGGAGTGAGCCTTCTGTGGCTCGTTTGAGGCTCTGTTTGATTGTTTGTACTGCCCGCTCTGCCTGCCCATTGGAGGCTGGTTTAAACGGGGCCGAGGTGACATGTTTGATCCTATTGCGGGTCATGAATTCTTTAAGTTCAGCACTGGTGAAACATGGCCCGTTGTCACTGACCAGTATATCAGGTAGGCCGTGGGTGGCAAACATAGCCCTCAGGCTTTCAATGGTGGCAGTGGCGGTGCTTCCTGACATTATTTCACATTCAATCCATTTTGAAAAAGCATCCACCACCACCAGGAACATTTTACCGAGAAACGGGCCCGCATAGTTGACATGAATCCTCGACCATGGTCTGGAGGGCCAGGACCACAAATTTAGTGGTGCCTCTCTGGGCGCGTTGCTCAACTGAGCACATACGCTGCATTGTCATACACAGGACTCGAAGTCAGAATCGATACCAGGCCACCACACGTGGGATCTGGCTAGCGCTTTCATCATTACTATACCCGGGTGTGTGCTGTGGAGATCCGAGATGAACGTCTCCCTGCCCTTTTTTGGTAGCACTACGCGGTTACCCCACAACAGGCAGTCTGCCTGAATGGACAGCGCGTCCTTTCGCCGCTGGAACAGCTTAATTGTCTCTTGCATTTCAACGGGGATGCTGGCCCAGCTCCCATGCAGTACACAGTTTTTTACTAGGGACAGCAGAGGACCTTGGCTGGTCCAAGTCCTAATCTGGCGTGCCGTGACAGGTGATTTATCATTTTCAAATGCTTCCATGACCATCAACAAGTCTGCAGGGTGCGCCACCATCAACAAGTTTGCAGGCTGCGCCATTTCCACCCCCTCGGTGGGCAATGGTAGCCGACTGAGAGCATCCGCACAGTTCTCAGTGCCTGGCCTGTGGCGGATGGTATAGTTATATGCTGATAGCGCGAGTGCCCACCTTTGTGTGCAGGCTGAGGCATTAGTATTTATCCCCTTGTTTTTAGCGAACAGGGATGTGAGGGGCTTGTGATCGGTTTCCAGCTCAAATTTGAGGCCAAACAGGTACTGATGCATTTTCTTTACCCCGAACACACACGCTAATGCCTCTTCCTCAATCATGATGTAGGCCCTCTCGGCCTTAGACAAGCTCCTGGAAGCATAGGCGACAGGTTGCAACTTCCCCGCAACGTTAGCTTGTTGTAATGCACACCTGACTCCGTACGACTTGAGTAGGCTCTTCATGTTTCTCTGGAAGATCACTGCAGCCGACCGAATTCCAAACGGGCATCTGTTGTAGATGAACAGTCCCTTATGCGTGTTGATGCAGGTGAGGCCATTAGAAGACTCCTCCAGCTCCTGCATCATGTCGGCCGAAGTCAGGTCAAGCTTGGTGAATGTCTTGCCTCCTGCCAGCGTTGCAAATAGGTCGTCTGCCTTAGGTAGAGAGTATTGGTCCTGTAGCGAGAAACGATTAATAGTTACTTTATAATTGCCTCAAATCCTGACCTTGCCATCACTTTTGAGTACTGGAACAATCGGACTGGCCCACTCACTGAATTCCACTGGGGAGATGATGCCCTCGCGTTGCAGCCTGTCCAGCTCGATTTCTACTCTCTCCCTCATCATGTGAGGTACTGCTCGTGCCTTGTGGTGAATGGGTCATGCCTCTGGGACCAAGTGGATCGTCACCTTTGCCCCGGAAAAGTTTCCAATGCCTAGCTCAGAAAGGGAAGGAAATTTGTTAAGAACCTGGGTACATGAGGCCCCATCGACATGTGATAGCTCTCGATGTCATCCCAGTTCCAATGGATTTTGCCCAGCCAGCTCCTTCCAAGCAGTGTGGGGCCATCGCCCGGGACAATCCAGAGTGGCAGTTCGTGCACTGTGCCCTTGTAGGTGACCTTAACAAGACACTGCCCAGGACAATGATAAGCTCTTTGGTGTACGTTCTCAGTTTCGTGTGGATGGGGCTCAGGGCTGGTCTGAATGCCTTGTTGCACCACAGTCTCTCAAACATCTTTTTACTCATGATGGATTGGCTAGTGCCAGTGTCCAGTTCCATGGCTACGGGTAAGCCATTCAATTTTACGTTTAGCATTATAGGTGGACATTTTGTCGAAAATGTGTGCACCCCATGTACTTCAGCATCTGCCTCCTCTGAGGCTCGAAATTGCTTTGATCCACCATGGACCAATCACGTGGTGGTTAGCAGGTTTTGCAGAACTTGTGGCTCGTTTGCAAGCTCATTGGAGGTGCCCCATTGTTCCACAGCTCTTGCAAACATACCCTTTGAAGCGGCATGAAAAGGCTGAATGGAAGCCTCCACAACGCCAACAAGGTGTGAATTGCCTTGCATTCATCCTTTGTTGGGGACTCTGAGTCATCTTGGTCACCTGAGGCTTGCTGGCAGTTGCAGACTCGTGGGTTCTGCTCTGCACATTTCTGCTCGTAAACACAGTTCATTAATTTATGAACATTGCTCGCACTTGTGTGCTGAGAGACGTGTTTGGTGTCATCACTGGTGGACATAAACGCCTGTGCTATCTCAATGGCCTTACTGAGGGTTAGTGTCTCTACAGTCAAAAGTTTTCGTAGGATAGTCTCGTGGCCAATGCCCAGTAAAAAAAAAAGTATCAGAGCATTTGCTCCAGGTAGCCATCAAACTCACATTGTCCTTAGCTCAGCGACATAGCTCGGCCCTTCCTGACCTTCAGATCGCTGACACGTGTGGAACCGATACCTCGCCATCAGCACGCTCTCCCTCGGGTTAAGATGCTTCTGAACCAGTGTACACAGCTCCTCATATGACTTATCTGTGGGTTTCACCGGTGCCAGAAGATTCTTCATGAGGCTGTAGGTTGGTGCCCCACAGACTGTGAGGAGGACTGCTCTCCTTTTTGCAGCACTTCCTTCTCCATCCAGTTCGTTGGCTACAAAGTACTGGTCTTGCCATTCGACATAGGCTTCCCATTCCTCACCCTCCGAGAACTTCTCCAGGATGCCCACAGTTTGCTGCATCTTTGCGTTGGATTCGTATTCTCGTCGCCAGTTATTGTGTTCCTAACACAGATGAGGCTGCACACAGGGAGGTTAAAGTAACAGTGACCTCAGTCTTTAATAAGACACTCCAGAGTGAGGAACAGGCCTTAGGGGCCGGCTTATATACAGTGCTCCCAAGGGATGCTGAGATCCCTTGGGACTTCAGGGGATGAGCTCCCTGGTGGCCGCACATGAGAGTGCATGCTTTACAGATACACAACACATATGATGTTGTGTATATGGATTTTAGCAAAAGTTTTAATAAGGTCCCACTGGTCACAAAAGTAAAAGCCCATGGAATCCAGGGCAAAGTGGTAAGTTGGATCCAAAATTGGCTCGGAAGCAGGAAGCAAAGGGTAATGGTTCATGGGTGTTTTTGCGACTGGACATCTGTATCCAGTGTGGTTCCGCAGGGCTCAGTACTAGGTCCCTTGCTTTTTGTGATATACAGCAATGACCTAGACTTGAATATATGATTAAGAAGTTTGCAGATGATAATAAAATCGGCTGCGTGTTTGATAATGAAGAAGAAAGCTGCGGACTGGAGGAAGATATCAATCAATTGGACAGCTGGGCAGAACAGTGACAAATGGAACTTAATCCAGAGAAGTGTGAGGTTATAGGGCTAGATTTTCCACTTTTGTGCTTATCGCTCAAAAATGGGCATTATTTCCGGCATGGGCGGTAAAATAGGGTTTTCAGATCGCCGGCTTCTTGCCCATTTTCAAAGCGCCTGGTCTCCATTTTTGAAAATGGCCATTACCGCGAGTGATATGAAATGGGCGGTAGCGTTAAATTTCGCTGACCTTCTGCTGTAAAGTGTCGCCATCCTTAACAACGGCATGGCAACACTCGATTCCCATAATTCAGGAGGTCAAGGGTCATCGTGAAATGCACTGAAGAGGAGACAGAGAGAGAGGGAGCTGAGAAGGACTGAAGGCATTGTTAAACAAGTCAGATACAGTGCCCTCACGCAGGATGTTAAGCATTCACTGCCAGTATCATTTGCTGGTGGTCGACAACCAGTTGGACATTCAGGGAGTGGAATCCCTTGTGGTTCCTGAAAACCTCTGCATCCTGAAAAGGTGCCTGCATCGCGATGTCGTACAGTCTATTGCTCCCTGCACCTTGGGGAAGTTTGCAATTCTGGAGAATCCTAGAGCGCTCTCACTCTGTGCCTCCCTGATCATAGGGAAACTGATCAAGTCCCTCCTGCGTGCGTACAGGGCTTCAGTGACCTGTCGAATGCAGCAATTTGTGGCATGCTGAGAAAGTCCGAAAATGTCGCCATCTGGGCCTGAAAAGAACCCGAGGCATAGAACGACAGTGCCGCGGTGACTTTGACCTCGACGGACAGTGCAGTACTGATGGTGCTGGCAGGCTGCAGATCTTCCCTTATGAGCTGGTATATCTCAGTGATAACCTCTTTGAGGAAGCGCAGTCTCCGAAGGCAGGTGGTGTCGGGCAAGTCAAGGTAAGAATACTTGCGAGGGGGTGGAACATCTGGTCCTCCTCACATTAGTCTGACACGTTTTACATTGGGCACTTAATGCTGTAGAGCATACCTTTGGCGATCCTGAGTCTGCTGCATGTAATTGGTCACCAAGAGAGGGTGAGAAAGGACAGGCCCCATTGCAACAGCTCTCTGTTTTCCACCGATTGGTCACAAACAAGAAATGTCCCAACGAAGACATCTATTCAATTCCAATCGGTCACAGTATGGTCAAGATGTTTGTACAGATGTTCACATCAACTCCAATGACCTTCAGAGTACATCTGAACTCCCCCGAGGTTGAAGCACAGCAGCCTTTTAAAGGATGCAACATCTGATGTAGAGCATGGCGTCCATAACGCTGTGATTAGCTCCAGTTAGTTCCACTTTTTCTGGGCGTTTTTTTGTGTGAGCGATATTGTGGGCAATATGTGTGCGAGGTGGTGAAAGTGACCCTGGGCGATGTCATGGCTGCTAGTTTTAAAAAAAAAAGGTGGGCAAGCGGTATTATTGAATCTCGGCATTAAATCAGTGTGAAAATTAACGCTGGGTGATATTAATCGTGTTGATTTCGCCCATTCTGATGATTCTGCCCCAAAAAAGTGGGCGGGCGGTATTATTTTTTCCCAGCATTAAGCACCTGTGGAAAGTAACGCTCGGCGATAAGTTTCCGAAAAATGCTCTTGAAGATCACTTAAAAACTTTAAGATCACTTATAAACTTGTAAAGTTACAAAAGTTACAAAGCACTTTTTATGTGAAAAATTTTACACTCTAAGATCACTTACACTTCAAGATCACTTTTTAGATGCAAAATTAAATAATTTACAGAATGTGAGAGCATTTACACTATAAGATCACTTGAAAACCCTGAGATCACTTATATGTTGTAAAGTTACAAAACTTACAAAACAGTTTCATTGTGAAAAATCTTACACTCTGAAGAACACTTAAACTTCAGGATTACTTTTTAGGTGCAAAATTAAATAAGATACAAAAAAATGTGAGAGCATTTGCACTGTAAGATCACTTAAAAACCATAAGATCCCTTATAAGTTGTAAAGTTACAAAACTTACAAAACAATTTCAATTTGAAAAACGCTACTACAGCTACATCAAGAACAAAAGCAGCAAAGAAAGGCTGCAACCATGTCTCATCCATATCTCAGTGAATGTTCACTTCCTCATGGGGGTGTCATTTGATTGGCTGGGCTGTGTGCCCTCATTGCAGCAGCTACCTCAAACAGGCCCTCCCTGGCGGCCTGTGCCGACACTTGCATGCCCTCCCTGACGGCCTGTGCCGTCATTTGCACTCCCTCGCAAATTCCCTCCCTCAGTTCCCATGTCATTACTGCTATTTCTCCCGTCAGGACCGTCAACTCTTCACCCACTGCACTGACGCCACCGATGAGTGATCGGGTAAGCTCATTGGTCTCCATACCCAATGTCACAACCTGAGCCGCATCTGTTGCACGCTGCATCTCAGGAGAGCATGTCTCCAATCTCCTTCTCCTCTGCCTGGGTCTGCCTCATGGCACCACTACACTGGGAGGCGCGGGCTGGGACTGTGGGGCACTGTGTTCCAGACGGCTGAACTGGAGGGAGAGGCTCGGGCTGGAATGGTGGGATGCTCTGTGTTGCAGACGGCAGAACTAAAGGGAGAGGCTCGGGCTGGAACGGTAAGACGCTCTGTGTTGCAGACGGCAGTACTAGAGAGAGAGGCTCGGGCTGGAACGGTAGGACGTTCCGTGTTGCAGACGGCAGTACTAGAGAGAGAGGCTCGGGCTGGATGGTGGGACGCTCGGTGTTCCAGACAACAGCACTCGAGTGCGAGCCATGGGCTGGGATGTTGGACGAATGGGTGTAAACTGCTCCATGATATCAGCGGCAACACTGGGACCCGAATCGTTGGAATCAAAACCATAGTAGGTGGAACCAGAACCTATGCGAGAGGGAGGCGCAGGCTGGGACGGTAGTGCTGCATTATACCAGCAACACCACTGGGACCCGCAACATCGGAAGCAAAACCATGGAAGGTGGAACCAAGACCTATGCTAGGGGTTGAAACTCTGATGCCCCTTGATGGGGGCTCATAAACATTAAATTGGAAGCTCTCCCCTGCAGACATTGCAGTCATCACTGCCATCATCCAGTCTGGATCGTCCGCAGCTGGTTGTACTGGTTCTTGTTCTGTACCCTCAGGATCCTCAGGGTTGGCAGCAGCAGCATCGTCATCATCGTCATCATCATCATCATCATCATGTTCTGCAAAATACATCAGAACAGTCAAATGCTTAACAGTAAGGGAGGGGGCCGGATGGGTGGCATGAGTACTCTCACACATAGCAGGCCAGGCAGCAGGTTGATTTAAAGGGCCATGATGCATTTTCAGGACTTACCCTCTTCCTCGCTTGCTGGCCCAGCTTGTGCTGTACCGATTGCTTTACTCCATGTACGACTCACCATAGCAGCTACCCTCTGTTCCAAGGGTGTCAGTGGATGCAGATTGGGCGTGCCTCCTCCTGTACGAGTTGCCTCCCTTTTGTTGTGGGCCAATTTCTTCTGCAAAGAGTAAAATATAACTTTTTACAGAGTGTGTCAGTCTGCAAGGTGGGCCATACAGATAGCCAGGTTACAATTATGATTAAATTAAAAATGGGAAATATTACTTACACTAACTACTTGACCAAGGTCGTGCCATTTCTTTTTACACTGACTTCCAGATCTCCTGGTATGCACCACTGCGCAGTAATCTTCTGCAACTTGGTTCCAGCGTTTCTTCATTTCTTTAGGTGGCACTTTTATGCGACCTCTGTTGCTGGTATCTAGCTCCTGCCATCTCTGCTCAATTACGTTGACTAATATTTCTACTACCTCATGCAAGAAATTCTTTGTTCTTGGTGGACGTTGATCCATTGCAAAGTTGAATTGGCACTCTTATTTCTCCAAACACACAGTCCTTAATTTGTATGCACCAATGCAGCACCAGTTCTGCAAGTTTAGCGGTGAAAAGCTGAACTCACTGATTTCAGCAGGTGATTTATTCAACAGTGCTGCTAAAAGCACTCCCTCACACACAGAAATATCACAAAAATTAAATTACAAGCCTTTGAAGGGGACCAAGAAACAAATCTTCACTTTTTCTCCAGTCGTTTTAAAAATGGCCGCGTGCCAATGTTTGTTTGATACTGCGCGTGCGCGCACGCTCCAACGCGCACGCGCAGGGTTGCCGGCACCACGAAGGCTCATTTAAATTGGACCAGCCCCCCACTACTTCCAGAATCGGCGCGAGTGTTTGGCTCCGCCCCCCGCTGAGTAGTGCGCGCCACGCCAAGCTGAGTTAGAGCTCCGAGGAGCCGGAGAATCTGAGTTTTTTTTAAGCGCACTTTTAAGCGCGAAGAACAGGCGTCCAGCTCGGAGGTGCGCCGTTTTCGGCGCGGGCCGAAACTTGGGGCCCTGGAAACCAGACCTACAAAACGCCTGCAACAAAAAAGTTTGATCCGAGATCCCCAACCACTGTGACTGCAGGTCAGAGCGGCCACTGAACAATGCTATTTCCCAGAGGCTTCCTCAAACAGACATTAGGTGCCTCGTTAACATATGAAAAGGCCTAACTCCTGTCGTAAACAACTACCTGGGACGTCTAAGAATGGGCGCAATTAACTTATCAGTAGCCCGAATAGATGTGCAGATTCGGCACGGACCATCCGACTGCTAGATTTGTCAGCGTTGCGCCCGTTTTGTATAGTTGCCTGTGTCTTTTTGAATATGGGAACTATATTAGCCTGGATTAGCATTTGGATTGAGCCTATAAATAGCATTCCAGGAACCTAATAGCAGGCCACCGAACACAATTATCCTCCAAATACTCAGGAGGAGACCCATGGGAGGTTGGAAGATAAGGGAGAAGGTGCGATTTCAGAGATATGATGGGAGAGGAAAATCTTGGGATATGTGAAGAAGATACAAGATTTTAGAGATGAGAATACTTGGAAGATCTTGTATATAGATGTCCCTTCCATCCCAACACAAATCCCAAAGTGCAATCCAGCCAAATGGACCTGAACTCATATTTCCTCTCTCAACTGCACTGCAATTCTAAGATTCTTGATCTGGTCCAAGCTGAATCTCCAAGATTACCAGTGGCATACCCGACACCTCAATATCCCTGAGATCCCCTCCCCATGGATTGCACTTTTATATTTGTGTTGGGATGGAAGGGAGAGTGGAAAATCAACCCCATTTATATTTTGCATGCATGGACAGAACCACCCACTTTATAAAAGCATTAAAACCAAATTCCACTTTTGTTTATAACATGACCAAGAGGTTCAGCAGATCACCTGAGCACTTTTTAAACCCGGCTTGGCACTGCACTGGACTGGAGTTATACTCTAAGCAGTGTCAAACCCAAGTGATATAACATAGCTTTGCAAAAAGAGGTCTCCTACTACACATTCCAAACGAAACACTTGTGTGTGTGACTGCAAAACAAACAGAATAATTGCATATCTAAAATGGTGCTCCAAAGCTTTCGGATCTAACCCTTCACTCTTATTGACTCTGATATCCTTGCAGTAGTCTATGGAAGAAGAGGTTTTGAACAGGTTAAACCTTTTTAAGTAGAGATTAAATAGAACAGTGTGAAAATTAACTTGTTTCACCCCATGAATAGAAGTCCTATGCAGATTGCTTTGGGTATAACTATCATTTCAATACAAAAAGAGAATGAAACACTAAAGAAATTTGCATACAATAATTTAAGCGTTTTCTATGCATGATGGCTCAGATCTAGACAAGTAGAAAAATGAAAGGCCATTATTTTTTTAGTAACAAAGTAATTCTTCATGCTGCGATCAGGTTAGCAGTATATTACAATTAGTTTGGTTGAAATGTTTTTTGACAACATCAGAAATAGGTTTTGCCAACTGGTCCCACCTAATGTACCACCACACAGGCAGGATTTAAATAAAGGCATTACACAGCACTGTGGAGATGAATTTCCAAGAAGGTTCTCCCAATCGCTCACCGTAACTTCAGCAGAAGATCTGTGGAAACCTTGAAGAAACAGCATAAATACCATTTGCGCCATTATTCTGTGGTCTCTACGGCTGTTCCGCTGAAGTTATAGCGAACAAGCAGGAGAACCCCTGCAGAAATTCACCTCCTATCATTCTTGAAATTCTATTATGATAATCAGTGAGATTTATTTGACAATTAAATTGGTTTGTGGCATATTTGACAATATACTGGACCGTGAATCCCTGACACTATCTTAATTGCTGACAGTGATTTCAAAAGCACAGTGGCAGCAGGGATTTCGTGATGCAATTAGTTAGCAGATTGGTCTAGAATTTACTGTCTGTAATAATCAGAGACAAACATTGAATATGCACATATAACGTTCTTTTGTCTGCCATTTTAGCAGCAACATATTTAAAATACGCAGGTTAACATCTTTGTTAAAATACCAGGTTGAGGAATTTCACATGATTGCTAATACCATGAGCAGCAATTTCTAAATTCGTATCTTTCCCTCTGGGGGCATCATTGCAAATTCAATGAAAACTAATCAACGAAAATGTCCTCACTCTGCTAGCTGTAAAGTTACAATGCACAATAAGACTTATGCAATATGAACCCTGTCCTGAATGGACATGTATCCACAGAACAAAACTGCCCCGACTTTGGCATGAAATTAGCAATCTTTTTCAGAAAGTCTGCAAAGGTGACTGGAGTGGGAAATGGAAACATCTTACTGTTGTAAGATGTTTTTCTGAGATTGAGACAAGGGTACTTTTTGGGCCAGTCTAGAGGGAGCTTTACTCTGTCTCTAGCAGATGAAATTGGTCTATGCAAAATGGCTCATAGCAAATCGGCCTCCCATTTACATCAGGCCTTATAAAAATGGACTGGTTGTAAAATGGGCTGTCAATTCTCTGAGTCCATTTCGTGCTAATGACTTAGACCATTTCCCAGCACTAACATCTCTCGGTGAATGTGCAAGTTCTCCAATAAATCAATACACCAGCCAAAGTTAGCTAAAGGGATTCTTACAATTTGTTTTTTAAATAGATGCATGATAATAAGAATGGAAATGTAAAGTTAACTTGGCTTTATTTTTTTATATGCATGTAGGTGTTCTAATGGATTTGATCGTCATCGACAGGATTGGGTGGATAACAGCTGTCCTGATGAGGTACCTTGGTGCATTGTCTGAAGTAGAGTTGAGATGAGTAATAAAACAAAATTAAAATGATAATAGAATTTTACTAGACAGGAAGCAAAGAGTCCAGATAAACGGGTCCTTTTCAGAATGGCAGGCAGTGACTAGTGGAGTGCCGCAGGGCTCAGTGCTGGGACCGCAGCTCTTTACAATATACATTAACGATTTAGATGAAGGAATTGAGTGTAACATCTCCAAGTTTGCGGATGACACTAAACTGGGTGGCGGTGTGAGTTGTGAGAAGGACGCTAAGAGGCTGCAGGGTGACTTGGACAGGTTAGGTGAGTGGGCAAATGCATGGCAGATGCAGTATAATGTGGATAAATGTGAGGTTATCCATTTTGGGGGCAAATACACGAAGGCAGAATATTATCTGGATGGTGGCAGATTAGGAAAAGGGGAGGTGCAACGAGACCTGGGTGTCATGGTTCATCAGTCATTGAAAGTTGGCATACAGGTACAGCAGGCGGTGAAGAAGGCAAATGGTATGTTGGCCTTCATAGCTAGGGGATTTGAGTATAGGAGCAGGGAGGTCTTACTGCAGTTGTACAGTGCCTTAGTGAGGCCTCACCTGGAATATTGTGTTCAGTTTTGGTCTCCTAATCTGAGGAAGGATGTTCTTGCTATTGAGGGAGTGCAGCGAAGGTTCACCAGACTGATTCCAGGGATGGCTGGGCTGTCATATGAGGAGAGACTGGATCAACTTGGCCTTTATTCACTGTAGTTTAGAAGGATGAGAGGGGATCTCATAGAAACGTATAAGATTCTGACGGGACTGGACAGGTTAGATACAGGCAGAATGTTCCCGATGTTGGGGAATTCCAGAACCAGGGAACATAGTCTTAGGATAAGGGGTAGGCCATTTAGGACTGAAATAAGGAGAAATTTCTTCACTCACAGAGTTGTTAACCTATGGAATTCCCTGCCGCAGAGAGTTGTTGATGCCAGTTCATTGGATATATTCAAGAGGGAGTTAGATATGGCTCTTACGGCTAAGGGGATCAAGGGGTATGGAGAGAAAGCAGGAAAGGGGTACTGAGGGAATGATCAGCCATGATCTTATTGAATGGCGGTGCAGGCTCGAAGGGCCGAATGGTCTACTCCTGCACCTATTTTCTATGTTTCTATGTTTTCCAGCTCATTAAACCATGTTCAGGAAAGCCATTGACTGTAACATTACTAACTACTTTAAAGGCATTGAAGCAAAAGGATGAAAGGTTTTCAGTCTTAAGATGAGCTATATCTAATCTTATCAGACAGTTGTGCACATTAAGATAATGGGATAAAAGTAGTGTCCAGACAGTGTCTCCTGTGGTATTTTCACAGTCTAGATAATATTGCCTACTGCTTCTCGGAATAGTTGCTTCTATAGAGTAATTGGTTTATACACTTTTCTCTCTGCTACAGTCTAAAGATAAGACATGTGACATCAAGCCTGGGGAGGTGACTCAAGCTTCGACAACAACAAGCGTTGCAACATCAGCTGCAAAACCCAGAAGCCCAAGCACCACATCCACAACTGCTTTCACTTCTGGCCTTCCTACTTCCAGCCTAACCACGGAAGGTAAGGGAAAAGATAATGGTTCATGGGTCACCAGTGTGGAAGTACCATGGCAGCAGATTCTGTGATGGTTGAGAACCTATTTGTAGAACCTAAATGTCTGTGTTAATGGACCAAAAATACTACACAGTTTGGTTTGATTTGAAATTATTTTGGCATCACAGTGTACAGTGTAATTTGTGTACAAAGTTATCCAAATTAAATGTTGACCACGCAGTATGAGATCACATCAAGGAGGTAGTCTCACAAAACTTCCACTTCAACCAGTGCAAAGGTAAGGTTAAACAGACAAAACACTTCACACCTATTTAATCTTCCCTTTGTTAACGAAAAGGCCAACTGCCCCGCCAGCTCTTAACCAGTATTTAAATGCCAGCGATTGGATCACTGCCCATGTATGCTTGCATGCATCCACAGAACTGTATTTTCACTGGTCCGAAAGTGACATAGAGCCAACAGTATAACTTGGGTGACCATCTGAAGTTGGAACATATTCATTCAATTTCAGTGATAATTCAAAGTTCTTTTGTTCAGAATTATGAAGTATTTTAGTCCTATTTCTGAGAGTTCATTCCACATATCCACTAACCTGAGGGGAAAAGTTATTTCTTGCAATTTCAGTCCTGCTCGAGACTTGTGTACAGTTCCGATGCGTCATTGACATCAACATAGCCCCAAAGCGGAGGGGGCAGCAGAAGCAGTGCAGCAAAAATGTCAGTGCCGGGACACTTAAAGACCCAGTTAAGCGAGCCCTATACAGTAAGCGCCTCACAGCTAACTGGCGTGCCTTGATGACTCCGAGATGCAGAATGCCCACAGTGCTTGGTCTGCCCTCCAGGCCTCCATAACCAATGCCTGCAAAGAGACGGCTTGGTCATTCAACCAGGAAACACCAGGATTGGTTTGATGAGAACGATCAGGAGATCCAAGAGCTAATAGAACACAAATGCAGGGCATTTCTGAGCCTTAAGCAACAACCCAACTCCGGAGCAGCAAAGCAGCATTACAGACGCCTCAAGACTGAGGTCCAACAAAAAACCTGGGACCTAAAGAACAGGTGGTGGATGGAGAAAGCACAGGAGATACAACAGCTGGCCGACAGCCATGATGTGCGAGGGTTCTTCATCACAGTCAAGGCCACCTATGGTCCAAATACCCAAGGCCCCACCCCACTGCTGGCCAAGAATGGGGAAACACTCAACAAAAACACTGAGGCAGTCAGAGCCCACTAGAAGGAGCACTTTGAAGATCTCCTCAACCAAGACTCTGCCATTGACTCAAGTGTTCTTGACTCCATCCCGCAGCATGCTACTAGCCACCACCTCAGTAAAACCCTAACACTGCACGAGGTAGAAGAAGCCATAAGACAGCTTAAGAACAACAAGGCTTCGGGAGCGGATGCAATCCCTGACGAGGCACTGAAGTATGGCAGAGAGGCACTACTGGAGCGAATACATGACCTCATCTCTCACATCTGGAGGGAGGAGAGCATGCCAGGAGATCTCAGAGATGCAGTGATCCTGACCATCTTTAAAAAATGGGGACAAGTCCGACTGCAGAAACTACAGAGGAATCTTCCTGTTATCAGCCACTGGGAAAGTCGTCGGTAGAGTCCTCCTCAACCGTCTTCTCCATGTAGCCGAGGAGCTCCTCCCGGAGTCACAATTCGAATTTAGTCCCCGTCGAGGCACAACGGACATGATTTTTACAGCGCGACAGCTGCAGGAAAATTTCAGGGAACAGCACCAGCCCTTATATATGGCCTTCTTCGAACTTACAAAGGCCTTTGACACCGTCAACTGCGAGGGTCTATGGAGCGTCCTCCTCCGTTTCGGATGCCCCCAAAGGTTCGTCACTTCCTCCGCCTGCTCCATGCGACGTGCAGGCCGTGATCCTTACCAACGGATCCATTACAGACCCAATCTACGTCCGGACCAGAGTCAAACAGGGCTGCGTCATCGCCCCAACCCTCTTCTCAATCTTCCTCACTGCCATGCTCCACTTCACAGCCAACAAGCACCCCGCTGGAGTGAAACTAAACTACAGAACCAGTGGGAAGCTGTTCAACTTTCACCGTCTCCAGGCCAGGTCCAAGACCACCTCAACCTCTGTCATTGCGCTACAGTACGCTGACGACACCTGCATCTGCACACATACAGTGGCTGAACTCTCGGGCATAGTCGATGTATTTACTGACGCGTACGAAAGCATGGGCCTTACGCTAAACATTAGCAAGACAAAGGTCCTCCACCAGCCTGTCCTTACCGCACAGCCTGTCCCCCAGTCATCAAGATCCTGGACAACGTGGACCACTTCCCATATCTCAGCAGCCTCCTATCAACAAGAGCAGGCATTGACGACGAGATCCAACCAGCACCTCCAGTGTGCCAGTACAGCCTTCGGCCACCTGAGGAAAAGACTGTTTGAGGACCAGGCCCTCAAAACTGCCACCAAGCTCATGGTCTATAGGACTGTAGTAATACCTGCCCTCCTGTATAGCTCTGAAACATGGACCATGTACAGTACACATCTCAATTCGCTGGAGAAATACCACCAACGATATCTCCGCAAGATCTTACATATCCTCTGGGAGGACAGACGCACCAACATTAGTGTCCTCGACCAGGCCAACATCCCCAGCATCGAAGCAGTGACCACACTTGATCAGCTCCGTTGGGCAGGCTATGTAGTTCGCATGCCAGACACGAGACTCCCAAAGCAAGCACTCTACTCGGAACTCCTTCACGGCAAATGAGCCAAAGGTGGGCAGCGGAAACATTACAAGAACACCCTCAAAGCCTCCCTGATAAAGTGCAACATCCCCACTGACACCTGGGAGACCCTGGCCAAAGACCGCCCTAAGTGGAGGAAGCGCATCCGGGAGGGCACTGTGCACCTTGAGTCTCGTCGTTGAGAGCATGCAGAAATCAAGCGCAGGCAGCGGAAGGAGCGTGCGGCAAACAAGTCCCACCTGCCCCTTCTCTCACCGACTATCTGTCCCACCTGTGACAGAGACTGTGGTCCTCGTATTGAACTGTTCAGCCACCTAAGAACTCATGTTAAGAGTGGAAGCAAGTCTTCCTCGATTCCGAGGGACTACCTATGATGATGACTATAAATAAAATCACTCTATGCTCGTGTGAAGGATACCACATGCATTTTTAATAGATTCTTTAATGTTAATATTTTTGCCTAAGTTATCATAAAATACCAAGAAAATAAGAAATAGGAGATGAAGTAGGCCATGCGACCCCTTTGGCCTGCTCCACCAGTCAATGAGATCTTCGACCCCAACTCCACTTTCCCGCCTGATCCGCATATCCCTTGAATCCCTTAGTCCAAATCTATCGATCTCAGCCTTGAATATACTCGATGACTGAGCATCCACAGCCCTCGGGGATAGAGAATTCCAAAGATTTACAGTGAAAGGAATAAGTGAAAATAATTGGCAGCATTTCAATAAGGAAGACATATATTGGCTGACGTTACAAGTATTCTTGACTGGAATCAAATATATTTTAAAATGGAACAGGTGTCATGTTGGGTTCCAATTTTGTGTTTCTTATGTCCACATGTCAACTCAATATAAAACATGATAGATGACAACAGAACAATACGGCTTGAAATGTGACATTCTAAAATGCAGGTCATTATCTGTATGGTCCTTTAAAGGTCTGTGTCCCAGTATTATCAGAGGTAACATGTTCTTGCACTCTCTCGGGGCTTTTACATGGCAAATGGAGCACTTTCCCATCAGGAAATCCTGGGAGTTTCTCTGCTTTCATGCATCTGCCTCCTCACTGCTCAACATGTTTTTAAAATACAATTATGCTGCAGAAATCACCTAATGATGCTTTTAAACAGCTGAACATTTCCTGTTTGGCTCAGAGACGTGGACCATATACAGTAGACACCACAAATCGCTGGCAAAATACCACCAACGATGTCTCCGCAAGATCCTGCAAATCCCCTGGGAGGACAGACGCATAAATGTCAGTGTCCTCGACCAGGCCAATGTCCCCAGCATCGAAGCACTGACCACACTCGACCAGCTCCATTGGGCTGGCCACATTATCCGCATGCCCGACACAAGACTCCTAAAGCAAGCGCTCTACTCGGAGCTCCTACACGGCAAGCGAGCCCCAGGTGGGCAGAGGAAACCTTTCAAGCACACCCTCAAAACCTCCTTGATAAAGTGCAACATCCCCACCGGCACCTGGGAGTCCCTGGCCAAAGACTGCCCTAAGTGGAGGAAGAGCATCCGGGAGGACGCTCAGCACCTTGAGTCTCGTCGCCGAGAACATGCAGAAAACGAGCACTGGCAGCGGAAGGAGCGTGCGGAAAACAAGACTCCCCACCCCTCCTTTCCTTCAACGACTGTCTGTCCCACCTGTGACAGAGACTGTAATTCCCGTATTGGACTGTACCGTCATCTGAGAACTCACTTTTAGAGTGGAAGCAAGGGCGAGGCTGTAGAGCAGGGTTAATCAAATGCTAGGAAGGGTCTGTATTTAGAATGAAAAACCATTTAACCTCCTCCCCCGACCCCCACCACAAATATCATCTACTCCCGAATTGTCCCTTAATGCTGCACCTGATTCCTTGCTGCCACTGCTGCTTTTCTTGGGGAACTTGTCGGGCCGGAGGAGATTACATAGATAGGGAGTAAAGCCATGGAGGGATTAGGAAATAAGGATGAGAATTTTGAAATCGAGGCCTTGCTGAACCGGAAGTCAATGTAGGTCAGCAAGCACAAGGGTGATGGGTGAGCGGGACTTGTCGCGAGTTAGGTCATGGGCAGACGAGTTTTGAATCACCTCTAGTTTATGCAGGGTAGAATGTGGGAGGCCAGCCAGGAGCGTGTTGTAATAGTCAAGTCTACAGGTAACAAAGGCATGGATGAGGGCTTCAGCAGCAGATGAGCTGAGGCAAGGGCAGAGACGGGCGATGTTACGGAGGTGGAAATAGGCGGTCTTGGTTATGCTGCGGATATGTGGTCGAAAGCTAATTTCAGGGTCAAATATGACACTAAGGTTGCGAAGAGTGTGGTTCAGCCTCAGACAGAAGTGGGGAGAGGGATGAAGTCAGTGACTAGGTGTTGTGTATGCAATAGCTCAAAAGACTGAATACTGTAAAGTTCGAACAGGTACAAACCTGGCTCTACTTTATTAGGGCCCGAAGTGATCACATTACAAGATGGCTGGCCTTTTATACCTGGGCCGCACACACGTGCGCATAGCCCAAAGACCTCCGACAGTGGCCCCACCTGGTGGCTAGTAAATCCAAGCATACATACATGACATTGGGAATGGAGTTTGTGGTGGGGACCAAAAGCAATGGCTTCGGTCTTCCCAACATTCCATTGGAGAACATTTCTGCTCATTCAGAACTGGATGTCGGACCAGCAGTCTGACAATTTAGAGACCGTGGAAGGGGTGGAGAGAAATGGTAGTGAGGTAGAGCTGGGTGTCATCAACATACATGTGGAAACTGATGCTGTGTTTTCGGATGATGTCGCCAAGGGGCAACATATAAATGTGAAATAGGAGGGGGCCAAGGATAGATCTTCTGGGGGACACCAGAGGTAACAATGCGGGGGGGGGGGAGGAGAAGCCATTGCAGGTAGCTAGATAAGAATGGAACCAGGCGAGTGCAGTCCTACCCAGCTAGATGACTGTGGAGAGACCTCCAACAAAAAGTGTGAGAAGCCCTAGGACGACTCTTTCACTTAGACCATCTGCCTCTGCTGTTACCCACACACCTACCTTTGCATTGCCCACCAAGCCAAATCTCCCCCCAGGCTCTCTGCTGAAACCTTCATCCATAGCTTTGTCATTTCCAGACTCTACTATTCTGATGCTCTCCCATCTTCCACCCTTCCTAAACTTCAGCTCACCCAAAACTCTGCTCCCTATATCCTATCTCGCTCACCCATCACCATGTCCTCTCTGACCTACATTGGCTCCCAGTCCCCTAATACCTCCAATTTAAAATTCTCGTTCTCATGTTTAAATCCCTTCAGTGCCGTTACCCAGCCCTACCTGTTATCTCCTCACCCAGCCCTACAATCCCATCCCCCTAAACTCTCTGTTCCCTTGAGCTTCCCTTCTCTCCATCGTGTCTTCAGTTTTCTACGCCCTATGCCCTGGCATTCCTTCCCTAATCCCGTCTGCATCTCCACCTCCCTCTCCTCCTTTAAAACCTTCAGTAACACTCTTGAACCAAACTGCTGGCTGCCCCTCCTAACACCTCCTCTTTTGGCTCAGATTCCATTTTCTTCCTTGTGCCTTTGTGAAGCAACTTGGGACATTTCTCTGTTAAAAGCCCAATATAAATGTTGTAATTGAAGTCATTTGGCCCAATTGTTCCTATGTCATTGCTCCCTTTTCAACTGAAGCTATCTACTGTAATCCCATTTCTCTACCTTTCTCAGTATTCTCGTGTATTCTTCCTTATCCAGTTCTTTGTCAAATAATTTTCTAGTCTCTGCCGCAATAGCCACTTATGATAAAGCAATCTCTGTTCTAATAGCCATCTGTGTGAAAACGTTTCTTTTAATTTGTGTGTTTTACCATACCTGACTAGTGAGTGACCACAGAGTGCCCACAGATAAACTTTCCATTTCAATTTGCCGCTAATTGTGAACCAAAATTGAGTTTGGAGAATTTCATAAGAAATAGATGAAATAATGTGTTATTGGTGGAATCAATTGAAAATGTGTAATGATACCCTTGGGCAGTACTGTTGGAATTTTTATTTGTGTACTGCTAAATAGATAAGGATGCTATAATATAGGGTTTGCACTTGCAAGCTGTCAGTAACTTGTATTTTAAATCTCTTCCAGATGATACAAAGATTGCTCTGCATCTGAGGGACAATGGAGGTAAGTGTTTGATTTATTTAACCATGTAGCTTCAATTTTTTTCATGTAAGCAATTTATAGCATCCTGTGGCACTTGGCCAAGAGTTTAATATAGATTTGATGACAGTAAAGATGCTGCTTGTTTGCTGATGTCTTTTCTCTTGTATGTTTTTTTTAATAAATGCTTTACAAGATATTTAGCCTCATTTCATGTTTTATAAGACTTTCTCTATAACTGCATTAATAACTGAATTCAGACTAAAGGCTGAAATCCACACATCTGATGCATGCAATTCAGTAAATTTAATCACAGAGATAGACTTTGATGCTATGTGATATGTCTATCAAAAATGTTGTATTGATTTTTTAATTTTAAGTACATTATGTCCAGTAATATTACAATATCCACAATACAACTTGTATAAGAATGAATTCCTTGGCTGGTAAGAATCTGAGCAGAGCAAATTGGTTTTCTGGACATCTGACCTTGCAGGTTGTGTTCAGAATAATAAATAGTGTGTCTCTGGGCTCACAGACTTGCAATCAATGTTGCATACTGTTTAAATTCACTTGAGAATAATACAGTTGCCACAAGTAGAGAAGTGGTCCTTCACAAAAACATATTTCTCCAGAGCATGCCCATTTTTAAATCTAAAGGCATTCTACGCAGCTTATATTCCCTGTTTAATATTCATGTACATAAAGTGCTTGCATTTTCTGTGAACAACCTTATAATTGCGAGATTTTATATCCTGTGTGAATTCACAGAATTTCTCTTAACCTATCTATAAATGATATAGAGAGGCCTAACAATTGAGCAAGTTGAGGGGGAGGCCCATCTGCAACCAAAGACAGACAGAGACATTAACAGTGAACCAGGAGATATTCTTGTGAAACACTGTTTTGGGTATTGGGAGCCATACTGTAAGCTCTTGCAGACAAGATCTTTAGCCCTCCACATTATGCAATACATGGTATTGTTATAGAGTGGCCCAAAACATCTTTGGCAGCATTGGCCTGTGTACTAATTCAACTACCATTATTAACACCATCAGAACACAATTGAAAAAAATTACAATTTAGTTTCATTTAGTAGGTATGGCCGGTGTGTTTGGACCAGTGCTGTCCCTTAATGCTACATCCTAATCTTGTGCTCCTACCCAGTACCAGGAGTAAGTCAAGTTACTGGCTGCAGGTTGCCAGTACAAGTCACTTGGGTTAGAAGTAGCCCTATATTTCTTGTACTCGGTGATGAGATAGACCAACAACTGGTGTCACCATATCTGCTGCTGCAGTGACTGATTGGTGCTGCCTGCTTTCTGAAAAGTATTTCATCAATGGATGTTACATCAGCCTGAGAGGCCTATCTATACATGCACCTGTACCAGCACTGAGCTTGAAGAATGCTTTGCTGTAACCAACTCCTTCTATATTGGCAGGGCCCAGGACATTTATTGTGGCCTCTTCAAACTAACTCAATGCACTAAAATTAGGGGCTCTCTTCCATTCAAGTTTGCTCCATTCTGTTATGTGCTGCCTTGGCCGACAAGCAGAGAAGTACTGCTGAAATGTTCAAAATTTGAAGAGCAGATAGAGTGAGACCGAAATGACCACCCTGCCGCTCAAGGTATACATGAGTAAGTCACTATGCAGCATGTAGCTAGGTAATGTTGCAAAATGGGTTTTTGGGATGACCATCATCATTGGCCAGCCGCTTTAAATTTTCTGCTTAAAAATAGTCCTTTAAATAGCAGCTGCAATGTTTGAAGAGAGCAGCTGCACACTATTTCTCCCCATTTCCCCCTAGATGATAACCAGCTCTCACTGCCAGGTCTAATCCATCTTGGATCTCTCTTTGCATAAATAATGTGGCCCACCGCAGCAGTACTCATGAAGTCAGCGCTGTGTGATGTCAATAAGAGCTAATCTCTGGTTCTACGATCATTCCTTGTGTAACAGATACTCCTTGTAATCCAGATAGACTTCAGTCCTTATCTGTCATCTGATGGCGCCGATAGTTGTAATTTACTTGATCTGAAAGTTCACACTGTAAATTTTTTATTTCTCATTTAAGAAAAGTCCTTACCCTTTCTGCAATTCTTTTTTATTTCGGTAATGGGTTGACATTAAAAGTGCATTTTTAAGAGTTGCAGTGTCCTTGAAGCAGTGGCTCCACCATCGCAAGTGCAGTTAAGTCAACTGTCCTAGCTCCAGGCTGGAGACTTAGCTCCACATCCCAGGGACAGAATTATTTGCCTATCCCGAACAAGCCTCCGACACCTGCCCTGACCCAACCTGATCCAATCTTCTACAGTGGAGCTGCACCTTGCCATTCCGTTTGACGTCCCACCAAGGGCCAAGTGGGCTGAAGAAAACATTTCACGGGTAAGTCTTTATCTCCCCAGGGGAGCCACTGTAATGCTAGAGAAGGTAATCGATCTCCTCTGGACTTGATTACCTTAGTCTAGTAAAATGTTAGGGACTCACACCAGATTTCAACTGGTAACCGTGAAACTACCGGATTGTCGTAAAAACCTATCTGGTTCACTAATGTCCTTTAGGGAAGGAAATCTCTGGGGTAGAGAATATCCTTACCTGGTCTGGCCTTTATGTGACTCCAGACACACAGCAATGTGATTGGCACAACTGCCCTCTGAAATAGCCCAGCAAGCCACTCAGTTGTATAAGGTGGCTCACTACTACCTTGTCAAAGTGAAATTAGGAATGCACAATAAATGCTGGCCTTGCCAGTGAAACCCACATCCCATGCATGAATTTTAAAAAAGGTGATTGAAGGTTGCCACCTTCTAGTTTGACTTTAATCTCATTCACGTTTGTGCTAGGTTCAGATAAACCCAGGGGTTAAAAAGGCTTCAGGTTCTTTTATAATTAATTCTTGTTGCTGGAAAGGCTGACATTTATTGCCGGTCCCTGTTTTCCTGAGAAGGTGTTTGAAACAACTGAGTAGCTTGCTATAAAAACAGAAAATGCTGGAAATCTCAATGAGTCAGGCAGCATCTGTGAAGATAGAAACATAGTTAATGTTTCAGGTCGACAATCCTTCATGAGAACTGGCGAATGTTCAAAAAGAACACATTCTTCATAAGCACTGAAAGGGGGAGGGGAAGAAAGAACAAAAGGGAAGGTCTGTGATAGGGTGGAAGATAGGAGAGCCTTTCACCTTGCCCCCTATCACAGACCTTGCCCCCTATCACAGACCTTGCTCCCTATCGCAGACCTTGCCCCCTATCACAGACCTTGCCCCCTATCGCAGACCTTGCCCCCTATCGCAGACCTTGTCCCCTATCACAGACCTTGTCCCCTATCACAGACCTTCAACCCCATCACATAAGAACATAAGAATTAGGATCAGGAGTAGGCCATCTAGCCCCTCGAGCCTGTTCCGCCACTCAAAAAGATCATGGCTGATCTGGCCGTGGACTCAGCTCCACTTATCCGCCCTCTCCCCATAACCCTTAATTCCCTTATTGGTTAAAAATCTATCTATCTGTGACTTGAATACATTCAATGAGCTAGCCTCAATTGCTTGCCTGGGCAGAGAATTCCACAGATTCACAACGCTCTGGGAGAAGAAATTCCTTCTCAACTCGGTTTTAAATTGGGTCCCCTGTATTTTGAGGCTGTGTCCTCTAGTTCTAGCCTCCCCGACCAGTGGAAACAACCTCTCTGCCTCTATCTTGTCTATCCCTTTCATGATTTTAAATGTTTCTATAAGATCACCCCTCATCCTTCTGAACTCCAACGAGTAAAGACCCAGTCTACTTAACCTATCATCAGGTAACCTCCTCATCTCCGGAATCAGCCTAGTGAATCGTCTCTGTACCCCCTCCAAAGCCAGTATATCCTTCCTTAAGTAAGGTGACCAAACCTGCACGCAGTACTCCAGGTACGGCCTTACCAATACCCTATACAGTTGCAGCAGGACCTCCCTGCTTTTGTACTCCATCCCTCTCGCAATGAAGGCCAACATTCCATTCGCCTTCCTGATTACCTGCTGCACCTGCAAACTAACTTTTTGGGATTTATGCACAAGGACCCCCAAACCTTGCCCCCTATCACAGACCTTGCCCCCTATCACAGACCTTGCCCCCTATCACAGACCTTGCCCCCTATCACAGACCTTGCCCCCTATCACAGACCTTGCCCCCTATCACAGACCTTGCCCCCTATCACAGACCTTTGCCCCCTATCACAGAACTTTGACCCTATCGCAGACCTTCCCTTTTGTTCATTCTTCCCCTTCCCCTTGCAGTGCTCCTGAAGAATGTGTTCTTTTCGAACATTCGCCAGTTCTGGTGAAGGGTCGTCGACCTGAAACGTTAACTATGTTTCTATCTCCACAGGTGCTGCCCGACCAGCTGAGATTTCCAGCATTTTCTGTTTTTATTTCAGATTCCAGCCTCCGCACTATTTGCTTGAGTAGCTTGCTGGTCTGCTTGAGAGGGCAGTTGGTGTGGGACGGGAATCACATAGAAGTCAGACAGAGTAAGGACAGCAGATTTCCTCCCCTAAAGGAGATTATTGAACCAATTTTGTTTTTACAGCTATCCACAAAGTGCCATGGAGAATTACAATTGATTCCTTTCTTATAAGGTAAGTTTTGGGAGGCTGTACCAGCAGTGCAGGGCTTCACTTTGAGCAGGTACAGATTAGGTGAACAGTCTCATGCACCCTAACCCTGGTGCACCATATTTGACCAATATTTGACCAAACGGAGGCAGCACATCAGGCCTGTGCAAGTGTCAGTTCACTTGAACTTTTATTTAAATCAGATTCATATGTGCCAGCCTCGAAAACTAGAAAAAAAACTGATCAGCAGCTTCAGAAAAACTGGCACAGCCTCAAGAAGGATGTGTGGAAACAAATAGTTACACGGGATTTGTAACTTAAGGTGTATACAACTTGTATTATAGGTAAAAAGACACAAGTACGTGTGGGTAAACATAAATAATGAAGGCACAAAATGGGTGGTGCATTTCTAGGAAGGGGGTTCCTGGAAGGGCATGCTTCCTCCAAAAAAATGATTTTTACATTAAAATTATGCATTTGGTTCATTTTAAGCGCTTTTCTCCTTCACATTTATCAGATAATCAATTGTGTCAAAATAAGGCTGAAAATGACTGTGCTATTGAGGCATTAGGCCCTTAAAAGGAATGTAAATGAATGTTTTGGATAAAATAGCAGAGGGAGTATTTGATTGGCATGTGTTAAACATTTGTACAAGCTTGTTCGCAGCAATTTTCAGGCAACAGTGCCAAATGGCTGTAATAAGCTCAATGAATGCTTATACAACATTACCACAAGTCATGATCTGGTTGCCTCCCTGTATCAGCTCCTTTTACGCATGTGGTCGTCTTCCATGCAGCATGTTGTGCTATCATTTGTTTCTATCTCTCTTTCATCCTCACACTTTGGTCTGTGTGATGACCCTCTTTACTTGAGTTGTTTACTTTGAATCAGATGCACTTAAATCTCTCTGGGACAACCAGAGCCAAGTACATTCAAAGGGAGGCGCAAAGTTCAGGCTTATTTTCCTAAACTCAGCAGCAAATTCAATCTGCAGCAAAGGAAAATGTTGTTGCTGAGTGTAGAAAAATAAAACTCAACTTTGTAGCTTTTAGTTTTTAAACACAATCCAGTTGATAAGACCCTTTGACCAATTGAAACATTCTTTCCTCAGGCATTCTTACCATCATCGTGTTCTGTTGATTTCAGTTAGGTTTTGAGATGTTTTCCTTTGCACAGTGAGTGCTGACAACATGACTCGGGATACTAACTTGGAAGGGTTTAAAACGGTGTTGGTGTTGGAAGATGTCCGTCTTGGCTCAGAGGTGGCTCACTTGTCTCTTGAGTCAGAGGTTTACTGGATTAAGCCGCACTCCAGAGACTTGAGCACATCACCTGAAGGGGTCTTATGCTATTAAAGGTGCTGCTTACTGATCCAATATTAATCTACAATTTGGGAGTAGAAATAAAAGATCCATGGAATGACAATGGAAATCGGAAGAGCTGTGCAACAGATAACCGATCTGATCGTTTCCACTATCACCAAAAGTTAAAATTATCAGAGCATGTGCAAAATTTCACATTTCACTTGTATTGCAGAATATGCTGGAAGCAATAGCACAATATTGCTGGGGGCCGAAACTCAGTGCCGATAGAAAACTGGCGCACTTACGCCTTTGTCCCGCGATTACTGTCGCTATGATTGCAGCGGGAAATGGATCAATATTCAGCTTTTTTTTCGGAAAAATGTTCTCCAGCACTAATTGCCTTTCAGAATTGGTACTTTACAGTGGTGTGGGTGGGTTGATTGGGGCGGTATTCACACGAGGAAATTCACCCTTAGGGTGATTTCCAACCAACGAGCCAGCTGCTAAGGCAGCCAGGTTTGCAGCTAGGCCCTGAGGAGGGAAGGAGTTGTGTTCAAGGATGGCTGGTGCTGCTGTGGGAAGAAGGGCAACGTGATTTTCCGACGCCGAGCTGGAGACCCTGATGCAGGCTGTCGAGGGAAGGAGGCGAGTCCTGTATCCAGATGCAGGGAGACCAAGTCGCCAAGTGTTCAGTAATGCCTGGAGAGAAATCGCTGTAGAGGTGTCGGGGACCTCCATCTATGATTGGATGGCAACCCAATGTAGAAAAAGGCTGAACGATATCATTCGTTAGATGAAAGTGAGTACCTGTTCCATCAAATGCTCACTTTCCATCTGCGAACCTCTCCGTCATCCTTCTCATTCCCCACCTTCACTCGTTAGTCACTCACACAGGATTTCATTGCTGAGGCCTCTATATATATATATATATATATATATATATATATATATATAATATATATATATGTGCGTTCACAATGCAGGCCCTCTCATCTCACATTTACAGCTGCATGTCAGGGACACACACTTGTGCTCTCATTTCTGCTCCATCATCACGGTGCTACAAACCAACCATTCTTTGTTTTGCAGGCCGAAGTAGCTCATAATCGCATGGTGCAAAGGAGGACTGGAGGTGACAAAGCCGACATTCAAATCCTCACACTCTTGGAGGCGAGGGTTGAGGCACTTGTCGGCAGACATGGTGCCTTCCCTGTGGCCCACGGCACTGGCGATGAGGGTAAGTGCTATCTCTTCCTCAATGCTCCAGCACCTACTGTGCCTTTCCCTCTGAAAGTGTGCTGGTTGCAGGCTCCATGCATGAATCCCCCACCTCCCCTTCATGGCAGCCCTTCTCCCATTTATGATTGTAGATGAGCCCCCCTCCCCCTGCCTGTGGGCTTCAGTACTGGCGATACTGATGTGGGCAGCATGGGTAAGTGAAGGCCCTCCTTTAATGCTATGTCTCCCTGAAAGCGACAGCACACACTGTGCCTTTCCTTCTCAAAGTCTGCTACATGTACGCTCCATGCGTAAATCCCCCACCTCCCCCTCAGGGCAGCCCTTCTCCCATTGATGCTTGCAGATGAGAGGCCGAGTGGCAGCCGAGGCGAGGGAGATGCACCTGTTGAGACACCATCGTGAGGCCTGGAGGCGAGCATTGATGACAATGAGACAGATGAGCATCCTGACACCATTGAGGACACTAAGTTTCCAGCATTGCTGACACCATGGATCTCACTCCATCTTTTGGGGACCTCTCCCATGAGGAAGAGGAAGAGGACACTGCTGGCAGCACCAGGTCACCGCTTCCACCCACACACACCAGCTCAGATACTGGGAGTACGCTGTTCGATCTGGTTCAGATAGTACAGGGATCTGGACTGGGTGTTGCACTGGGGTGTAGAGGGCTGCAGTATGGTGACATCTCTCCCTATCTCTATCCCTATCGAGTCCGCACCGGAGTTCTGCTGAGGAGGACTCAGACCAGCCCATCGTTGTTGCGGCTTACGAAAGAAGGGTGGAGGCCATGCATTCCCAGATGTTGGGGGCACTGGCAAGGGTGCCAGAGAGGCTGTCGGAAGTAGTGAGGAGTGTGGAGGAATCCACCTCCTGCATTGTCGGCAGCTCTGCACACACCATCAGGCCCAACATTGCCTGTTTGCGGGCAATGGTGGACTCCCAGAGACACCGTGAGGATCCAGATGTGAGGCCACAACTCGCAGGTGATGTGGCAGCTGCCATTTCAGCACCGGTGCGAGGGAACGAGCGTATCGCTGCTGGTTTGGAGAGGATGGCCGCGGCCCTGGAAGCTCAGAATGCTCTTATACACTCTGCAACAGGCTGTGGAGTGTCTAAATACTGTCATATCTGGTGGCTTTGAAAGTGCGGCTGCTCTCATGCAGTCGCAGCTCGATGCCACCCGACACCTCAGTGTTGCCCTCACACCTGGGTCCACCGTGGGCCACAGTGGACTTTCCGCTGCCACAGCACCGACCTGACCACCCTCAGATTGGTGGTGGAGGTATCATGCCGCCCCCAGTGAGTGACTCAGGCTCTTTGGACCAGGATAAGGATGATGCGCTCCCTCAAGGTCACAGCATTCCTAGCCCCAGACCTGCCACTCCACCAATGCCTCGCCCGAGCCAAGCTAGACTGAACCCTCCCAGGAGGGTGTTGACCAGTCTGCAGCCGGCCCTTCCACTCCCAAAGCTGGTCGAGGGAATCCGAGAATGACATTTGCGGCTTCAACACAGGAAACACAGCAGCTTTCCCAGACCCATGAGGCAGCCACAGGGGAGACACTGAGGTGCAGTAGTGGGATTATATGGAAATGCACAAAGGTGGAAAATGATGTATATATATTACTTTTCTGAACTTTTATTGTTGTGTTCGTTGTTTGGAGTCATATTGCTGATCTATTAAATCTCTATTTTTTGCACCTATATCTGGCCAGGTGTATAATGTGATGGTGGCCAAGGCACTCATTGAGATGGCCATGGAAAGTAGAAGGTGAAAGGTCATGTGGGGATGAAATTAACGAAATTGAGCAGCAATCAGCCGTGTCTGCACTTCCCTTGCAGGGTTGGGATGGCAATGACGCCTCCTGGGGGGCTCAGGACACGTATCCTCCTCCGCCTCCTCATCCTCCTCCTCTGCTGCCTCCTCCGTCTCCATCTCCTCAGCCTCCTCCTCCTGCCGATCGGGGCGGAAGTTGGCATCGCTGCAAAACCTCCCGCGCTAAATTTCCGTCACGGCGGCCAATTGATGGCAAAGCGGCGGCCAATGGATTCCAGCGCATGACTGCCGCAAACGGGTAGTAATGGGCTTTATCAAGACCCTGAATTTCAGCCCCCTGGCATCCTAAAATTTGCCCAGTTTACATTGTGGGGCAAAACTGTGGCACTGCCAACAACAGAAAATGCTGGAAATATTCAACAGGTCAGGCAGCATCTGTGGAGAGAGAAACAGTTAACGTTTCAGGTCTGGTTGCAGTGTATCTGTGGGATTGTTCAAATGCGTTGCACATGCACAAGATTGCGCAGTTATTTACAAGTCATAATTATGAATTTTTAAGGTGGAAATTTAACTGGGCTCAAGTTTCATGTGGGCGGGAAGGTGGGGCGAACATCAAACCCGTCCGATGTCCTCAGTTTGAGGGCCAGGCTAGTTTAACTCCCAGGCCTCATTTGCATCCCACAGCTACCCACCTGAAACAGGTAGAAAGAGGCAAGGGGCGCCCTTCAGGCTGCTTATAATCACAGGCCCAGAGACCGCCCATTGGCACCATAGTAAAGTGCTCTGGCGGTGGGAAAGATCAGGGCCATTTTACAAGTGGTAAGGGGAGGGAGCCAGAGTCAGCAGAGGCCCAGATGTTCCTTGTGGAGCCCGAAGGAGCACTCCTGGCATGCCAGACACCAAACGCTCAGGCACCTGTCTGAGTTCGCCATCAGCACCAGTTGGATAGCCAGGTGGTGAAGGATCGAATACTAGTGCCTGGTCTTCAGTCGCTAAAAAGTCTTTATTTACAGAGTCACACATCCATACTGTGCACCCCCAAGATAAGCTTCCCCCACCTCCCTAGTCGGCCTCCCATCTTCCACAATCCATAAACAAGAGAAACTCTTTTTGGAGTTCACCTGCAAAACATAAAACATTAAACTGTGCCACCCGACCTGGGTGACACTCCAGACATTTACAAGGCCCCTTTTTTTCCCCCTTTTTTTGTTTTTTTTTTGTGTTTTTCTTTTTTTTTTTTTTTGGGCACTAAAATCACAATTTTCCCCAGTGCCCCCTATAAAAGGGAAGGGGGACACTAAAAGCACCGGCAATTAAAACAAATTAAACTTAAAAACGTAAAATCAAATTAAAATTTGGTTGCCGGGCGTGATGATGCACTCCAGTCCCTCCGGTGCCCACCTCTCGCGGAAGGCCGCGAGCGTACCGGTGGACACCGCGTGCTCCATCTCCAAGGACACCCTGGACCGGATGTAAGAGCGGAAGAGAGGCAGGCAGTCAGGTTAAACGACCCCCTCGACCGCCCGCTGCCTGGACCAGCTGATGGCACCCTTGGCCGTGCCCAGGAGCAGTCCTACGAGGAGGCCCTCAGACCTACCCGCTCCCCTCCGCACAGGGTGCCCAAAGATCAGGAGAGTGGGACTGAAGTGCAGCCAGAATTTCAGGAGCAGCCCCTTCAAATAATGGAACAGGGGCTGCAACCTTGTGCACTCAATAAAAACATGGAACACGGACTCCTCCAGACCGCAGAAATTGCTTAAAAATTTGTTGCACGGCACTGCTCCGTGCACCACCCTCCAGGCCAAGTCCCCGATGAATAGTGGGAGGACCCCTGCGTAGAGTGCCCTCCATCGGGGACCCCCGCCTCCTCCGGACGGCAAGATGGTACGCCATGGCGTGTCCGGACGGCCGGCGAGGATGGCAAAGTTGAGGGTGTGCAGGAGCAGCCCGTACAGGAAACCCCTCCACGCGGAACTGAAAGGCACGGAGGGGATTTCCCCGAGGCGGCTCAAGTTGTGAGGCGCCGGCCCCCGAGGGAGGTTCCGGGGTTTGGCGCCGATGAGGAATTCCGTCCGGACGGGGGTCAGTTCGGACGGGATCTCCCCACGTGCTTGAGCCTCCTCGATGCACCTAATGGAGTCAGGGCCCAGAGCTGTTTTTAGCGACTCGATGGCATCGGCCGCGTGGCGGACGTTGGCAGAATTTAGGCGCCGCGCCAGCGTGTCTGGCGCCATCCAGCCCGCTCCTCCGCCATCGAGCAGGTCCCTGACCCTGGTCACCTCACCAGCCACAGCCCTCTCTTCCGACCGCCACATAAAACCTCGGCCGTGGAGGTACGGATTCCCGAGCAGCGGTTCCTGCAGGACGGCCGCCACTCCAGCCGGCGGAGAGCTGCGCTTGGTGGAGACTTTGTTCCAGACCCTGATGAGTTCCCTGTAAAAGACAGGCAGCTCCCGGAGGGCGGTCCTGGCACCCCCCAAGTTCACAAACAGGAGCTGCGTGTCATAATTGAGGTCGAGCTGCTGGCGGAAGAAATACCTCGCCAGAGCGCACCACCTAGGAGGGGGCTCGACGTAACGATATCTCTGCAGGGTCTGAAGACGGAAAGTCGCGAGCTGGGCGCTGACGCACACCAACGACTGACCGCCCTCCTCAAGCGGGAGACTCAAGACCGCAGCAGAGACCCAGTGCTTCCTGTTGTTCCAGAAGAAGTCCACCAGCTTCTTCTGTATCTTGGCGACAAACGCAGGGGGAGGGATCAAAGTGACCAGCCGGTACCACAACATTGCGGCCACCAGCTGGTTTATGACTCGCGCTCGACCCCTGTAGGACAGCACTCGGAGCAGTCCTGTCCAGCGCCCTAGGCGAGCGGCGACCTTGGCCTCCAGCTCCTGCCAGTTCGCCGGCCAGGCTCCCTCGTCGGGGCTAAGGTAGACTCCCAGATAGAGGAGATGGGTCGTGCTCCAGGCAAAAGGCCTGAGCTCCTCCGGCAGGGAGTCCACCCGCCACTGACCCAGGAGTCCGGAACATTTCTCCCAGTTGATCCTGGCGGAGGACGCGGCCGAGTAAATCTCCTGGCACTCACGCATCCTCCGCAGGTCAGCGGGATCCTCTACCGCGAGGAGCACGTCATCGGCGTAAGCCGAGAGGACGACCTCCACGCCCGGCCCTTGCAGAGCCAGTCCCGTCAACCTCGTCCGCAAGAGGCGCAGGAAAGGCTCCACGCAAACGGCGTATAACTGGCCGGACATGGGGCATCCCTGGCGCACCCCTCTCCTAAAGCGAAGGGGCGCCGTCAAGGACTCGTTAACCTTAATCAGACACTCCGCGGCGGCGTACAAAAGTCGGATCCGGGCGACGAAATGCGTCCCGAACCCGAAAGCGCGCAGAGTTCCGAGCAGATATTCGTGATCCACCCTGTGGAACGCCTTCTCTTGGTCGAGGGATAGGAAGGCGACCGACAGACCAGCCTCCTGGGAACAATGGATGAGGTCCCGGACCAGATGGATGTTATCGTGGATTGTCCGGCCTGGGACTGTGTAGGACTGGTCGGGGTGGATCATGTGGTCCAGCACGGCACCAAGGCGAGCAGACATCGCCCTGGCGAAGATTTCATAAACAAGAGAAACTCTTTTAGAGTCTACCTGCGAAAACATAAACATTAAACTGTGCCACCCGACCTGGGTGACACTCCAGACATTTACAAGGCCCATTTTTTTTTTTTCCCCCCCTTTTTTGTGTTTTTTTTTTTTTGTTTTTTCTTTTTTTTTTTTGTTTTTTTTTTTTTGGGCACTAAAATCACAATTTTTCCCCAGTGCCCCCTATAAAAGGGAAGGGGACACTAAAAGCACCGGCAATTAAAACAAATTAACTTTAAAACGTAAAATCAAATTAAAATTTGGTTGCCGGGCGTGATGATGCACTCCAGTCCCTCCGGTGCCCACCTCTCGCGGAAGGCCGCGAGCGTACCGGTGGACACCGCGTGCTCCATCTCCAAGGACACCCTGGACCGGATGTAAGAGCGGAAGAGAGGCAGGCAGTCAGGTTGAACGACCCCCTCGACCGCCCGCTGCCTGGACCGGCTGATGGCACCCTTGGCCGTGCCCAGGAGCAGTCCTACGAGGAGGCCTTCGGACCTACCCGCTCCCCTCCGCACAGGGTGCCCAAAGATCAGGAGAGTGGGACTGAAGTGCAGCCAGAATTTCAGGAGCAGCCCCTTCAAATAATGGAACAGGGGCTGCAACCTTGTGCACTCAATAAAAACATGGAACACGGACTCCTCCAGACCGCAGAAATTGCAGGCGGCCTGGGAGTCCGTGAACCGGCTTAAAAATTTGTTGCACGGCACTGCTCCGTGCACCACCCTCCAGGCCAAGTCCCCGATGAATAGTGGGAGGACCCCTGCGTAGAGTGCCCTCCATCGGGGACCCCCGCCTCCTCCGGACGGCAAGATGGTGCGCCATGGCGTGTCCGGACGGCCGGCGAGGATGGCAAAGTTGAGGGTGTGCAGGAGCAGCCCGTACAGGAAACCCCTCCGCGCGGAACTGAAAGGCACGGAGGGGATTTCCCCGAGGCGGCTCAAGTTGTGAGGCGCCGGCCCCCGAGGGAGGTTCCGGGGTTTGGCGCCGATGAGGAATTCCGTCCGGACGGGGGTCAGTTCGGACGGGATCTCCCCACGTGCTTGAGCCTCCTCGATACACCTAACAGAGTCAGGGCCCAGAGCTGTTTTTAGCGACTCGATGGCATCGGCCGCGCGGCGGACGTTGGCAGAATTTAGGCGCCGCGCCAGCGTGACTGGCGCCATCCAGCCCGCTCCTCCGCCATCGAGCAGGTCCCTGACCCTGGTCACCTCACCAGCCACAGCCCTCTCTTCCGACCGCCACATGAAGCCTCGGCCGTGGAGGTACGGATTCCCGAGCAGCGGCTCCTGCAGGACGGCCGCCACTCCAGCCGGCGGAGAGCTGCGCTTGGTGGAGACTTTGTTCCAGACCCTGATGAGTTCCCTGTAAAAGACAGGCAGCTCCCGGAGGGCGGTCCTGGCACCCCCCAAGTTCACAAACAGGAGCTGCGTGTCATAATTGAGGTCGAGCTGCTGGCGGAAGAAATACCTCGCCAGAGCACACCACCTGGGAGGGGGCTCGACGTAAAGGTATCTCTGCAGGGTCTGAAGACGGAAAGTCGCGAGCTGGGCGCTGACGCACACCAACGACTGACCGCCCTCCTCAAGCGGGAGACTCAAGACCGCGACAGAGACCCAGTGCTTCCTGTTGTTCCAGAAGAAGTCCACCAGCTTCTTCTGTATCTTGGCGACAAACGCAGGGGGAGGGGTCAAAGTGACCAGCCGGTACCACAGCATTGCGGCCACCAGCTGGTTTATGACTAGCGCTCGACCCCTGTAGGACAGCACTCGGAGCAGTCCTGTCCAGCGCCCTAGGCGAGCGGCGACCTTGGCCTCCAGCTCCTGCCAGTTCGCCGGCCAGGCTTCCTCGTCGGGGCTAAGGTAGACTCCCAGATAGAGGAGATGGGTCGTGCTCCAGGCAAAAGGCCTGAGCTCCTCCGGCAGGGAGTCCACCCGCCACTGACCCAGGAGTCCGGAACATTTCTCCCAGTTGATCCTGGCGGAGGACGCGGCCGAGTAAATCTCCTGGCACTCACGCATCCTCCGCAGGTCAGCGGGATCCTCTACCGCGAGGAGCACGTCATCGGCGTAAGCCGAGAGGACGACCTCCACGCCCGGCCCTTGCAGAGCCAGTCCCGTCAACCTCGTCCGCAAGAGGCGCAGGAAAGGCTCCACGCAAACGGCGTATAACTGGCCGGACATGGGGCATCCCTGGCGCACCCCTCTCCTAAAGCGAAGGGGCGCCGTCAAGGACTCGTTAACCTTAATCAGACACTCCGCGGCGGCGTACAAAAGTCGGATCCGGGCGACGAAATGCGTCCCGAACCCGAAAGCGCGCAGAGTTCCGAGCAGATATTCGTGATCCACCCTGTGGAACGCCTTCTCTTGGTCGAGGGATAGGAAGGCGACCGACAGACCAGCCTCCTGGGAACAATGGATGAGGTCCCGGACCAGATGGATGTTATCGTGGATTGTCCGGCCTGGGACTGTGTAGGACTGGTCGGGGTGGATCATGTGGTCCAGCACGGCACCAAGGCGAGCAGACATCGCCCTGGCGAAGATTTCATAAACAAGAGAATCCCCAATTAATACCCACCACCTGAATAAAATTAGCGCTTAATTGATATGCACCACCTGAATACAATTTAACACACTGTACCTCTAAAGAGGCAGCGTCTCCCTTCACCACCACAGTTATTAGTGCCACCTTGTGTACGTTACACTATTCCCACCTGAATCAGCGTTGGGTCCAGTACAACATTCCCTGTAAGCCGCGCTGCTCTCTGTCAGTCCCGTGTAGCCCGGGACCGGCTCCTCCTGTGTTTGACCTGTGAATGGGCCATGCAGGCTCTTAAAGGGGCCGTGCACCCCCAAATATTACGGGGACCATTGGTAATGTAATATCAATGCAGCACCCGTTTAAAACCTGTAACATCCCGTCACATTTAGTGAGATACTATAAAACAATTATTTTGTGCCAACCATCTCTGGTTCAGTGAATATGAGGGATGGATGCTGTATATAACCATGTAGCTGGAAGGCAGTTGATTTTTTTCAGTCCATAAAATTTCTAAATGTCGACCATAATAGTCACATTGAATACAACCTTCGGGGTAATGCAAAAACATTGTGAGTCCCTCTATCATAACTGGAATTCTGATTGGATGAAGTGCTAAGGAAAGGGTAGAACCTATTAGAGGTAGTGAGGGTAATCTGTGTGTGGAGGCAGAAGATGTGGGTATGGTTCTTAATGAATACTTTGCATCTGTTTAAGAAGGGAGAAAGGGATAAAACAAGTAATAACAGGCCAGTTAGCCGAACCTCAGTGGTGGGAAAATTATTGGAAAAAATTCAGATGGACAGGATGAATCTTCACTTAGAAAGACACGGATTAATCAAGGATAGTCAGCATGGATTTGTTATGGGAAGGTCATGTCTGACTAACTTGATTGAATTTTTCGAGGAGGTAACCAGGAGGGTCGATGAAGGCAAAGCGTATGATGTAGAGTATATGGATTTTAGCAAAGCTTTTGATAAGGTTCCACATGGGAACTTGTCACAAAAGTAAAAGCACATGGAATCCAGAGCAAAATGGCAAGTTGGATTCAAAATTGGTTCAGAGGCAGGAAGCAAAGGGTAATGGTTGATGGGTGCTTTTGCGACTCGAAGGATGTTTCCAGTGGGGTTCCATAGGGCTCAGTACTAGGGCCCTTGTTTTTTGTGCTGTATAGCAATGATTTAGACTTGAATGTAGGAAGTATGATTAAGAAGTTTGCAGATGACACTAAAATTGGCTGTGTGGTTGATAATGAAGAAGAAAGCTGCGGACTGCAGGAAGATATCAATCAACTGGTCAGGTGGCAGAACAGTGCCAAATGGAATTTAATCCAAAGAAGTGTGAGGTAATGCATTTTGGGAGGGTTAACAAGGAAAGGGAATACACATTAAATGGTAGGATACTGAGAAGTGTACAGGAACAAAGGGACCTTCGAATGCATGTCCACAGATCCCTGAAGGTAGCAGGACAGGTAGATAAGGTGGTTAAGAAGGCATACGGAATGCTTGCCTTTATTAGCCGAGGCATAGAATACAAGAGCAGGGGGTTATGCTTGAGCTGGAGTATTACGTGCAGTTCTGATCACCGCATTACAGGAAGGACATGATTTCACAGGAGGGGTACAGAAGAGATTTATGAGGATGTTGCCGGGAGTGGAAAATCTAAGCTATGAGGACAGATTAGATAGGCTGGATTTGTTTTCATTGGAACAGAGGAGGCTAAGGGAAGACCTGATTGAGGTGTATAAAATTATGAGGGGTCTAGATATAGTGGCTAGAAAGGGCCTATTTCCCTTAGCAGAGGGGTCAACAACCAGGGGACATAAATTTGAAGTAATTGGAAGAAGGTTTAGAGGGGTTTTGAGGGGAAATTTCTTCACGCAGAGGGTTGTGGGGGTCTGGAACTCACTGCGTGAAAGGGTGGTCGAGGCAGAAACCCTCACCACATTTTAAAAGTACTTGGATGTGCACTTGAAGTGCCGTAACCTGCAGGGTTATAGATCTAGAGCTGGAAAGTGCGATTAGGCTGAATAGCCTCTTGTTGGCTGGCATGGACATGGTGAGTCGAAATGGCCTCCTTCCATGCTATAAACTTCTATGATTTTATTAACTCAGTGAATAGCTATGACAATATTTTCCTGAGCTATTGATAAACTGCTGGATTACACACAGTAATTATTCATAGTCTTGCATAATTTCCGATTAGTTCTACTATCAATGAGCTAAAATATTGATTTGGCTGCCATGGGACCAAACATTTGGATAATACAATTAATTGTTCAGCATGTTAGAAGGAGCAAATGATTCCAGCAGGCATTGGGGAAAATACTGCCGATTCTGTGTGATGGCTAATCTGTTGGCTATTCCGCTGATGAGATTCTGTTGACTGTTCCATTGCTTTTCTAGCCGGCCTCCCATCTTCCACACTCCATAAATATGAACTCATCCAAAACTCTGCTGCCCATATCCTAACTTGCATCAAGCCCCATTAACCCATCACCCCTGTGCTCACTGACCTACATTGGCTCATAGTCCGACAATGGCTTGATTTTAAAATTCACATCCTTGTTTTCAAATCCCACCATGATCTTGCCCTTCCCTATCTCTGTAATTTCCTCCAGTCCTACAATTGTCCGAGAGCTCTGCACTTTTCCAATTCTAGCCTCTTGCACATCCCCAATTTTAATTGCCTCATCATTGGCCTTCAGCTGCCTGAGGCCTAGGCTCTGGAATTACCTCCCTCATCCTGGGCCCTGTGCCCCCTACCCACAACTACCTCTCTATCCATCTTTATGACACTCCTTAAAACCTACGTCTTTGACCAAGTATTTTGTCACTTGCGCTAATATCTCCTGATGTGGCTCGGTGTTAACTTTTGTTTGATAACATTCCTGTGAAGTACCATGGGATGTTTTATGACCGTAATGCCATTATATAAATGTAAGTTGTTGTTGATGGAAAACTTTGCTTGCAACTGATCAATTAGCTGGAAGCCTATGGGTGGAAACATCCTTGGATAATTAGAAATCGATGGTGACTAAGGTCAAAGAAGGATTTTACATAAATAGTGCACTGTGATCTGCTGACAGTTAGGATTTTCTAAATCTAATTCTATCAAGACATAAGATTAATATATATATATATCTAAATGTTATTGGTGACTATGGTGGATATTGAAGCTAAGATACCATGGCAAAGAAGTCAATGAGGAAAAAATTGGACTTTGCAGCGATGATTTTTGGGCACAACAAGGCCTCCTAAAGTTTGAAAATGGCATCTGCGACCCGACGGGAAGTGTGCGGGAAGCTTTTTTATAAAGGGATTTGCATGCATGCATCTAACAACCACTGAAACCACGCAGAGCAGGCAGAACATGACATCAGTCAGTATGCAACACAAATTGACAGTATCGCTGCCATTTTCAAGCTCCATGCTCCAGCCTATGCCATTGCTTAACCTCACACACCTGAACACGATGTTAATCAGCATGATGAACCTCCCACCAGTGCCATTTAAAGGGGCGATGAACTACTTACAGGTAGTTGCTGGATTATTCCTTCTGGCTGTTGATGCAATTCTACGCGTTGTGATGAGCATTTTCCATACTTGTCGAATGTTTCAATAGTCTAAAGGAAGTGGTCTGGCCGGTGCTGATGTATTTTTTTGATGACTTGAAGACTTGTGTTGAAACTAGTTGCTTGCAGACATGGGTGGCCGCGTAGTCCTCCCTCTTAGGATTGAGCTTGACTGGGAGAATGACGAGAGGCCACGCAGAGCAGGGCAAGTTGCTACAAGAGGGTGGAGGAGAAGGGGGAGAAGGGCTCTCAGCAGGAGGCCATATCCACAGAGGCTGTTTCGGGAGCAATTCTCCTACCTAAACTTTAGCGATGACCAATGCTTGAGACTTCTGCACTTTACTGAAGAGGTTGTGACTGAAATCTGCCAACTGCTGCAGCCACAACTCCAACCTCAGAGCAGGCCAAGGCCTACATTTCTAGTGGCTGTCACGGCAAATCAAAGGGTGGCTACTGGCCGACGAGGGTTATCACTTATAAGGTGGCTCATGACTCTGGTCCGGAAAGCGCACACATGTGCACAACAGGCATTGAATGAGAGTCATGCGGCCACAGGGACTGTTATAGAGCACACCATTAGCGTACTGAAGCAATGCTTCCACTGCCTAGACTGCTCTAGAGTAGCCCTGCAGAACTCAGCTGGGCAGGTCTCAGGATTTGTGATGGTATGCTGCATGCTACACAACCTTGCCATTATGAGGCAGCAGCCCTTGCCATCACCTATCAGGCGTGAAGCTGAGGAGCACAAGTAGGAAGAGGAAGGGAGGCTGTAGCGTAGACAGCCCCTTTCTGCCTGGGCGCCACGTCACCAAATAATTGATAAGCGATACCAGTAAGCTCAACTCCCCATTCACCAGCAGTCCCAAACGCCTAACATTTCCTCAGTCACTCACCATCACAGCGTCCTCTTTCTCACAATGCAAAACTAAAAGCCAATACATACTATGCATTTCAATCCAAATTTATGAATTAAATCATAACATAATGCATACAAAGATGAATTAATTACCCTTGGGCATTTTCTTAGTGCCTCTCATTGAATGCCTACTGTGATATGATGAAGGGTAGTTTTACTAACATTTGGACTCTTTGGGGTGAAGTTTCAAGCCGCGCCTAGAACGCCGCAGCCCCGACCTGGACGCCCGTTTTTCGCACCTAAAAGTGCGTCAGAAAAATACCTCCAGATTCTCCGGCTCCCTGCAGGTCCCTGGGAGCTCGACGCGGCGTGCACACAGCAGCGGGGGGCGGAGCCACAGAGTCGCGCCGATTCTACAAGTGGTGAGGGGCGGGGATAATTTAAATGAGACAACGCTGTGCCGGCAGCGCGCGCGCGCGCGCACGCGCAGTAGCCCATAAACATTGGCACTTGCCCATTTTTAAAGGAACTTAAAGAAAAGTGTTCATTTGTCTGTTGAACCCATGGAAAGGTTTGGGATTGAATTTTGGTGATTTTTTGGTGTCTGAAGGAATGCTTTTAGCAGCATTGTTGAAGAAATCACCTGCTGAAATCAGTGAGTGCTGCTTGCTCTGTCTTCGGCCGCCATCAACCATTGACGCCGCCCCTATCCCGTGGCCGAATGGCCTCAGCTTCCCTCGCAGCTCGAAGGTTGCTTGCTGTGTCTTCGGCTGCCGTCGAGTCACTGACACCGCCCCTGTCTCCTACATGAAAGGAAGGCCTGCCTGAAGCACCGCAGCTCGAAGGCAGGTAGGAATATTCAATATTTTGTCTTTGCTTTGTTTATATTTTTTTATTCAGGCTGGCTCTTTATTTGTATAAGTAAGACTGTTGAAAGCTTGTAGAATTTAATGACTTCCCTTCTCCCCCACCCCCTCGTTCCCTACGCCTGATTTGTAAAGTGTAGGCAAGGTTTTTCTGAGCATACAAAAATCTGTACTTACTCCATTCTAAGTTAGTTTGGAGTAAGTTTTCACTGCCTAAATTTTCAAAACAGGCGTAAGTGGCCGGACACGCCCCCCTTTTGAAAAAAAAATCTGTTCCAAACTGAAACTGTTCTAACTGACTAGAACTGGAGCAAACTAATTGCCGAGAATTGCAATTTCTAAGATACTCCATTCTAAACCAGTTGCTCCAAAAAAATAGGAGCAACTCAGGCCGAAACTTGACTCCTTTGTTTTGCATCAAATTGATCTAACTCTGTGACCAAGTCTACTGCAAATACAGAATTAGAAGTTGATACTGATTGCCTCAACTCAGTTAATGTAGTTCTACAAATAGCAGAATTGCTTTACTTTTTTCTGTTTTCATTCCTGATGGGATCTGGAAAGAAATTAAAATGAAAACTAGTTTGCCATTGTGACCGTGGATTAATTTTTTCCTTTTACAAATTTCTCCTCTCATATACATGTGAGGTAAAGTTCCCCTCGTGCTAACCGCCCTCTGGTACTCACAGCAGGAACTCTGTTGAGTTTTGCCCCACCCGCCCAGTTCCACAGCCAGACCGAATGCAGTACGCACAAATACCTACAATTTTTGCCCCCTGGAGCAACAAATCCAGATGATAAAAATATTGGCCCAGAAATTCCGGTCTCCCAGGATCCATATGGAGTGTATATGGACCCGGGAAGGCATCGCAAAAGCCGGTTTTCAGCGCGCAATGCGTATGCGCTGAAACCCGACTTTTCCGATCTGTCAAGCTCCCTTGGCAGATCCTCCGCATCTCGGGAGCGAGGACATTTGCAAGGGCAAGATTGCGGTATTTACCCATATCTTGCCCAGCAAATGTCCTCAAAACTCTTGCACCTGATAAAAGCAGGTGCACAGAGTACTTTTACAGGCTTAGGAGTTTTAAAACACACTTAAAACATAAAAAATAAAATTGGAAAAACACATATTATTTTTTAAAACCCTGCCCACTATGTTACATTTATTTTAAACCATAATTAAAATAACTTTTTAAAAACTCGGAAAAAAATTTTTCTCTTAGACATTAACTTTAATTTCAATTAATTTTAATTATGTGAGGTGTGTTTTTTATTTTTATTTGCTGTTATTGTGTTTGGGTTTTTGTTTCTCAATTAATAGTAATGAGAACTCGTAGATACGGAGTTCCCATTGCTATGAATTGAGAATACTTTACCTGATTGGTTGAGCACTCATACGTGACTGCATCTTCTGCGTGGGAACCTGGGAGATGGGAGCACGCTTCGCAGCGCGGGAAGGGAAGGCCTCTCCAATGGAATCCCATGCCCCTACGGGACCACCAGGTACTTTCAGAAAAATTCTCTGGTCAGAGGCGTTCGTCCGAAAGAAGCCTCCGACCAGAATTTCAGGGCCGATATGTTCAAGGCCTCTCCAGGTAGGGTGTGGGCCACTGGTTAAACACAGTCAGAATGCAGTATTCAGTTCTGAAGAAAAAGAGTTTTCCCCCAGCATGGCCCTCCAGCAGCTAATGAATGCACTGCATGCCTTTCTCCCAAATAGGAGCACGCCCCTGGTTGGCTGGTGGGAAAATCAAAAGTTTTGTTTTTATTTAAAGTGCATGCCAGTTCCGCCAGCACGAAATGAAATCCCATATAGAAACATAGAAACATAGAAAATAGGTGCAGGAGTAGGCCATTCGGCCCTTCTAGCCTGCACCGCCATTCAATGAGTTCATGGCTGAACATTCAACTTCAGTACCCCATTCCTGTTTTCTCGCCATACCCCTTGATCCCCCTAGTAGTAAGGACCTCATCTAACTCCTTTTTGAATATATTTAGTGAATTGGCCTCAACAACTTTCTGTGGTAGAGAATTCCACAGGTTCACCACTCTCTGGGTGAAGAAGTTCCTCCGCATCTCGGTCCTAAATGGCATACCCCTTATCCTTAGACTGTGACCTCTGGTTCTGGACTTCCCCAACATTGGGAACATTCTTCCTGCATCTAACCTGTCTAACCCTGTCAGAATTTTAAATGTTTCTATGAGGTCCCCTCTCATTCTTCTGAACTCCAGTGAATACAAGCCCAGTTGATCCAGTCTTTCTTGATAGGTCAGTCCCGCCATCCCGGGAATCAGTCTGGTGAACCTTCGCTGCACTCCCTCAATAGCAAGAATGTCCTTCCTCAGGTTAGGAGACCAAAACTGCACACAATAGTCCAGGTGTGGCCTCACCAATGCCCTGTACAACTGTAGCAACACCTCCCTGCCCCTGTACTCAAATCCCCTTGTTATGAAGGCCAACATGCCATTTGCTTTCTTAACCGCCTGCTGCACCTGCATGCCAACCTTCAATGACTGATGTACCACGACACCCAGGTCTCTTTGCACCTCCCCTTTTCCTAATCTGTCACCATTCAGATAATAGTCTGTCTGTCTGTTTTTACCACCAAAGTGGATAACCTCACATTTATCCACATTATACTTCATCTGCCATGCATTTGCCCACTCACCTAACCTATCCAAGTCGCTCTGCAGCCTCACAGCATCCTCCTCGCAGCTCACACTGCCACCCAACTTAGTGTCATCCGCAAATTTGGAGATACTACATTTAATCCCCTCATCTAAATCATTAATGTACAGTCCCAAGTGAAGGCCTTTGTCCCAAGTGAAGGTTCGGTACTGCAGCATGAACACAGGTTCCTGGAGGAGTAAGAGGAGCCCACAGGTCAGAATGTGGAGAGTGGCGACACTAAGGCCGGCCCAGTGAGCCGCAGACTGATCGCATTGCTGGAGAAAAGAGCTAAGCACCTGCTGAATTTAAATTGCTTTTTTAAAAAATTGGTATTGAAGTGACACTGTAGCTGGTTTCAGATTTCATTTTCTTTATGCTGGAGGGGCAAATGGTTATTTTCTAAATGGGCACCATCGGGTTCAGATTTATTCCCATGAGTTTTCTGTGGTTCATTTATGGCATCAGCAGGCAAGGGTTGTTAGTGCATCATGTACCTGTTTTTCTTTTGTACGTTTAACATGCTGCTGCCTCACTCTGCAACTAGACTGTGCTCAGTGGTAGGTTTTTGGTCTAACGATAAATCACAAATTCCTGTCTGTTTTGTATCTAATCGATCGAGCAGTGTGAAGTAGCAACATCAGGTAAGGGCTGCAGCCGGGATTGGTAGTAAAGAGCACATTAAGGGGCAGGAATGCCTTCTTGAACTGAGGGTATTGGAGGGGTAGAGTGCCTCTGTAATCTGGGTGCGGGCGTTACACAGAGAGAGTGCTTCTGTGAAGGGGGTAGGGAGTGAGAGAAAGAGTACCTCTGCTGGGGATAGAGGATTAGGGAAAAGGTCCCTGTTTTACATCTACCTGAACAAGCAGTCAAAACCTTAGTTTAACATCTCATCTGAAAGACCGCACCTTTGACAGTATGTTCTAAAGTCATGAAAGGTGCCTATATAAATGCAAGTTAGATAAAAGGGGTAGAGGATGAGAGAGGGAGCCTCTCTGAAGGGGGTAGAGAATAAGAGAATAAAAGCGAGAGTGCCTCTGTGAAGGGGAGTGCCTATTGAAGTAGTTTTTAGGGAAATGAAATATAGATAAACTAAAATATAATTAGTTTTACTAATTTTTTTTAGATGGAAGATCTTATTAATTGTGAAGGAAAATAAATGATGATTAATATTAACCAGAATGCATACTTTGAATGTAAAGATTCTGAATTTTCCAGGAGAGTGTGCCTCAGTCTCCCCTGGACAATGTACCAGTGCCCCATTAGCAGCTACAGAAAGGGTGAGGCATCAATTGGGAGTAGTCTGGTCGATCCTTGCATTCTACTGCAATTGTATGCCTTACTAAAAAAAGTTTTCAAACATCAATACTTAAACTTTCTAAACAATTAACAGTTATCTTAACTTGATTTTCTCAACTCTAAGTCAGAAGGTTGTGTATTTAAGCCCTACTCCAGAGATTTGAGAACATACATCTGGTACGGATGGTCAAAAGTGCAGTCTTTTGCAGGAGATGTTAAACAAAGGTTTTGACTGCTTGTTCAGCTGGATGTAAAAGATCCCATGGCATTATTCAAAGAATCAGGGAGTTTTCCTCTTATCCTGCAAGTTTATCACTCAACCAGCATCACCAGAATTTTCTGATCTGTTGTTTGTGGGGGCTTGCTGCTACCACATTTTCCAATATTACAGCCGTGACAACACTTCAAGAATACTTTATTGGCTGTGAAGCTCTTTGGGATGTTCTAAGATCATGAAAGGTGCTTATATAAATGTAAGTTCTTTCTTTCCCGGCGACTCTCCCCTCCTGCCTGCTCCAGGCCACGACGAAAGTGGCACTGGGCGGTTCGAGCAGAGAAATGTCGGTGGCAGAGGGCGGTTTCAGCCCCATAGAGTTCTGTTTCAGGTCGATGGCCTTTTATCAGAACTGGAAAAAGATAGAGATGTAACAGGTTTTGAGCAAGTATAGAGGCAGGGAAAGGGGGGAGTGGATGAAAGAAAAACAGGGAAGGTCTGTGATAGGATGGAAGGCAGAAGAGATTACATAACAAAAAAGATGATGGTTCAAAGCAAAAGATGATGGTAATGGGACAAGTAAAGTGCCTAATCGAAAGATGAGGTGCTATTCCTCGAACCACTGTTGAGCTTCATTAGAACAGTATAGGAGGCCAAAGACGGAGAGGTCAGAGTGGGAGTGAGGTGCAGACTTAAAATGACAGGCGACTGGAAGCTTAGGGTCACACTTGTGGACTGAACGGAGGTGTTCTGTAAAGCAATCACCTAATCTGTGTTTGTTCCCCTCAATGTAGAGGAGACCACATCGTGAGCAGCGAATACAGTACACTAAATTGAAAGAAGTACAAGTAAATTGCTGTTTCACCTGGAAGGAGTGTTTGGGGGCCTGGACAGTGGGAAGGGAAGAGGTAAAAGGGCAGGTGTTGCATCTCTTGCACTTGCCGTGGGAAGTGGGGGGAGGTGATGTTGGGGATGATTGCGGAGTGGACAAGGGTGTTGCAGAGTGAACGGTCCCTTTGGACTGCTGGGAGGGGAGGGGAGGGAAAAATGTGTTTGGTGGTGGGATCATGCTGGAGGTGGCAGAAATGGTGGAGGATGATCTGTTGAACGTGGAGGCTGGTGGGGTGAAAGGTGAGGACAAGGGGAACACTGTCATGGTTCTGGGAGGGTAAGAAAGGGATGAGAGCAAAAGTGCGGGAAATGGGACCGACACGGTCGAGAGCCCTGTCAACCATGGTGGAGAGGAATCCTAGGTTGAGGAAAAAGGAAGACATATCGGAAGCATTGCTATGGAAGGTGGCATCGCCAGAACAGATGCAACCAAGACGGAGAAACTAAGAGAATGCAATAGAGTCCTTACAAGAATCGGGGTGGGAGAAAGTCCAATCAAGGTAGCTTTGGGAGTCAGTGGGCTTATAGTGGATAGTGGTCAATAGCCTATCCCCAGAAATGGAGTTAGAGAAATCAACGAATGGAAGGGAAGAGTCGGAGAGGGACCAAGTGAAGGCGAGGGAAGGGTGGAAAAAGTTCGACGCCAGAGCAGGAAACGATCGTCCGAAGTGTCTGGCTGAATTTACCTCCTGGGGCGCAGGAGAAGGGGTGGGGTGGAACTTCTTTCCACTGCCTCGACCCCGTCTTGACTCCGACCCATTTTGATACATCGAAGATAATTTACACCACACAGAAGGACCCAGGATATTACTGCTGCTACTACAGTGCTATTAATAGGAGGCAGACCATTTAAAGGGGACAGAAACAGACTGAGGAGCTCAGAAAATGTTAAATTGAAGGCCTCAGACTATGGACCACGACCTTCAAGCAGTAAGTGTTTTGGGCTATTGTAGGAGGAGGTGGTCCTCTCCTTCCAACCAACAAATAGCGTGGTAACTGCCAGTGCCCCTCTCCTGGCAGTTCCTGAGGTTGACAGTTGTAAACATGGGAGTCAAAGAAATTGGCTGGTTTGTCATTTAAATGTACAGGTCAAGCAATCAAAATCCCAGCTGGGCAGGCAGGATGTGGCGCCGTGCCAACAGAAGTGGAGATCCAATGGTACCCCTCTCCACCTCATTTTCCTTTATTTGCTGCCTCTGTACCACCTGATTTTGGGCAATATAGCAGAGAATAATCCAGCCCACTTTGAGCTGGTTCTTGCTTCACGTGATGTTGCTGATGAAGGGTGCTGAGGGTAAGGGCTGCTGTCCCTCAGAACCAGCTTCCTCCTCCTTTGTTTGTGGCAAAATGGATGTCCGTTCTTTTCCTTACCTTTAGGCCAAGGAAATGGGTGTTCCTGGGGGGAAAGGTCAGGAAAATCATCTCCATTAATTATTAACCAAGCCAGATTTGTCAGCAACAAGACTACAGTGATGTGCAACGTAAATTGTGTTGCTGAAGGCATCGAGAGTCAAAGCTGCCGCAGAGATGCATTAATAAAATATTTAATTTACATGTATCTATAATATTGTGGGTTATACCATCACAGGATTTGTTATTGTCAAGTAAGGCTGTGTCATCGCACCAACACTCTTCTTGATCTTCCTTGCTTCAATGTTCCATCTCACTCAGCTGGAGTGGAGCTAAATTGCAGGACAAATGGGAATCTGTTCAACCTCCACCGCCTCCAGACCAGATCCATGGTCGTCCTATCCTCTGTCATTGAATTACAGTACGCGGATGACACTTGCGTCTGCGCACACTCGGCGGTCGAACTCCAAGCCATCGTCCAACACCTTCACCGAGGTGTACGAATGCATGGGCCTTACACTAAACATCCGTAAGACAAAGGTCCTCTACCAACCTGCCCCCGCCACACAGCACTGCCCCCCCCCCCCCGGTTATCAAAATCCACGACGAGGCCTTGGACAACGGGAACCATTTTCCATACTTTGGGAGTCTACTGTCAACAAGGGCAGATATTGACGATAAGGTCTAAAACCACCTTCAGTGTGCCAATGCAGCCTTCGGTCACCTGAGGAAGTGAGTGTTTGAAGACCAGGACCTCAAACCCGGCACCAATCTCATGATCTGCAGAGCAGTAGAGATACCTGCCCTCCTTTATGGCTCAGAGACATAGACTATGTACAGCAGGCACCTCAAAACACTGGAGAAGTACCACCAACGCTGTCTCCAGAAGATCCTGCAAATCCACTGGCAGGATAGGCGTACCAATGTCAGCATCCTCACTCAGGCCAACATCTTCAGCATCAAAGCACTGACCACGCTCGATCAACTCTGCTGGTCGGGCCACTTTCTCCGCATGCCTGACACGAGACTCCCAAAACAAGTGCTCTACTCGGAGCTCCGACACGGCAAGCTAGCCCCAGGTGGGCAGAGGAAACGCTTCAAGGACCCCCTCAAAACCTCCTTGAAAAATGTAACATCCCCACCAACACCTGGGAATCTTGGCCCAAGACCGCTCAAAGTGGAGGAAAAGCATCCGGGAAGGCGCCGAACATCTCGAGTCTCTTCGCCAAGAGCAAGTTGGAGCCAAGCGTCGACGGCAGAAGCAGCGCGCGGCAACCCAAGCCCCCCACCCACCCGTTCCTTCAACCATCGTCTGCCCCACCTGTGACAGAGATTGTAGGTTCCGCATCGGACACTTCAGTCACCTGGACACTCATTTTTAGTGTGGGAGCAAGGCATCCTCGACTCCGAGGGACTTCCTATGATGATGGTATTGACGGCTACCATAAGCTTAATTGTATGTATGATACTAATTTAACATAAACTAAGTTGTATTTAATTATAATACAACAGAATAAGATTGCGGGCAGGCCTGGCAAGGTTAAGGTCGCAGTCTATATATAAAGTATCATGCCTGGGCTTCCAGTGTGTAGACTATTCCTTGGGCGACATGACTGTAAAATCATGCAACCTATTACCTTGTGTAGGATGCTGACTATAGCATCAGGCTGATCTGCTTTCCTCTTATGCTCTACTTTCACCTCTGGATTACAGCTGCAATGGGCCATCATCAGTAGTCATGCTTTCTTTTATAGAATCAGAGAATCTTCCAGTACAGAAGGAGGCCATTTGGATCACCATGCCTGTGTTGGCTCTTTGATAGAGCTATCCAATTAGTCCTATTGGGGTCACAGTCTAAGGATAAGGGGTAAGCCATTTAGGACTGAGATGAGGAGAAACTTCTTCACCCAGAGAGTGGTGAACCTGTGGAATTCTCTACCACAGAAAGTTGTTGAGGCCAATTCACTAAATATATTCAAAAAGGAGTTAGATGTAGTCCTTACTACTAGGGGGATCAAGGGGTATGGCGAGAAAGCAGGAATGGGGTACTGAAGTTGCATGTTCAGCCATAAACTCATTGCATGGTGGCTCGAAGGGCTGAATGGCCTACTCCTGCACCTATTTTCTATGTTTCTATGTATTCCCCTGCACTTTCTCCACAGCCCTGCAATTTTTTTTCCCTTCAAGTATTTAGCTAATTCCCTTTTGAATGTTAATATTGAATCTGCTTCCACCATCCTTTCAGGTAGTGCATTCCAGATCATAACAACTCGCTGGGTAAAAAATCTCTCCTCATCTCCCCTCTGGTTCTTTCTTTGGTCACCTCTGCCTAATGTCAGCTATCTTTGCAAATACTATATTGCCTCTGGTGCTGTGCTTTAATGCTTGTGGTATTGAAGTTACTTTTTACATTCTCTACTTCTATTTGGATCTGTAACCTTTCTGAAACCTTCAGTCTTTACATTCTTAAACCTTGCTCCAGTTTTAAGGGCCTTTGAACCTCCTAAAACTTTTGAAATGTTATGATTTTGGCAAACAGCGATTAACCTTAAATTAGTTAACATGCTGTAGAGAATCCCATCCGGCAACCAGACCAATTCAGCTACATGGATTAGATCTCTTTCAAAGGTGTGATTCAAGAAACTAAAATTGCTAGATTTTCGTTAATTTCACTACAACCTCACTTCCAATTATTTCATTCTTCTCCTTTTCCTCCCAGTATGTAAATCTCCGGACATTTGATTGCGGGATTTATGCATATCTTGCCCAGCAAATGTCCTCAAAACTCTTGCGCCTGATAAAAGCAGGCGCACAGCCTACTTTTACAGGCATAAGAGTTTTAAAACACACTTAAAACATAAAAAATATAATTTAACAAACATATTTTATTATTTAAAATCCTGCCCAATACATTACATTTATTTTTAAACAGATTTAAAACTTTTTTTTTAAATCAGCAATTTTTTTTCTTTAAAAAACATTTATAACAACTCTTATTTCTGTAAGTGTACTTATGTGAGGTGTTTTTTTAAATGTTTGATGTAGTGTTTGTGTGTTTTGGGTGTTTCTCATTCATAGTAATATGAGTTTCGGACTTACGAATCTCCTATTGCTCGGAATGAGAAAATACTTACCTGTGATTGGGTGTCCAGGCCCACATGACTCCTGCGGACGTCCCAACATGAATGTGTTGCGATGCATAGTCAGGAGCGGCCTCTGGACTGGGATCTCGAGTGGGTCTAGCAGCTTCAGGTAAGTGCGCATTTTCTGTCCATTCTTTAGTGCTTTGCCTGCGGGAAGACCTCGAGAGGAATTTCTGGGCCAATTATATATTTTGATATACTGTATGTACCACTTCCTGCATATATCTTTTTCCACACTGTCTTGCTCACACATCAGCCATCACCACCATCCCTGCTAACCATGTCTTGGTCACCTGCCCTAATTTCTCCTTATGTGGCTCGGTGTCAAATTTTTATCCCATCATACTCCTGTGAAGCGCCTTCAGACGTTTCACTATGTTAAAGGCACTGTATAAATTCACGTTGTTGTTGTTGGCTCCTCCCCTCACTTTAATATTTTAACCACACTCTTGACCTTTTTCACCATTTTGACTCCCATGTAATAGCTGACATTGTAAATGGTTCCCTTTCCTCAGACATTAAACTTGCTCCACCCATCAAAATTAGTTGAAATAGAGATTTAAGAAGAGTCTTCGGGGCCGAAATTCAGAAAGCTGGCGCACCTATGAGTTTTTAGCTGTTACTCACCGCTGGAATTCTTGGTACGGTGTGTAGCTCCATTTTCAGGACTTTGAATTTTTTTCAAAGTCCTACATGAAATGGGTCATAATGGGGGGGCGGGCCTTAGACTCAAAGCCAGGCTGACTGGCTGAAAATGAGTCGGAAGGCCCGTCCGCCGCTGTCAATCAGCATGGTGAGGTCACAGCACATTTGCGTCACCACGCTCTCTCCCCTCCGTTAAAGGGGAGAGATGCGATAATTTTTTAACTTAGGCCACTGGGCCACCAGGGAGGGTTTTGGCTGGGCCGGCGAACCCGGCAAGTCAGCCGGCAAAAATTCTTGCACTGCGGCCGAGGCAGTGGGCCCTCCCCTTTAAGGGCGGCCATGCTGCCGGCCTGCAGTCACTCTGCAGAGGTGCACCGATAGAGAAACCTGTTGGGGCACCGTGCGGCAGGGGATCCACGGAGTGAGGTGAAAATCACTGGGTAAATATTTAAATTTTTTTATTGATTTTATTGGCAATGAAAGCACTTGGGCGGTATGGGGTCCAGGCCGAAAAATCCCTGACCTGAATCCCCGTCTGTTGATCCCAAAGCGGCGGCCATTCAATTTTTAGGAATGGCCGCCGCAAAGGGGCACTAACAGGTCTCTTTGAGACCCTGAATTTCGGCCCCTTCATCTCTAGCTCATTCTTTCTGAAGACCTTGAAACTGTGGATCTATTTTCCTCCCTCAATGTTTTTTTCCTTCTACAATCATTAAAGTTTTAAAATCAAAACTTAGAATTACCATTTCTCTATTTATTTTATCTTTTTATTCTTGTTAACCTTGGTGATGCTTTGCACTATGGCCATTGGTCCTTCACTTTGTTTTTATAATATTAAGAAAATAGTTTGAGATGCCCATGATGAATTGTGTGTACGCTGATTATTGGCATCTGATCTGGTGGGGAGTTTCATTTGGTTTTATTTTTTATGTGTAATAGTTTTTGGGTCATCGGTACAGCAGCAATTACACTTTTGTTTGTGCTGTTAATCTACCAGAGTGCTTGTCAGTCATGCTACAATTTTATTGTAGCATGACTGTTTATTTTTAAACTTCTGGTAGTGTGAATGGGTTGTTCGCTTAAAAGCATGGAATAATTTTCATATTCCATGTATCTGAGATAAATACAAATAAATAATGCAGTTCTCTGCTAAGTTAATTATGAGGTAAGGTGATTCATGGAATATGTTCTAAATTCCACAAAAAGCCAGCTTACTGTCTTTCATAAGATAAATGTTAACATCTTCTTAATAGACACTTCACTCTTCAAATTGTGAATCGCTAAAAACATAATTCTGAAGTTAAATAAATGCATTAGCATCAGAATTTGATAAAATAATTGTTTAACCAAAAACAGTAAATTTGAATCTTTTGGTTCCTGCAGAATCCACAAACATTAGTCTTATTCCAACTCAACACATGCATTGCTAAATATCAGTTAGGCTTTGCAGTGTGTGGTCTGGAAGGATGATATTAGCTTTATTAAATTTCTTGTTGGCAAATGGCTGAGAGAATGTTTGTCCTTGTTTAATTAATTAGTCAACCCTTTGGCTTTGGTAATAATTTGCTGTACAAACAGTTTCTACAGAATATCTAGGAGAGATGTTCATGAGTTCTAGACAAAGGTATCCCTCCCAATAAAATGTGATGCTCTCTCTCGAGTCCAAATAAACCTTCAGTTCCTTACAATTAAGTTGTGGTGACTTTTTTTTAACCTTGCGCTTTCATTCCTAAATATAATACTCTAATATTCTATAATATTCTAACACAAAAACAAGGTTAAGTTATTGATCCATCTGAAACAGATAACTTTAGGAAATGGTAGTAGAAATGTTATTGGTTTTATGGATTGTGGCTTTCATTTTGTAAACGTCTCACACAAATATTGTAATTATTTCTTCGCAATTACATGGAGCTCTGGAGTATTGTGCACAATAAAGGAAAGTATTTTGTATGCCTTCTTTAATTACCTTATCTACCTGTCCTGCTCCCTTCAAGGATCTGTGGACCTGCACTCCTAGGCGCCTCTGTTCCTCTACACTTCTCAGTAACCTACCATTTATTGTGTATCCCCTTGTCATGTTAGCCCTCCCCAAATGCATCACCTCACACATCTCTGCATTGAATTCCATTTGCTACTTTTCTGCCCATCTGACCCATCATAGGAACAAAAGAAATAAGAGCAGGGGCAGGTGTAGGCCATTGGGGCCCCTCGAGCCTGCTCCACCATTCAATAAGATCATGGCCGATCTTCTACCTCAACTCCACTTTCCTGCACTATCCCTATATCCCTTGATTCCCATAATATCCAAAAATCTATCGATCTCTGTCTTGAATATACTCAATGACTGAGCCTCCACAGCCCTCTGGATTAGAGAATTCCAAAGATTCACCACCCTCTGAGTGAAGAAATTTCTCCTCATCTCAGTCCTAAATGGCCGGCTCCTTATTCTGAGATTGTGACCCCTGGTTCTAGACTCCTCAACCAGAGGAAACATCTTCCCTGAATCTACCCTGTCAAGCCCTGTAAGAATGTTTTATGTTTCAATGGAATCACCTTTCATTCTTCTAACATGACTTCCCTTTCATAAATCTGAGTTGACTCTGCTCAATCCTATAGGCCTAGTCTACTCAATCTCCCACCATCCCAGAAATCAGTCTGGCGAACCTTTGTTGCACACCCTCTATAGCAAGAATATCCTTCCTTAGGTAAGGAGACCAAAATTGTGCACAATACTCCAGAGCTCCATGTAATTGCAGTAAGACATCTTTACTCTTATACTCAAATCCTCTTGTAATAAGGGCCAACATACCATTTTCTTTTCTAATTGCTTACTGTATGTGCATGTTGACTTTCAATCATTTGTGTACAAGGACATCTAGGTCCCTCTGAACACCAACATTTCTCACTTTCTTACCATTTAAAAAATACTCTGCTTTTCTATTTTTCCTACCAAAGTGGATAACTTCACATTTCTCCACATTATATTCCAATTATCATGCCCTTGCCCACTCACTTAGCCTGTTTATATCCCCTTGAAGTCTCTTTTCATCCTTTTTTACATTCCCACCTAGCTTTGCATCATCAGCAAACTCGGATATATTACATTTAGTCCCCTCATCCAAATCATTGATATAGATTGTGAATAGCTGAGGCGCAAGCACTGATCCTTGCTGTATCTCACTAGTTACAGTCTGCCAAGCTGAAAATGAACGGTTTATTCCGACTCTCTGTTTTTTGTCCGTTAATCAATCCTCAATCCATGCTAGTATATTACCCCCAATCCCATGAGCCCTAATTTTGTTTAATAACTTCTTGTGTGGCACATTATCGAATGCCTTCTGAAAATCCAAATACGACACATCCACTGGTTCCCACTTATCTATTTGGCGAGTTACAACCTCAAAAAACTCTTAATCGATTTGTCAAACATGATTTCCCTTTCAGAAATCCTTATAGACTCTGCCCAATCCTATTATTATTTTCTAAGTGCCCTGTTACCACGTCCTTAATAATAGATTCTAGCATTTTCCCTATGACTGATGTCATGTTAACTGGTCTGTAGTTCCCTGTTTTTCCATTCCCTCCTTTCTTAAATAGTGGGGTTACATTTGCTACCTTCCAATCTGCAGGAACCATTCTAGAATCTATGGAATTTTGGAAGATGACAATCAATGCATCCACTATCTCTATAGCTACCTCGTTCAAACCCTAGGATGTAGGCCATCAGATCCAGGGGGTTTATTGGCTCTCAGTCCCAATAATTTCTCTAGTACTATTATTTTACGAATACTAATTCCTTTCAATCCCTCATTCTTGCTAGACCCTTGGTTCTCCACTATTTCTGGGAAGTATTTTGCGTCTTCTTCCATGAAGACAACCACAAAGTATTTGTTTATTTCTCTGCCACTTCCTTATTCCCCATTGTAATTTCCCCTGTCTCAGCCTGTAAGGTACCCACATTTACTTTCATTAATCTTTTCCTTTTTACATACCTATAGAAGCTTTTATAATCTGTTTTTATGTCGCTCGCTAGTTTACTCTCTTTCTTTATCAATTTCTTGGTCCTTCTTTGCTGAATTCTAAAATCCTCCCAATCCTTAGGCTTACGACTATTTTTAGCAACATTATAAGCCACTTCCTTTGATCTAATAATATCTTTAACTTCTCTTGTTAGCCACAGTTGGACCATTTTCCTCTGGGGGCTTTGTGCCTTAAAGGAATGTATATTTGTTGTAAATTATGTATTAATTCTTTAAATGCTAGCCATTGCTTGTCTACCATCATAATTTCCCATCTACCTTAGCCAACTCGCCCCTCATACTGTCTGTAGTTCATAGATGATGATGAGTTTGCTTTGTTTAGATTTAAGACCCTAGTTTCGGATTTAACTAAATCACTTTCAAATTCAATAAAAACTTATGGTCACTCTTCCCTACAGGCCCCTTTGCTACAAGGTTATTAATTAACCCTTTCTCATTGCAGAATACTAGATCTAAAATAGCCTGTTCCCCAGTTGGTTCCTCATCCATTGATATCTTCCTCCAGTCAATAGCTTTATTCCGCACTATCAACCACACAGCCAATTTTTGTATCATCTGCATACTTCTTAATCATGCCCCTTACATTGAAGTCTAAATCATTGATGTATACCACAAAAACCAAGCGACCAAGTAATAAGCCCTGTGGAACCCCACTGGAAAAAGCTTCCCAGTCACAAAAACATCTGTGATCATTACCCTTTCCTTCCTGCCATTGAGCCAATTTTGGATCCAACTTGCCACTTTCACTTGGATCCTATGGACTTTTACTTTTCTGACCAGTCTGCCATGTGGGACCTTGTTAAGAAACTTGCTAAAATCCTTCAAACGCACTGCCCTCATCGACCCTCCTTGTTACCTCCTCAAAAAATTCAATCAAGTTAGGCAGACACGACCTTCCCTTGACAAATACATGCTGACTGTCCTTGATTGATCCGTGCCTTTCTAAATGATGATTAATACTGTCCCTCAGAATTTTTTTCCAACAATTTGCTGACTGGCCTGTAATTAGCCGTCCTATCCCTTTCTTCCTTTTTAAACCATGGTACAACCTTAGCAGTCCTCCAGTCTTCCAGCACCACACTTGAAGCCAGAGAGGATTAAAAAATGATGGTCAGAGCCTCTATTTCCTCCCTTGCTTCTCTTAACAGCCTGAGATACAATTCATCCTGGCCTGGTGATTTATCTACTTTCAAAGATGTTAAATCCCTTAATACTTCCTCTCTCAGTATGTTTATCTGAATAAATATTTCCTCCTCCTCCTTAACTGCAATGTTTGCATCGTTTCTTACTTTTGTGAAGAGTATTCATTAAGAATCATTCACGTTGTCTTCCAGCTCCACACACAAGCTTCCTTTTTGGTCTCTAACAGGCCCCACTCTTTCTTTAGTTATCCTCCTGCTCTTTATGTATTTATTTAAAATCTTTGGGTTTTCCTTGATTTTACTTGCCAATATATTTTCATGCAATCTCTGCTTTCCTAATTTCATTTTTAATTTCACCCCTGCACTTTCTATATTCCTCTAGGTTTTTTGCATTATTTAGCTCTTGCTATCTGACATAGAAATTTACAGCATGGAAGGAGGCCATTTCAGCCCATCATGTCCACGTCAGCCAACCAAGAGCTCTCCAGCCTAATCCCACCTTCCAGCTCTTGGTCCATAGCCCTGTAGGTTACGACACTTTAAGTGCACAAGCAAGAATCTTTTAAATGTCGTGAGAGTTTCTGCCTCTTCCACCCTTTCAGGCAATGACTTCCAGACCCCAACCACACCCTGGGTGAACAAATGTCCCCTCATATCTCCTCTGAACCTCCCCCTAATTACTTTAAATCTATGCCCCCTGGTTGTTGACCGCTCCGCCAAGGGAAACAGGTCCTTCCAAGTCACTCTATCCAGGCCCCTCATAATTTTATGCACCTCAATCAGATCTCCCCTTAGCCTCCTCTATTCCAAAGAAAACAGACCCAACATCTCCAAACTTCCTCATAGCCAAAACTCTCCAGTCCAGGCAACATTCTTGTAAATCTCATCTGCATCCTTTCCAGCACAATCACATTTTCCTGTAATGTGGTGACCAGAACTGCACACAGTACTCCAGCTGCAGCCTAACCAGTGTTTTATACAGTTCAAGCATAACCTCCTTACTCTTCTATTCCATGCCTCTACTAATAAAGTATTCCATATGCCTTCTTAACCACCTTATCTACCTGGCCTGCTACCTTTAGGGATCTGTGGACCTGCACTACAAGGTCCCTTTGTTCCTCTACACTTTTCAGTGTCGTACCATTTAATGTGTATCCCCTTGCCTTGTTAGACCTCCCCAAATGCATTACATCACACTTACCCAGATTGAATTCCATTTGCTACTGTTCTGCCCACCTGACCAGAATATTGACATCTTCCTGCAATCTGCAGCTTTCTTCTTCGTTATCTACCACACAGCCTATTTTAGTGTCATCTGCAAACTTCTTAATCAAACCCTCAACATTTAAGTCCAAGTTGGTGATCTATACCACAAAAAGCAAAGGACCTAGCACTAAGCCCTGCAGAACCCCACTGGATATAACCTTCCAGTCACAAAAACACCCATCAACCGTTACCCTTTGCTTCCTGCCTCTGAACCAATTCTGGATCCAACTTGTCATTTTGCCCTGGATCCCATGGGCAATTACTTTCATGACTAGTCTGCCATGTGGGACTTTATCAAAGGTTTTGCTAAAATCCATATCCGCTACATCATACGCACTGCCCTCATCGACCCTCCTGGTTACCTCCTCAAAAAATTCAATCACGTTAGTCAAACACGACCTTCCCTTGATAAATCCACTCGAACTGTCCTTGATTAAACCATGTCTTTCTGAATGATTATTTATCCTGTCCCTCAAGATTTTTTCCAATAACGTTCCCACCTTCGAGGTTAGGCTAACTGACCTGTAATTATTCAGTCTATTCCTTTCTCCTTTTTTAGACAAAGGTACACTTTGGCACCGCACCTGTAGCCAGAGAGGACTGGAAAATGATGGTCAGAGCCTCTGCTATTTTTTCTGTTGCTTCTCTCAACAGCCTGGCATACATTTCATCCGGGCCTGGGGATTTATCCACTTTCAAAGCTGCTAAGCCCCTTAATACTTCCTCTCTCACTATGTTTATCTTGTCTAATATTTCACACTCCTCCTCCATCATTGCAAAGTCTGCATCGCCCCTCTCTTTTGTGAAAATGGATGCAAAGTAGTCATTAAGAATCCTACCCACATCTTCGCCTCTACCCACAGATTTCCTTTATTGTCTCTAATAGGCCCCACTCTTTCTCTAGTTATCCTTTTGCTCTTAATGTATTTATTAAACATCTTTGGATTTTCCCTGATTTTACTTGCCAACATTCTTTCATGCTCTTTTCTTTCCTGATATCTTTTTAAAATTTCACCCCTGCACTTCTTATACTCCTAGAGTTTCTGCAGTGTTGTGTTCCTGGTATCTGTCATAAGCTTCCCTTTTTTTCTTTAACTTACCCTGTATGTTCTTTGACATCCAGGGGCCTCTAGATTTGGGAGTCCCACCCTTTTTCTTTGAGGGAAAACCAGTAGGTAATTGTATTTAGATGGTTGTTGCATTTAAAGGATAATATTCCCTAATGGGCATATTTTCAATGTAAAGTACTTCACCCACTCAATTTTGCGAGAAAACCATGAAATATTTTTCCTAGCAGTCACGAGATTACTCTGTTCTTTTTAATGTCTGCATGCCCGACACAAGACTCCCAAAGCAAGTGCTCTAGGTGGAGCTTTGACGCGGCAAGCGAGCCCCAGGTGGGCAGAGGAAAAGCTTCAAGGACACCCTCAAAGCCTCCTTGACAAAGTGCAACATCTCCACCAACTCCTGGGAATCCCTGGCCCATGACCACCTAAAGTGGAGGAAGAGCTTCCGGGAAGGCGCTGAGCACTTCGAGTCTCATCGCCGAGGACAAGCAGAAACCAAGAGTAGACAGCGGAAGGAGCATGCGTCAACACAGGCTCCTCGACCACCCTATCCTTCAACCACTGTCTGTCCCACTTGTGACAGAGATTGTAGGTCCCACATTGGACTCCTCAGTCACATGAGAGCTCACTTTTAGAGTGGAAGCAAGTCATCCGCGACTCCGAGGGACAGCCTATGATGATGATGGTGATGACTCACTTGCAATACACTGAAACCCAGCTTTCTGATGTCTCAGCACCAGCAAAGGATTACTGACTACAAAAACAACTACAATTTGCACTTATATAGTGACTTTAATGTAGGAAAATGGCCTGAGCTTCTTCACAGTGGCATATCTCATTGAGAAACTCGGGATGGGGTTTGGGGGGCAGTGGAGAATATGAATTTTAAAGGAGAAACAAGTGGGGTGGAACAATGTGAGATGCTCGAAGTTGCAGGGACCAATGTGTGATTTGATGATGAGAGCCACATCTCCACCATGGCAGATTGGGTAGGGCAAATGTTTTGGGATTCCTGCCCGCTGTGTATGAGTTCATTACATTGAAGCCATTCTCCTGCAGCAATGCTCCTTTTACAACCTGGAGCTTTCTCTGTTAGCATTCAATTGCCCTAAAATCACACTCTGGCATGCTGGTGTACAAATGCTAATGTGTTCACCTGAATTTCCTCTCTCTACTATTTTGGTATTCATTTTAACTCAGTAAAGTAAATGTAAAACATCTCACTGAAATAGAAGAGAGAGGAATTTCAGATATTAGCATTCATGCATCAGTAGTTTATGGTAACATTTCAGGGCCACTGTTTTTGTTCACTTGTCAAACTGTAGGATTACAGTAGTGGCATGAATTGTGTTCCTTCATTCAGAGTTCTATAATGTGCCTGGGTTTTTGTTTTTGTACACTTGTAGGAGATGGACAATATATTTGACCTAACTGGGGCCCAAAATCAAGAGTGGTTCCAGCAGATCCTGCGATAACATTGGTTGAGGTGTGCCAGGGTGCCTGGGAACTGAGACAGGACCCTAGTGCTCCGGGTGCTGACTTGTGCCCACATTTTCTTGATGTCTTGTGTGGGAGAGGATGCTGAGCATTGGTGTTCCCACGCCAGTTAGGGACCTGACATACGGTCAGCACTGGTATGCCTGCTGAGATCTGGATTCCAAAAGATTACAATAAAATGATTTTCAGGTGGTACCTTGAACAGGGAGAAGGGTTGAGGGGCCAGTGAAAATTTTCCTCCGGGGGTTGATGCTCCCTCCCTTGGCTGTTGGCACTTATGCTGGGCTTTCAGGCTGCTTTGGCTGGGGGATGGGGGTGGGGTACCCCAGCTGAAACCATGGCAACCCTGGGAGCAACCCTTGACCCAGTGAACTACTGGAGATTTTTGCAGCCATTTTTAAAAGACATTTTATCACCAAAATACAATTACCATAATATTCCTAGTTCCGCGGCTGCTACGGAAAAACTAAAAAGCAAAAACATTAACTCTGACTTTTCATAGTATTTACTCTTGGTGCACTCCCGATTTCATTGGGGGAGAATGTTAAAGGTTTGTCTGAAATAAGTAGTGTGAGAAAAGTGATAGTAAAATGTTATTGCTTTTTCTCATAAAGTTTTCCCCAGTGGGTTTGTTGTACTGTTGAAAGTGATGTATTCTCTCTCTGGTTTCTGCGCAGTTATTAATGATATGTCACTCTATATTCTTAGATACCCAGTACTGTCAATGGTAAGTACTGCAGGAAATCGAATACAGCCAGGGTGATTTCCTGGACTAGTTTCGATCGCCTGGATGGGTCGGAGACGAATTTTCCCAGATTTTTTTCCCCCAATTGGCCTGAGTTTTTAATCTGTTTTTTGTCTCTCCCAGGAGATCGCATGGTTCCGGTTGGGGTGGAGTGTAGAATGTTGCGGTGCAAGGGGTGTCGCAGTTGTATGGGGCGGACTGGTTGGGCTGGGTGCTCTTTACCTTTCCGCCATTGTATATTGTTCATAGGTTTATATGTAACCTTCAGGGCTGCTGACCGAGGGCCGTGTGGCTCTTTGTCGGCCGGCGCAGACACGATGGGCTGAAATGGCATCCTTCTGCGCTGTAAATTTCTATGTGAAGCTTCATTTGGGCAGTTAATAATAGTTCTCATGCAGGCTTGACAACAGCTGTTATAAATGTGTAGGAATGAAGCAAGTCAGATATTGATGTAAGAGCAGAAAATGTTCAACATACCCAAGATACTTCCTACATGAACTGATACCTCTGGTTTCATGACATTGTAATGTGTGGAAATCAGGAATATAAAACTGAAAAAACCTGGGAAAGCTAAAAATCTGAAAAAGAAACAGGAAATGCTGGATGTACACAGCTGATCTATCAGCTTCAGAAAGGATGGGCTAACATTTTGGATGTTGATTTCGCTCTTCAGGTGTGATGGACCTTCAGTGCATTTTCTGCATTTTTATTTTTAATGATATACAAGCAGAACATCATGACGAGAAATGAAAAATTATAGTTTCCTCCACTCATGACATGGACCATAATTCACAGTTTGTTACTTCTACATTTTCCAATTATAGAGATCTTTGTCGCATCATACTTCTAGCCATGACATTCTCTATTTTTGTGCAAATTACTATATATATTTATTTGACTTTTAGCATTTTGTTCTACATGTTTAAATTATGTTTTCACCAAGTAAAAATAGATGCTAAACATGTCTTTTTTTTGTAGCTAGTAATGCGAGAGCTCTGCCGAGCCTCATGAGGAAAGTTTGGGTTCCCTCAGTCTGTCGATCCCAGACAGCAGACCTCCCACAGCCAAGGTCAGGGTGGCTTGCTACCCGCCATAGCCTCCGCTCACCCGATTCCCGCCCCGTGCTAAAATCAAGGCTAAAGAGAGCCGTTTAGGTGATTTTATAGTTTTGTTCAATTTACAATTATGTGTAAAGCCTTTAGGTGCTCCGTGTTTGTACATGCTTATTTTGTGAAAACACCAAAGATTTCAAAACCTCCCTTATTCATCCAACATTTCGATACAAATTAATATTTCGCCATCCAACAGAAAAAAGGATTCAAATCATCCTGGGATGCTTAACCTTTAATGAGATTTTCACCATGCTGGGTGGGTCCATCTTCATTAGGTCTTTTTCCCCAACCCCAGGATTTGTACAGGTCCCTTATTCCGTCAATGGCCCCAGCGCCCCTTCCACCAACATTAGGTATCCATTGAGAACATTCGAGAGTATTAGTCTGTCTGGTCTTTTCAAGTTGACTAAACCAGTAGAATCTGCAGTGAGATCGGTTATGTCCTGTGCTGTGCTATTTGGTGCAATTCCATCAAGGGCATTGGAGTACCATGAAAACAAAAAAAAAAGTGCATTTATATAGTGCCTTTTCACATCTCACAGAAACATTTCACATCATCCATAGGCCATAACTTATTTTAAAATGCAATGACAGTTAGGTAGACACAAGCGGTGATATTGCACGCAGCAAGATCTCACAAACAGCAGTGAGATAAATAACCAGTTAATCGTTTTTGATGTTATTGGTTGAGGGTAAGATGTTGAGTGGAACACAGGACATTTCTTCAAATAGTGCCGCCAAACCTTCAATGTTCACCTTAACCCGCAGAATCCTGTAGACAAGGTATCGGAGCTTCTCATTCAAAATTAGGCCACAGTTCTGTACACAGTTCTGGTCACCACATTACAGGAAAGATGTAAGAGGTTACAGAGGTGATTTACGAGGATGTTGCCAGAACTGGAACATTTTAGTTTTGGAAAGATTGGATAGGCTGGGTTTGTTTTCTTTGGAGCAGAGGAGACTGGGGGGGGGGTAGACTTGATTGAGATGTATAAAATTGTGAGTGACCTAGATAGAGTGGGTAGGAAGGATCTATTTCCCTTAGAAGAGGGGTCAAATAACCAGGGAGCATGGATTTAAAGTAATTGGTGGACAGATTAGAGGGGAGTTGAGAACTTTTTCCACCCAGAACCGTGTGGTGGTTTGGAGCTCACTGTAAAGGCAGAAAAGCTCATCACATTTAAGAAGTATTTGGATATGCACTTGAAGTGCCGCAACCTACAAGGCCACAGACCAAGAACTAGAAAGTGGGATAGCTCTTTTTTGGCCAGCACAGACACAATGGGTCGAACAGCCTCGTCTGTGCTGTCATTTTTATGTTTCTATGAAAGTACAGGTCCGTAGCATTCCTTCAGTGCTGAACTGTAATGTCAGCCTAGTTTATGTACTCGGGTCCCGGTGGGCAATTTGAATCTTGTGACCCAGAGGCAAGAGTGGCAGTAAGTGGACCAAGATGAAATTCTGGAACCACGGAGATTAATCTCAACCATATCATTAAATATTAATTATTTCCAACTCAATGAGTTTATATAAAACTTTATATAAAAAATTGAAGAAAAATGTATAAAGTGGCTTTCAATTTCTTAGCTACCTCCTTTTGTAAGCTGCATATTTACTGAAGAAAGAACTCACCCAAAATTCATTGTAATTTTCCTTTCAAACTGCAGTAACATTTCCCGCTCTGCCATGAGGATGCTGGCCCTGCCCTGCACTACCTGCCTTTAGAGTCCAAAGATGCTTTCTTTGTCTTAAGCATACTCTTTTAGATAGCTAGCAGCAGCTCGCTTCTTAAAAGTGTGCAATTTCACATCATCAACAAATGATTTCTGGCAGTCTTAATTTAACTTAAATTGAAGACCAAAACATTCCAACATTCAGTTCTAAAAGCAGCCTAAAGGTAATGTATTTCTAATAGATTAAACACTCTCTTGTACCGGTATTGTGACTCCTGGTGGTTTCCTAAGTAGTGGAGATTCTTCAACCAGTGCCATAATGAATAAGGATCCATTTAGATCGTTGACTATGTATGTTTACTTACTAAGATGTGCCATATCAGTCACATCATAATGGTATTCGGGCATGGTCTGACATTTGTTAAAGTGGCTGGTATTTGAACACATGTCAATATCTCCTAATGCTTTATGTATAATACTAATTCAAATTATAATGGAACAGGATATTTATAGGTACAGAACTTCTTTTGCATTTAAAGCCATTAGTGCATGACTCATAGTATAGCCTCAAATTACTTTATAATAATTAGCATTGACCCTTACTCTGCCAAGCAAAATAGAATCCCAAACTGCTGTGTTGAATTGATTTATTAGAAACACTAATTACTTGAAGTATTTTGTGCTTATGGAGAATATTGTTGACACCAATTTCATTTAACAAAACTACAAGGTGTTGATATTTGCAACACTGATGATGTACTGCCTCTATTCACCGTTTGATTCAGGAGAATGTGAACATAAGTTAGTTGCAAATATTGGCCCAGAATTTGCAGCCAGCAGTGAAGCAAATGTGTTCGCCGCTGACTCCAAAGTAAGCTTCCCACAAAGATCTCATGACCTCTGTGTCGAGAAGTTCGGGTTTTCCGACATGTATTCAAATCAACGTAGTTTAGTGGGAATCCCATAGTGTGAGCTGTTGTGATGTCAACAAACTGTCTAAGCAGCCAATCAAAATGCAGAATTTTCAGACAACAAGCAAGGAAATGGGTAAGCTCTTAAAATTCTAGCTTTTTAATTTTTATTAAAATGGATCAATTTCACACTGCACAAAATTAAAATTTGTTTTTCAGGAGCATAACATTTGTTTAACATCAATACCCTGTTAAAACTCCAGTTACACCTAACCCTTGGGTCTAACTTTTAGTGGGGAATTACTCTGGAAAAGCCGAAGTTTTCGTCAGTTTCCATGATTTGAGATTTCACTGATTGCCAGCTCTGTGTAAGGGGGCGGGAGTGGTTGGGGGGCACAGTGCGGCCTGTGCAGAAGCAGTCAATGGCAGACCGCAACTTCAGGATTTAGTGCATGTGTAGCCTGAAGTTGCGGTCAGTTTCAAAGGCAAATGCTGCCAGTTCACCGTCATCAGGACCACAAGTTCCGGCCCTATGTTTCTAATGACTGCACAATACTCTCCTGCAATGAATGTGTGCAACTTGTCACAAATGTTGCCTTTTGCCAGCCACCAAGAGGCATGAGAGAGTGAAATCCCATCGAACTTTCCTTCCTCTCTCCAAAGGGAGATATTTGGCTTCCATTCACCACCTCCTCTCGTAGCAAGCCTGTGATTGGAAAACTCAGCTGAGAAAGGGCATTCAGTCTACAAGGCATTGCTTCCTCTACAGTCCCAAAGCACCCATGATTACCAAGGTCTGAATCTTTACCTTTTGTAATTTTGTAATCATTCTATTATTACTGTTGATGTTTGGTTAACTATTTTTGAATGTAGTTATGTTTGCTCAAGCAGTGATCTCTGTCGATGAGAAAATTGTGTTTTGTTTTTGTTTCATTGTTTTCTCATGTCTGGCATTAAACATATTGCTTTATGGCCATATCCCCTGAACAAGCCACCTGTTCTCAGCAAGAGGGTTTGAGCCTAAAATCGGTCATTGAGCTTGGCAAAACTTGTTCAATATATCTTCAGTCACAAGTTCACTCTTTATTAAGAACTGGAAATGCACAAAATAATTTATCACTTTCACTAACAGTGACATTTATCAGCATAGCTGACAGGCCTGTCAGTTTTGGATTGAGTAAAGTTAGAATATTATTTTCATTAGGGAATCACCTGCATAACTGTTTCATTCCAGTGTTTGAAGTGTAGTCTCAGTGCTTTAATATACAGTAACAACGTGTTTATATATCGCCTTTAACATAGAAAAATGACAGAAAACCATTCATAGAATAGGAGACCGAGGTTCTGAACAGATTGGACAATGTCCAGGGAGAGGGTTGGACTCCGTGTCGAAGGTACAGAGTTTGTAGTGGTGGGGCAAAGACGATGGCTTCAGTCTTCCCAATGTTCAACTAAAGGAAATTTGCACATGTACAGTGCCAATGTTGCTGTGAAGAATGTAGCATCATGACACCATAAACTGCATCACAGCATGATGACTAATGCTGTTCTTTCATGGCTACTCCACTCAGAATACAAGTGGACCGCTTGCAGTGGAAGATATATGGGTGTGTTTATACTGCATTAATACATTAATACAAAACTATTTGGATCAGGATTGAAAAATGTCAGTGTAACTCTGGAATCAGGTTCTACAGACTCTAGTTGGGCTTTGAGTTCATCGTTCAGCTCCAACTTCATTGAACCGCCTGTGGCACTTTTTAAAATTACTTCTCAATGTTTTTAATGCTAGAAGAAAATGGATACTCCCATCAGCATTCTCCAACATTAAACAGTAACCATGTAGAGGGCAGCTTTCTGCATGCACCTAAGCACACGTGCACAAAGCTCTTTTATTACTGACCCCATTCAGTGTGATGCAGAGTTATCAGTTAATTCCAATCTGCTGACTCCACTGAATACTCCACAGATACCTGTCTGAGACTGCAGTTCAATAGCTGTAAAGGTAAACAATGGCTGTGCTTTTATATCAGATGTGATAGATGTAAAAATCAAGAACTGCAGTTGTAAGTGAATGATGAAGGCCTTTCCTAACATTTGGTACACTATCATCATCATCATCATAGGCAGTCCCTCGGAATCGAGGAAGACTTGCTTCCACTCTTAGAATGAGTCTTTAGGTGGCTGAACAGTCTAATACGAGAGCCACAGTCCCTGTCACAGGTGGGACAGACAGTCGTTGAGAGTAAGGGAGGGTGGGACAGATTTGCCGCACATTCTTTCCGCTGCCTGCGCTTGTTTTTTGCATGCTCTCGACAATGAGACTCGAGGCGCTCAGCGCCCTCCCGGATGCACTTCCTCCACTTAGGGCGGTCTTTGGCTAGGGCTTCCCAGGTGTCGGTGGGGATGTTGCACTTTATCAGGGAGGCTTTGAGGGTGTTCTTGTAACGTTTCCTCTGTTCACCTTTGGCTCGTTTGCCATGAAGGAGTTCCAAGTAGAGCAATTGCTTTGGGAGTCTCGTATCTAGCATGCGGACAATGTGGCCTGCCCAGCGGAGCTGATCAAGCGTGGTCAGATCTTCAATGCTGGGGATGTTGGACTCGTCAAGGACACTAATGTTGGTGCGTCTGTCCTCCCAGGGGATTTGTAGGATCTTGCGGAGGCATCGTTGGTGGTATTTCTCCAGCGACTTGAGGTGTCTACTGTACATGGTCCATGTCTCTGAGCCATATAGGAGGGCGGGTATTACTACAACCCCGTAGACCATGAGCTATAAGATTACCAAGAATAATGGCCTTATTTTTATGGTGTATAGGGCTCATTTTATTTTAGTATCATTTGTGACAGAGGGTCAGTTTAAACAGTATATGCTAATATATAAAATGTATTACATGCGTAAATATTTGTGTATATATAAGTATATTTAAGCAATGTTGTTTTTCTTGGGACATGAGTGCTGCCAGTAAGACCGCATTTGGTGCCGATCCTTAGTTGCCCTGAGAAAAGGGGGTATTGGACCTTGTCCTTCCTGATCTATCTTGTTTTCTAATCCACTGTTTCTACATTTGGTGCTGTCTTGCACCAAGGACCTTGACCCTTCACTTAGGTTTTACAATTTTAAAAAGAAGCAATGTGCAGTCGTTACACTATTACTCTAAACATCTCAAAAGTATAACTGGCATGATATTTGAAATCAAATGAATTAAATTTAAATTCAAATCTAAAGCTTTTACTTTCTCAGAAGAAAGTGCTCTTGAGGTGGCTGATGAAGATTCTCTCTCAGTCAGACTTGACTTGTTGCTCATCTGATTTTTAGCAGGGAATTATGGTCATGACATCATTGTTTACTGACCTAATAAACCATATCAGAAATTTAAACTTTTTTGTGACATTGTCTGATTTATTGACAATTTAATCATTGAAGAAGATATGCAGTGTTAGGAAAATTACACCAATCCAATTATAGGTTTGGGCTGCAAAAGGAATGTAAGTAAATCTGAGAAGCTATAAACCAATAATCATAATAGATGGCATTTTAAATAGTGTCACAAGTTCAATAAGGTGAGAACAGCTACGGCATGTGAATAAATCATTCTCCTTCACTCAGTGCAGGGACGATCCAGATACTCCAGGACATATTTGATTGTTGAGTTTAGTTACATACCTGATTATTATAAACTTAATGGGCGAGATTTTCCTCGCAAAATAATGGTAAGGTTAATGGTGCTGGCCATTATTTATGCATAAATGGAACAGCAACTTCAGGTAAGGAGCAAGTGCATGTTTAAATGGCAATGTTGAAAAGCTCCTGCTTGAGTTATGCTTCTCCACCATTAACTTCGCAAAAATGCAATCTGGCTCACAGCCTCACCATTGAAATGCATTGAATGGCGTGAAGTTCCTGTATTTGCGCAGTACATACTAAGTTCAAAATCGGCACGGTCCCAGCCTGCAAGACCATCAGCAGGCCGGGGCCATTGGAGGGAGCAATGTGCAGCAGCCCAGCTCGGAAATCGGCACGGTCCCAGCCTGCAAGACCATCACCAGGCCGGGGCCATTGGAGGGAGCAGTGTGCGATGGCCCGCCTCAGAAATCGGTGCGGTCCCGGTCTGCAAGACCATTAGTAGGCCGGGGCCATGCCATTGGAGGGAGCAGCGTGCAGCAGCAAACCACTGCAAGGAGCAGCGCGTGCTTCTGCAGGAGGGGACAGCTACTAAGCCAGGTCGCTGATTGCAGTGCAGTCAGACACAGCAGGAGGGGCGAAGGAGCGGCAAGAGTTTGTAGAGGAAAGTGACTGGGGCCCAGGAGAGTCATGAATCTGGGGCCCAGAAGAGGCGAGGGCCCAGGGGCAGAACAGGCCAGCCCACACTACGATACGTGTGCACGCTTGGTCTGTGTAGCAGAGCTGGTCTCCAGTTAGTCTTGGGTAATCCTTGCCACTGGACCAAGATCTAGCTCTGTCAAGCCCGTGTGGTGGCTGGTGTGCAATGGCCACTACACGTTAAAAAAATCCAAGCACAGGCATCTTTCACCCTTCACGATGTAGTTCGAGATTTGGAATATTAGGTCCTTCATTGAAACACCTATGAACTCATCCCTTTTTGGCGTGGAAGCAAGTCATCCTCGCTTCGAGGGATTGCCTATGATGATGACTAAGTTAAGTCAAGTCATTTCAAGTCAAAGTACCCTTTAAACAACATAAATGTTAATTACTGCTAATCAACCTCTCTGGCACTGAAAATTAATTATTACTTGTGTAGGGTCTCATTCCTTCAGGTTTTAATTGCTGGAGTTTTAAAAATGTTAAATTTAATTTTTTTAACTTTTTCTTTGTCATTTTTTTTCTCTCTCAAACCAATCTTTCTTTCCCTCTCTTAATTTCTCTTTCTGTACCTTTTGACATTGAATTCACCCACTCCAATTTACACTTCCTTCTCAGTTTTTGTGCTGTCTATTTCACAGTTGCTGGCACTGTTCACTCGGGTTCCAGATGTCCGTTTCCCCTCACTGTGACGTTATCAGCTCGCACTTTCAGCAACTAAATTTAAAAACCTAAACGCGCAAGGTTAAGTTTAACTAACGGCAGATGCCATTAAGTGCCTTGCTCCAACAAAATCTGGCCCATTGCCTGCTTCAGGTCTGCTCTCGACACAAAATCATATTTAAGTCGCAATCAATTTGACAGTTTGGTGCTGCCTGTTCTAGTCCACGGGGGACAGAACTGTGCTTCTAAAATGTTTTTTTCCAATCATGAATATTGTTCAATGAAAAGACATGTTTAGAGAAAGCTGTTCGTGATCACCCCTCAGGGTTTCATGAATAATTGTTTGTTGTCTGCTGGATGCACCCTAGCTGCAAAGTGACCTCACCATTCAAAGCAAAGAATAGGAGTTACAGCAGAGCAAGAGGATGAAAATGACAGAAAGGAACTAATACCGAAGCAAAAGAGAGGAACCAGCAATGCAGCAAGGATTTGTGGTACACTAGGCACTAATTCAAGATGCCTTACAATGAGTGCCACAGCTGCACCATTTCTTAACTCTGCACTACATCTGTAAAGTAACAATCCACAAACCACTTTCTCCTTTAATTTCTTCATATATCATTATATTCCTATCTTGTGCTGTGCTCACACTTTATTCCTAATGTCAGCCTTGGCTCAGTAGTAGTACTCTCACCTCTGAGTTTAAAAGTAATGGTTGCAATCCCACTCCAAAGATTTGAGCACATAATGGTATCTTGGCATTTATTGCAAAGGGGATGGAGTATAAAAGCAGGGAAATCTTTCTACAGCTGTATAAGGTATTGGTGAGGCCACACCTGGAATACTGCGTGCAGTTTTGGTTTCCATATTTACGAAAGGATATACTTGCTTTTGGAGGCAGTTCAGAGAAGGCCGCCTTATTCCTCCTGCCAAAATTAATCACCTTGTACATTGCTATATTGAGTTTAATTTGCCCACTCTGCAAACCTGTTTATGTCTTCGTATATTGGGGTGCAATCCTCCACATTATTAGCTATACCCTCCAATTTGTTATCATCTGCAAATTTCGACACCACAGCTCCAATTTCTTAGACAAAATTGTTTATCTACATTGATTTCAGCACAGATCCCTGTGGGGCATCACTTCCTACTATCTGTCAGTCCAAGAAACTTCCCTTAACTTTCTTTCTTTAAATGACAAATAAGAGCATGATGTTTAAATCAATTGCACCATCTTTAATTCACCAATTACATGGTGCATTAATGTTGTCGGTGTGATTTGTCATGGTGCTCCCCCTTGCTGCTTGTAGTGTGTTTCTATTGTATGAAACCGAGGACTAAAAATTGGAGAGCGCTAAAAACCTGCTGGTGCCACCACAGGCTGGAGTTAACAGCCGCCAAAATTAATGGCGCTGGCAGACCCAGGATTTTGCTGCTGGTTGCTAATTGACATTAGCCCAGCGCTAAACTCACTGTGCAAGGCCGGTTCTCCTGACAGTAGCTACAGTAGGGGACCCAATGTAGTGTGGCCATAACATCATTGCAGCAATTACAGCCTTCTCTTAAAGCAAGGCTGTCATTTTAGAAAGCAATGTGGTCTCTTAAAGGGGAACAGTCTTCTAAAATGAAAAAAATGTAAATTATTTAAAAATGAGCCACGTAAGTAGAAACTAGCGCAGGTGACCAAGAGGTGTGTTTTAAGGAGCGTCATGAAGGAGGAAAGAGCGGTGGAGAGGATTAGGCAGGGAGTTCCAGAGCTTGGGGCCTAGGCAGCACAAGGCACAGCCATCAATGGTTGAACAATTACAATCGGGGATGCTCAAGGAGGGCAGAATTAGAGTGGTGCAGACATCTCGGGGGGGGTTGTGGGGCTGGAGGAGATTACAGAGATAAGGAGGGGCGAGGACATGGAGAGATTTGAAAATAAAGATGAGAATTTTGAAATCAAAACGTTGCTTAACCGGTGGCCAATGCAGGGCAGCAAGCACAGGGGTGATGGGTGAGCGGGACTTGATGCGAGTTAGGACAGGGGCAGCCAAGTATTGGATCATCTCTAGTTTCCCTCATTTCTAACAGAGCAGACCTATTGGTACTAATGAGATCTGTGAAACCCTGCTTCATGGTTGCTGGTAGACAGTCACCAAGCCTCTTGAAGCCAGAAGAGCCTCTTTTGTAGCAATCAGCATCCATAGTAGAAGCACACACTCAGTCAAAGAAGCCTCTGCTGCAGTTGGCCCTGCAGCTGCCCCATGCTCCATAGTGGACTGCAATGCTGTGAAATCACCTTTCAGGATCCTACATGTGTTACTAACAGACTGCTGTGCCACAGCCACCATTTGCAACACTCTGTCTGGTATAGCCACCGGTGCCTGCACCAATGTTGATGGATTGTCAGCATCATTCTTTCGAAAGCAGGGCTCATGAACTCTGGATCCCCAGGCTCTTAGAATATTTGCTGAAAGATTGGATAACAAAACCTCTAGAGGGATTTGGAAATAAGGATGAGAATTTTGAAATCGATGTGTTGCTTCACCAGAAGCCAGTGTAGGTCAGCGAGCACAGAGGTGATAGGTGAGCAGTACTTGGTGCGAATTAGGTCACAGGCTGCCAAGCTTTGGATCACCTTTAGATTATGTAAGGTAGAATGTGGGAGGCCAGCCAGGAGTTGGAATAGTCAACTCTAGAGGTAACAAAGGCATGGATGAGGGCTTCAGCAGCGGATGAGCTGAGGCAAGGGCGGACACAGGCAATGTTACGGAGATGGACATAGGCGGTCTTAGTTATGCTGCGGCTATGTGGTCGAAAGCTCATTTCAGGGTCAAATATGACACCAAGGTTGCGAGTCTGGTTCAGCCTCAGACAGGAGTTGGGGAGAGGGATGGAGTTAGTGCCGAGGGAATGGAGTTTATGGCGTTCACTAAGGGAATGCATAAAGGTGATGAGTTGATTTCTTGATGCCATATTGGATGGATAGATGGATAAAGTTGGAGGAAAGTTTGCTTTATTTCAGCATTGTGGCCAAGAGGACCCTATGATGGTCAGGAACAGAGGGAAGGTAAGGTGTGGGACGAATGTTGAAAGGGGAATTGGGGCTATGGTCCATCCTGGATATCCTGGCTTCCTCCTCTTCTGCTTCCTCCTCTGCTGCGTCTTCTTCATCCTTCGAGCGGATGCTGTAAATCTGAAATAAAAGCAGAAACTGTTGAAAATACTCAGCAGGTCAGGCAACATCTTGACCTGAGACGTGAACTCTGTTTCTCGTTCCACGGATGTGGCCTGACCATCTGAGTACTTCCAGCATTTTCTGTCTTCCGAGGGACCTTCCTTTAACATGTCAGGCCTTGAAAGCGTCCAGCAGCACTCCTTTCAAACTTTAAAATCATTTTTAACATGTACTGCACCAAGCCATTACTTCAATAAAATATATAAAATCCAGTCCTAAAGCCTAAATGCAAATTTACCTGAAATATGTGTGTGTCCCTTTAAGAAGTGCTGTCAGCATCTCTGTCAGTCTGCTGCACGCTCACGTTTCAGAGCGAGCTTCGGACTAAGGTCCAAGTTCGCAAAGTGTGCCAATAAGTTGGCATGACGTCATGCTCTCCATATTTGCATGTCCAGGGCGCAAGCACTGCTATCAGCAGCACTATGGCCCTCGCCAAAATGGTGATCACTGCGTCCCGCACCAGAGAAAGGCGTTAGAACGACGACTGCCATTTCTTTTTCAGGAAACTGGCGGTAACTCGTGGCGGTAAGTAACGGAATTTTCCCCCCTAATCTTCTAAATGTTTCTGTTGTGGAAATAATAACTGTGACAACGTGCCGGGAACTTGGTGACCTTAGGCCATCTTATCATGTGCATTGAAAAGGTCCTATATTGAAATTGGATACATCTGGGATTGTGGTAGTTGCCTGTCCAGCCTGTGTTCTGGCACTGCTGCTGTCACTTGGGCCCATAGACCTGATAGCTTGGACTTGGTGCTGGCTTCAGAACCAGACACCTGATGTATGTCAGTGCTGCTCGGCACTCCCTCAATATACCCATGGATCTGTCCGAGAGCAGAATAGTGCCCAGGTATGTGAATCTCTGCCTCAAAGACGTTGCTCTGTGATCTCCCAGCATGTTGAAGCTGGTGAAGCTTTAAGCCCTAAGGCTTCTTTCACAGCAGTGTGAGAATTCATGAGAGCTGATTCCACTATGCCTTTGCTACCAACAGCTGTAGTTCAGAAGTGCCATGTGCTCCATGACAGACTGCAGTGCAAAGAACTGTTTGTGACTCACAGATCCAGGTAGTGGATGGTTTCATTCTACTCCCAGACCTTGCAGTGTAAATCATGTTGACAGTCTTGCTGAGACATTAATCAACTATTATTAAAAGGCTCTGTGAGTTCTGAATCCCTCGGCACTGCAGTAAACAAGTTCTTTGTACAGCCGCTTATGATCTTAGTCCCACTGAATGATCAAAGGCAATCCACCCCAGAGAGAGGAAACTTTCATCCCATTCGTTCTGCAAAATGTAAAATATGAGACACTGATCTGATATTTAGTATCTTACACTTAGCAATTCAATCTGACACGTTAAATATATGAGACATTACCCGGGAATTTACTCGGAGCTGCTCCCATTCCGACGCTGTAAATTTCACAGATGTGTGATGGAAATGGGATTGTTGCCACAATTCCAGCAAAGGTACAACACTGAGGGGCAGGTGCGGCACTGAGCATATTTCTGGGCATTGCATTATTTCCTGTTATGTACAATTTTATTCAAATATTAATGATATCGGGCTATCTTTGGTCGGAATAAAATTTATTGCAAAGTAAATTAGTTTACAAGATCGCAACAGACACCTTCATCATCATGTGAGTAACAATTTATTGCAGAATGCAAAAACCTAGAGATTTATTTACAATTGCAGTTCTGTCAAGCGCCATGAAATGCAAACATTATCGTCAGTAAATGTCTCTTTGTGAATGGTGGAATAAATTAAAAGGCAATGTTTAATTTAAAATACAAATCAAAAGAATTGTATAAAAATTAAACCATTATTTATGTTGCTGTGACAGGATATGGTATCTGAATGTATTTTTGCATCATTCACTTCGCAAAGACTTTTATTCCCGAAATGTGAACAATACTTTCTCTTGTCGGTGGACTGATAATTTAAATCAGTGCAGCATCAAAACCTACCAAACTGAATTATTTTTCAGGATTGAGGAGTGGTAGAATTGCTGTTTGTGAGTCGGAAGTTTATGGGTTTGACCCCACTCCAATGAGCGGAGACCAGAGTTCCAGGGGCCGACATTACCCCTTCTGATGATGCCTCTCGCCGTCTGAAAGTGATGGCCATGGGGTGGCGCGGAATGGCCACTGAGTCTCGCGGAGGGGCCGCAATTTTAAACATTGCCCTTCCTCAGAGTCAGAGTGGTGTAGGGGATCGCTCCGACCATTTTCCAGCCGCGACGTGTGCATGCCAACACGTTACCGATCAGTGCAGCCCCTTCCCGAAACTGCTCTGTGGGAAATATCACTTTTGTGGAAATGCTCCTGACAGCTTTTTGCGTCGGTGCACTTCTTGTTGGTCGCAGCCCAGCCGCCCTTAAAGGGGAGGTGGCGCTGCCAGCGATGCTATTTTATTTCTTATTGTCGGCCGACTGCCAGGTCGGTCCGAGAATGAAGCCCCCAGATTCAGCTGGGCCACTAACAGGCAGCCTGGAACCCCCTCTTGGCCCAGCCCTAACTCTCCCTGGTGGTCCAGTGAACCTATGTAAAATATATGCAGAGCTCACGGTGACCCTACCCTTTAACTGAAGGGGAGGACGCTGTTACATAGAAAATAGGTGCAGGAGTAGGCCATTCGGCCCTTCGAGCCTGCACCGCCATTCAATGAGTTCATGGCTGAACATGCAACGTCAGTATCTCTTCCTGCTTTCTCGCCATAACCCTTGATCCCCCTAGTAGTAAGGACTACATCTAACTCCTTTTTGAATATATTTAGTGAATTGGCCTCAACAACTTTCTGTGGTAGAGAATTCCACAGGTTCACCACTCTGGGTGAAGAAGTTTCTCCTCATCTCGGTCCTAAATGGCTTACCCCTTATCCTTAGACTGTGACCCTTGGTTCTGGACTTCCCCAACATTGGGAACATTCTTTCTGCATCTAACCTGTCTAAACCCATCAGAATTTCAAATGTTTCTATGAGGTCCCCTCTCATTCTTCTGAACTCCAATGAATACAAGCCCAGTTGATCCAGTCTTTCTTGATATGTCAGTCCCGCCATCCCGGGAATCAGTCTGGTGAACCTTCGCTGCACTTCCTCAATAGCAAGAATGTCCTTCCTCAAGTTAGGAGACCAAAACTGTACACAATACTCCAGGTGTGGCCTCACCAAGGCCCTGTACAACTGCAGTAACACCTCCCTGCCCCTGTACTCAAATGCCCTCGCTATGAAGGCCAACATGCCATTTGCTTTCTTAACCGCCTGCTGTACCTGCATGCCAACCTTCAATGACTGATGTACCATGACACCCAGGTCTCGTTGCACCTCCCCTTTTCCTAATCTGTCACCATTCAGATAATAGTCTGTCTCTCTGTTTTTGCCACCAAAGTGGATAACCTCACATTTATCCACATTATACTTCATCTGCCATGCATTTGCCCACTCACCTAACCTATCCAAGTCACTCTGCAGCCTCATAGCATCCTCCTCGCAGCTCACACTACCACCCAACTTAGTGTCATCCGCAAATTTGGAGATACTACATTTAATCCCCTCATCTAAGTCATTAATGTACAATGTAAACAGCTGGGGCCCCAGCACAGAACCTTGCGGTACCCCACTCATCACTGCCTGCCATTCTGAAAAGTACCCATTTACTCCTACTCTTTGCTTCCTGTCTGCCAACCAGTTCTCAATCCACGTCAGCACACTACCCCCAATCCCATGTGCTTTAACTTTGCACATTAATCTCTTGTGTGGGACCTTGTCGAATGCCTTCTGAAAGTCCAAATACACCACATCAACTGGTTCTCCCTTGTCCACTCTACTGGAAACATCCTCAAAAAATTCCAGAAGATTTGTCAAGCATGATTTCCCTTTCACAAATCCATGCTGACTTGGACCTATCATGTCACCTCTTTCCAAATGCGCTGCTATGACATCCTTAATAATTGATTCCATCATTTTGCCCACTACCGATGTCAGGCTGACCGCTCTATAATTCCCTGTTTTCTCTCTCCCTCCTTTTTTAAAAAGTGGGGTTACATTGGCTACCCTCCACTCCATAGGAACTGATCCAGAGTCTATGGAATGTTGGAAAATGACTGTCAATGCATTCGCTATTTCCAAGGCCATCTCCTTAAGTACTCTGGGATGCAGTCCATCAGGTCCTGGGGATTTATCAGCCTTCAATCCCATCAATTTCCCCAACACAATTTCCCAACTAATAAGCAAGACAACAAGGAAGGAAATGGGTAAGCTCTTAAAATTCTTAAAATGATAACTGCTGCACTTTTATGCATGCACCCCTAATTTCCTGTTTGATGCCCTCCCCAACATCACTACTGTTTGGAGGTCTGTACACAACTCCCACTAACGGTTTTTGCCCTTTGGTGTTCTGCAACTCTCCCCATATAGATTCCGCATCATCCAAGCTAATGTCCTTCCTAACTATTGCATTTATCTCCTCTTTAACCAGCAATGCTACCCCACCTCCTTTTCCTTTTATTCTATCCTTCCTGAATGTTGAATATCCATGGATGTTGAGTTCCCAGCCCTGATCATCCTGGAGCCACGTCTCTGTAATTCCAATCACATCATATCTGTTAACATCTATTTGCACATTTAATTCATCCACCTTATTACGGATACACCTTGCATTAAGACACAAAGCTTTCAGGCTTGTTTTTTTTAACACCCTTTCTCCTTTTAGAATTATGATGTAGTGTGGCCTTTTTTGTTGCTTGCCTTTGTTTACTCTGCCTTCCACTATTGCTTTTTACCTTTCTACCATCTGTTTCTGACTCCATATTACTTCGCTTTATGTCGCTGCATAGGTTCCCATCCCCCTGCCGTATTAGTTTAAACACTCCCGAACTGCATTAGCAAATGTTACCCCCAGGACATCAGTTCCAGTCCTGCCCAAGTGCAGACCGTCTCTTTTGTACAGTTCTCACTTCCCCCAGAACTGGTTCCAATGTCCCAGGAATTTGAATCCCTCCCTCTTGCACCACTGCTCAAGCCACGTATTTATTCTAACTATCCTGCTCCCTCTACTCTGATTAGCACGTGGCACTGGTAGCAATCCAGAGATTACTACCTTTTGAGGTCCTACTTTTTAATTTAACTCCTAGCTCCCTAAATTCAGCTTGTAGGACCTCTTCCCGCTTCTTACCTATATCGTTGGTCCCTACATGTACCACGACAACTGGTTGTTCACCCTCCCTCTCCAGAATGCTCTGCAGCCGCTCGGAGACATCCTTGACCCTTTCACTAGGGAGGCAACATACCATCCTGGAGTCTCGGTTGCAGCCGCAGAAACTCCTATCTAGTCCCCTTACAATAGAGTCCCCTATCACAATAGCTCTCCCACTCTTTTTCCCACCCTCTGTGCAGCAGAGCCACCCACGGTGCCGTGAACCTGGCTGCTGGTGCCTTCCCCTGGTAAATCATCTCCCCCAACAGTATCCAAAACGGTATATCTGTTTTGGAGGGAGATGACCGCAGGGGACTCCTGCACTACCTTCCTGCTCTTGCCTTGCCTCTTGGTCACCCATTCACGATCTGTCCTAACCCTTACCTGCGGTGTGACCAACTCACTAAATCTGCTATCCACAACATTCTCAGCATCGCGCATGCTCCAGAGTGAGTTCATCCGCAGCTCCAGTGCCGTCATGCGGTCTGTCAGGAGCTGCAGCTGGACACACTTCCCGTACACATAATAGCCAGGGACACTGGAAGTGTCCCTGACTTTCCACATAGCATAGGAGGAGCATGACACGGGTCTGAGTTCTACTGCCATGACTTAACCCTTAAATTAATTTACTTACTAAAATTTACTTAAACACCAAACAGCTACTTAGTAGTTCGCTGCCAATTAAACCAATCTAAAAGTCAGTCTAAAAGAGAGTTATACTTACCAGTCGAACAGCCAACCACTTACCAGCTTGGCTGTGATGTCACCTCTCGATTTCGCACCCCTCTATCTTTGTCTGCAACTGGTTGGGCTGGTCTCTGGGCCTCCGGCTCCTACTCTCGCACTCCTTATCAGCTGCTCTAGTGTCAGCACTGGTAGGAAAAACAAGACAAAACAGCACCTGCCACCCCCACTTGCCCGAACTCACCCACGATGCAACACGGCTGACCCGCTGCAAGGGCACTTCTGCCCCTCAGCCATCACAACATCCGCCCCAACCGATAAAAAACGGCAAAGTGCCGAATATCGACGGCATCTCTGCTGCATGGGTTGCAATGAAGAAAAACGTTAAAAAAACGGAGGGTGCGCCCTGTTTCGGGCGGTGGGCAATTTCGGCACCCCAGTCTCTGAATACTGGGTTGCAGTCCAACAAGATACTCATGTCCAATAGAGGCGGAGTGACCCTGTCCCCACCAGAGCACGGCAAGCAGGGACCGAAAGCTCTGGCCTTTGAAAACTGGGCTGAATCTCCAGCTGGGTTCTGGCACCCGGTGAGAGTGCAGGGGAAGGAGGAGGGGTTTGGGGGGGGGGTGCAGAGTTGGTCCCCAATGGTATTTGCCTCTCATCCACCTCTCGTACCGCCACTTTCCGAGGCTGCCATGGGGAACATGATGGTAGTCTCCTGGAAGCTGTGGTAATAGCCCTGATGTTCTCCCCTCCCCAGTTAAAGAGAGGGCCTTGAAGCGGCCTCCTTGCTTTCCATTCTGGCCGCCACTCACTGCTGAGACCCTGCCATTATTCAGGGTGCTTCTACCCCTTTAACTACCTGGCCATCTCTTCAGTTTCTTTGTTAGGAGTTGCAGCAGTGTCGAGGGACAGGCGGAAGGACTGGCCCAGCAGTACACCGCCGCCGGGAAGACAATCTGGTCCCAGTGTGCAAATATTTCATAACACGTAGTCCGGAATACCATTACTCAAATACTGTGCCAAAATGTCACATGTCAGAGAACCCATAATTGGCCCACAACACTCTAAAAGGATGAAATAATACTGTCCAATGGGTTACATCCAAACTTCACTCTTCCATGGTAAGGCTTTCAAGATTAGCATGGACTACTCCAGCAACATATATTGTGAATCAGGAAAGTGATTATGACAGGAGTTGCAGAAGTGCTTTATTACATTAAAGGTGTAATGTTGTTGTTATTGGGTCAGGACATCTCCAAGTAATCACCAGGACTTTGATAGTTTGGCCATTTGTAGCAGCTTGACTAATCCATCTGCATGTGATGGATTACATAGGATATACGGCACAAAAACAGGCCATGTAGCCCAACCAGTCCACTCGAGCCTCCTCCCTCTTGCCTCATCGATCAGGATAACCCTCTATTCCCTTCTCCCTCATGTGCTTGTCTAGCCTCCCCTTAAATGCATCTATACTATTCGCTTCAACCACTCCCTGTGGTAGCGAGTTCCACATTCTCGCCACTCTCTGGGTAAAGAAGTTTCTTCTGAATTCCGTATTTGATTTCTTGGTGACTATCTTATATTGATGGCCTCTAGTTATGCTCTTCCCCACAAGCGGAAACAAAATCTCTATATCCACTCAATCAAAACCTTTCATAATTTTAAAGACATCCATTAGGTCACCCTTCAGCTTTTTCTTTTCAAGAGAAAAGAGACCCATCCTGTTCATCCTTTTCCTTAAACCCTCACATTTCTGGTATCATCCTTGTACATGTTCTCTGCACCCTCTCCTGTGCTTCTATATCCTTTTTATAATATGGCGACCAGAATTGTACGCAGTACTCCAATTGTGGCCTAACCAAGGTTCAATGTACGTTTAGCATAACTTCACTACTTTTCAATTCTATCCCTCTAGAAATAAATCCTACTGCTTGGTTTCCTTTTTTATGGCCTTGCTAAACTGTGTCGTTACTTTTGGTGATTTGTGCATTTGCACTCCGAGATCCCTTTGTTCCTCTATCCCACCTTCCAAATAATAAGTGACATCCTTATTCTGTCTACTAAAATGTAATACCTCACATTTATCTGTGTTGAACTTCATTTGCCAATTATTTGTCCATTCTGCAAGTTTATTAATGCCCTCCTGTAATTTGTTGCAGTCCTCCTCAGTATTGACTATCACCCTCCCATCCCCACCAATTTGGTGTCATCTGCAAATTTAGGAATTGTGTTTTTGATTCCAAAGTCTAAATCGTTAATATAAATTGTGAACAACAGTGGTCCCTGCACTGACCCTTGTGGGACACCACTTCCCACCTGCTGCCACTCTTGAGTAGCTATCTTTTACCCCGACTCTCTGCATTCTATCTTGGAGCCAACTTCTGCTACTTGTCCCCTTTCTTAAATATAGGTATTACATTAGCTATCCACCAGTCCTCTAGCACTACACCTTTTTTCTAACGAATTATTAAATATGTGTAATAGTGGCTCTGCTATCTATTCCCTAGACTCTTTTAAAATGCACGGATATAATCCATCCGGACCAGGGTTTTATCATCTTTGAGTTTGATTAGTTTATTTCATATATCGCCTTTTTATTTTAAATGCAGTTATCTCATTACTAATCTCATGGCAAACCAGTAGAGGTGTAAAATGTGTGGATCAACTTTGCCCTTACCTGAGGTTGGATCACTCATTTCTTTGAGCATATTGTCTATTTTCCGATTTGTTTACGTGTGGCCGTTTTGAAGTGTCCCTAATATTCTGCCTCCCTGAGCATGCTGCAACAATGGCATTAGTGTGCTGGAGCAGCGGGATCGGGGTGAAGGAGCGGCGAGAAACTGTAGAGGGACGTGGTCGGTACCCAGGAGAGGCGTGAGTTTGGGGCCAGGGGCCCAGGGGCAGCACGCGCCAGCCCACACTGTGATATGTGTGCGCACTAGGTCCGTGCAGCAGAGCAGGTCTCCAGTCGTCTTGGATAAGCCTTGCCACTGGACCAAGACCGAGCTCTGTCAAGCCCGTGTGATGGCTGGTGTGCAATGGCCACCCCACATTAAAAAAATCCACGCACAGGCATCTTCCACCCTTCAGGATGTAGTTCAGGACCTGGAATATTAGGTCCTTCATTGGAACAACTGTGAACTCATCCTTTTTTGGCGTGGAAGCAAGTCATCCTCGTTTCGAGGGACTGCCTATGATGAATCTCATGATTCAATGTTATGTCCACCTGTTCTATCTCCCTGGTAAATACTGAAACAAAGTAATTATTTAATATTTCTGCCATCTCTCTATTCTGTGGTATTATTCTGTCCATCTCTATTCCCATCCCAACCTTCCTTTTTTTTATTTATGTATGTGCCTGTAAAATATTTTACTATTTTGTTTTATGTTCCTTGATAATTCCATGGTTCCTCTTTGCCTTCCTATTTGTTTTTTGACTTAGAATCATGGAATTTATACTATAGAATCATAGTAATTTACAGTACAGAGGAAGTCATTTTGGCCCATCGTGTCCACGCCGGCCGACCAAGACCTATCCAACCTAATCCCACGTTCCGGCGTTTGGTCCGTAGCCCTGTAAGTTACAGCACTTTTAAGTGCACATCCAAGTATCTTTTAAATGTGATGAGGGTTTCTGCCTGTACCACCCTTTCAGGCAGTGAGTTCCAGATCCCCACCACCCTCTGGGTGAAGGAATTTCCCCTTGTATCTCCTCTAAACCTCCTCCCAATTACTTTAAATCTATGCCCCCTGGTTGCTAACCCCTCTGCCAAGAGAAACAGGTCCTTCCTATCCACTCTATCCAGGCCCCCTCATAATTTTATACACCTCAATCAGGTCTCCTCTTAGCTTCCTCTGTTCCAAAGAAAACAGACCCAACATCTCCAATCTTTCCTCATAGCCAAAATTCTCCAGTCGAGGCAACATTCTTTTAAATCTCCTCTGCATCCTATCCAGTGCAATCACATCTTTCCTGTAATGTGGTGACCAGAACGGCACACAGTACTGCAGCTGTGGCCTAACCAGACTTTTATACAGTTCAAGCATAACCTTCTTGCTCTTGTATTCCATGCCTCGACTTATAAAGGCAAATATTCCATATGCCTTCTTAACCACCTTATCTACCTGGCCTGCTACCTTCAGGGATTTATCTCCTAATCTCATCATATTCTCCCTCATCATGCTCTCCCCTGCTGTCTGTGTACTTAATGTATGCATCTTTCCTTACCCTCAATTTTCCCTTATGGCTTTATTTATCCATGGTGTCTCATTAGTGTTGAGCTTGTTCTTGTTTTTTAGTGGAATATATTTTTCCTGGACTCTGGTGAACACCATGTTAAATGTTTCCCATTGCTATTCTACTTAATTGCTTGCCAATATTATAGTCCATTTTAATTTCCCAAGTTCTATTCTTAGTTCCTCGAAATCAGCTTTTCTCCAATCTATTATTCTGACCTTTGTCATACTTATGTCCTTCTCGATTAGTATCTTAAAGTGTATTGTATTATATTATGGTCACTATTGCCTAGATGTTCTCCTACTTTTACTTCTATTATCTGCTCTGGTTCATTCCCCATTACTAGATCCAATAGTGAATTCTTCCTTGTTGGGCTTTTTACAGATTGAGTTAGAAAGGAGTCCTGTACACATTGCAGGAACTCCATTCCCTTTTATTCTTTACCTACCTCTTCTGTCTAATTAATATCAGAGCAGCTGAAATCGCCCATGATTACTATTCTATGTATTTTACTAATTTCCCTAATTTGTTTGCATATTTCTTCCTCAACCTCCCTTCCACTATTAGGTGGTCTGTAGACGAGCACTGTAGACTAGTGTGTTGATCCTTTATCTTTTATCTCTATCCACATGGATTTTATTTCTGTCTTGCTGACAGCTGCATCATTTCTTTCTACTGCCATTATGTTATCCCTAATAAGTGCAACTACTCCACCTCCCCTTTTTCCCTCTATCTTCTCCGAAATATGTTTACCCTGCAATGTTGAATTCCGAGTCCTGATTTTTCTGTAGCCATGTCTCAGTAATCCCTACTATGTCTGGTTCCTCACAACGCATGATTACCTCCAGCTCCCCTGTTTTATTATGGACACTGTGTGCATTGCTATACATAGAAACATAGAAAATAGGTGCAGGAGTAGGCCATTCAGCCCTTCGAGCCTGCATCGCCATTCAATAAGATCATGGCTGATCATTCCCTCAGTACCCCTTTCCTACTTTCTCTCCATACCCCTTAATCCCCTGAGCCGTAAGTGCCATATCTAACTCCCTCTTGAATATATCCAACGAACTGGCATCAACAACTCCTGCGGCAGGGAATTCCACAGGTTAACAACTCTCTGAGTGAAGAAGTTTCTCCTCATCTCAGTCCTAAATAGCCTACCCCTTATCCTAAGACTATGTCCCCTGGTTCTGGACTTTCCCAACATCGGGAACATTCTTCCCACATCTAACCTGTCTAGTCCCATCAGAATCTTAAATGTTTCATGCTAACCAGTCTATAATTATCCGTTTTCTCTCTCAGTCCCTGTTTTAAAAATGGTGTTACATTAGCTACCCTCCAGAGTTGATAGACTGTTGGAAAATGATCACCAATGCATCCACTATTTCTAGGGCCACTTCCTTAAGCACTCTGGGATGCAGACTATCAGCTTCGGGGATTTATCGGCCTTCAATCCCATCAGTTTCCCCAACACAATTTCCTGCCTAATAAGGATATCCTTCAGTTCCTCCTTCTCACTAGACCTACTGTCCTCTAGTACAATCGGAAGGTTATTTGTGTCTTCCTTGTGAAGACAGAACCAAAGTATTTATTCAATTGGTCTGCCATTTCTTTATTCCCCATTATATAGTCACCCGAATCCGATGGCAAGGGACTTACGTTTGTCTTTACTAATCTTTTTCTCTTCACATATTTATAGAAGCTTTTGCAGTCAGCTTTTATGTTCCCTGCAAGCTTCCTCTCGTACTCTATTTTCCCCCTCTTAATTAAACCCTTAGTCTTCCTCTGTTGAATTCTAAATTTCTCCCATTCCTCAGGTTTGTTGCTTTTTCTAGCCAAATTATATGCCTCTTCCTTGGCTTTAATACTATCCTTAATTTCCCTTGTTAGCCATGGTTGAGCCACCTTCCCCGTTTTATTTTTACTCCAGACAGGGATGTACAATTGCTGACGTTCATCCATGTAAACTTTAAATGTTTGCCATTGCTTATCCACCGTCAACTCTTTAAGTATCCTTTGCCAGTCTATTCTAGCCAATTCACGCCTCATACCATCGAAGTTACCTTTCCTTAAGTTCAGGACTCTAGTTTCCGAATTAACTGTGTCACTCTCCATCTTAATAAGGAATTTTACCATATTATGGTCACTCTTCCCGAAGGGGCTTCGCACAACAAGATTGCTAATTAGTCCATTCTCATTACACATCACCCAGTCTAGGATGGCCAGCCCTCTAGTTGGTTGCTTGACATATTGGTCTAGAAAACCATCCCTAATACACTCCAGGAAATCCTCCTCCACCACATTGCTAAAAGTTTGGTTAGCCCAGTCAATATGTAGATTAAAGTTGCCAATGATAACTGCTGTACCTTTATTGCACACATCCCTAATTTCTTGTTTTATGCTGTCCCCAACCTCACTACTACTGTTTGGTGGTGTGTACACAACTCCCACCAGCATTTTCTGCCCTTTGGAATTCCGCAGCTCCACCCATACAGATTCCACATCATCCAGGCTAATGTCCTTCCTTACTATTGCATTAATTTCCTCTTTAACCAGCAACTCCACTCTGCCTCCTTTTCCTTTCTGTCTATCCTTCCTAAATGTTGAATACCCCTGGATGTTGAGTTCCCAGCCTTGGTCACCCTGGAGCCATGTCTCCGTAATGCCAATTACATCATACCCGTTAACTGCTATCTGTGCAGTTAATTCGTCCACCTTATTCCGAATACGCCTCGCATTGAGGCACAGAGCCTTCAGGCTTGTCTTTTTAACACACTTTTCCCCTTTAGAATTTTGCTGTAATGTGGCCCTTTTTGTTTTTTGCCTTAGGTTTCTCTGCCCTCCACTTTTACTATTCTCCTGTAAACAGCCAGTTTACATCATTTTTAATAGCGGTTCCTCTCATTTTATTTTTAACTATCTTTTAAAATTCCTGTTCTGTAACTCTATTTATTCCCTGACCATCAATGTCCTCCCTTACTTTATTCTTTCCTGTGCTCTCCTTTCCTGTTTTCTTTATATTTAGGATTGTTTGTGCCAGGGAAATCTTTAGCAGCAGATTGCAAAGAGCCTGTATGAGGGACATGAGTAGGTACAGATGAGGCTGTGCTACATACACATTACAATTCTGTGTTTACCATGCATAACATTAACTGTTTTATTTGTTTACTCTGATTCACCGTTTCGTTTATCTTTCACATGAGCCAGGTTAATTGCAGTTTGCACTGTTCTCTTTCTCCAGATATGTGTTTGCTGAATGATACAGTTTTTTAATAGTTCTCTCATTATTATGAGCATCTGACAGTTTGTATAATTAATGATTCTGTTTCCAGCAGAATAACACGGGAAATATCTCACTGTGTTATTAACAGCCATGGGCCAATAACTGATGCATTCATTTAGCTTAAGTAATACTGGGTGGAAAAAAATCAATAGTGCAAATTTAGTCACCCAGAATGCCATGGCAGAAATGCAGCCAAGTACACCAGAAAATAGATTTAATCTAGTTTTCCAGCGTAGATATAATTTGTACTGCAGTTACATAGGCAAATTCAACAGTTGCTTATACAAAATGTAAAAATATTTTTTTTAACTCTATTTAACTTAAATTATGTTTATTAGAGTTTGAATAGTTCAATAAAACCTACGTTAAATAGAATTAAGTTTCAATCAAACAACGTTAACAAGCACTCTTTTTAAAGGAAACATTTCCATTAGGTAATTAGATTTAATGCAACATCGGCATACCGATGGAATATGTAAAATGCAAAAATTAGTCAGTACTTACAACGCATCAATATCTACATGCAGTCCAATCAAAATAAGAAAATGCAATTTGTACAGGATATGTAACCTCGAGTGAAGTCTAGCATTGTTGTAGCTCAAATCAGTTAGTGCAAGGGTATGTCAGGTTAAGTCATTTGATTTTACATTGGGAGACCTTTGACCCTGCATGAAAACTAGATCGAGCAAAAAATAAAGCAAACCACCCCGACCTTTCCCAAAATAGAGAAATTCCCTTTGTGTTTCAAGAATTTGGGAATTCAGGTGACATTGATAAACCACCTGAGCATCACTCTCACAATTTGGCATGCTCTGAATTAATTTTGTCACCTTTGATATGTTACTGACTTGCAGCACACCATCACATGCAAGCCTAGTCTACATACTGTGCAGCAACATCATATTTCAGAGAAGACCTTTATATTATGAAATTATCTGAAGGGAAATAAAAACCTGACTTGTCTTATTTTTAAATGCAATATATATATATTCTTATTCTGAACAATTTGCATTATGTACAAAGAGGAAAGATATCGATATTGTTGCACCCACATTTTGGGCTTAAAATTGAAAATTACAGGGGATGAATTTCGTGTCCTGATCTCCCTCACCCGATCTCCCCTGGAAATGTGCCAGCTGCCATATTGGGCTGTGCTACCTGTAAGAAACCGGATCTCATTCAAATATTAAAATAAGGACCCTTTGCCTGTTGAAGGATAATTAAAGGGATCCCCGGCTGCACTCGGGTAAGTCTCTGATTAGTCTTTTTGAGCTTGTAGACTTCTTTTTGGCTACTATGGTTACCAAAGTTGTTTGAAGACAAAAAAACAATTGACTTTTAGGAGCTTCAGTACTATCTCTGTGCAGGAGCTTCAGCTCATTGTTGGTGTTGCTCTGGCTGCCATTGGGCCTGGAGAATGAGAAGGAGGAACAGCAGCAAGGTAGAGAGCAGCGACCCCCAGCTACTGGCTAAAGAGTGTGAAGGAGGGCGCAGGAGGACTTGCACCACGTGGGTCTTCAACAATAGCTTGTCCTACACAAGAACACTGTGTCTGACGGTTCCACTTCACCAGGAAGGCTGTTACAGACCTCTCTTACCTGTTGCAGCACCAACTGGAGCCCAGCATCGGGCCACGCACACTGCTGCCTGTAGCTGTAAATGGCTCTCGATTCCTATGCCGCTGGGGCATTCTAGGCTGCAATGGGTGACACAAGCAAAATCAGTCAATTTGCATCAAGCCAGTCACAGATGCCCTCTTAGAAAAGCACAACCAATTGATCACCTTTCCATTGGATGTAACTAAACCAGAGGAAAGACCTCTTGGAGTCCCAGCAGAATTTCATTGCACAGAGATTTCCCTTCACACTCTATATGAAGAACCCGAACTATACAGCAACAAGAAAAGCTTCCACTCCTTGAATGTGCAGCGAATGGATGTGTGACCACAGGTAATCGATCATGTAGGTCTATGCCTGGTTTCTTGGCAGAAGTTGTTATGCATTCGTTCCATGTCAGGTCATCATCCACCCTGTATTCCACCATCGAGTGTCAGGCTGGCTGTAAGGTGACAAGGGATATCCTGTCAGGAACCTGAGCACTGACACTGAGAAGCGCTATAATGAAAACCATATTCTTTTAGAACAAATAACTGGCCTTCTAAAACAGAGGTTCAGCTGTCTGGGTAAGTCTGATGGCATCCTTCACTAAAGAAAAAGTACTCGGTAAAATAATAGGACTAAAGGCAGACAAGTCCCGTGGACCTGACGGCTTGAATCTCAGGGTCTTAAAAGAAATGGCTGCAGAGATAGTGGATGCATTGGTTATAATTTACCAAAGTTCCCTGGATTCTGGAGAGGTCCCAGCAGATTGGAAAACTATAAATGTAACGCCCCTATTTAAAAAAGAAGGCAGACACAAAGCAGGAGCTATAGACCAGTTAGCCTAACATCTGTCGTTGGGAAAATGCTGGAATCTATTATTAAGGAAGCAGTAGCGGGACATTTGGAAAAGAATAATACAGTCAAGCAGAGTCAGCATGGTTTTATGAAAGAGAAATCATGTTTGACAAATTTGCTGGAGTTCTTTGAGGATGTAACGAGCAGGGTGGATAAGGGGAAACCAGTGGATATGGTGTATTTAAATTTCCAGAAGGCATTCGATAAGGTACCACATAAAAGCTTACTGCACAAGATAAAAGCTCATGAGGTTTGGGGTAATATATTAGCATGGATAGAGGATTGGCTAACTAACAGAAAACAGAGAATCGGGACAAACGGGTCATTTTCTGGTTGGCAAACGGTAGCTAGTGGGATGCCACAGGGATCGGTGCTGAAGCCTCAACTATTTACAATCTGTATTAATGACTTGGATGAAGGACCAAGTGTAATGTAGCCAAGTTTGCTGATGATACAAAGATGGGAAAGCAAGTTGCGAGGAGGACACAAAGGATCTGCAAAGGGATATGAGACTAAGTGGGTGGGCAAACATTTGGCAGATGGAGTATAATGTTGGAAAGTGTGAGGTTATCCACTTTGGCAGTAAAAATAAAAAAGCAAATTATTATTTAAATGGAGAGAGATTACAAAATGCTGCAGTACAGAGGGACCGGGGGGTCCTTGTGCATGAAACACAAAGTTAGTACAGCAAGTAATCAGGAAGGCAAATGGAATGTTGTCCTTTATTGCAAGGGGGATGGAGTATAAAAGCAGTGAAGTCCTGTTACAACTGTATAGGGTATTGGTGAGACCACACCAGAGCACTGCGTACAGTTTTGGTCTCCTTATTTGAGGAGGGATATACTTGCATTGGAGGCAGTTCAGAGAGGGTTCACTAGGTTGATTCCTGAGATGAGGGGGTTGACGTATGAAGATAGGTTGAGTAGGTTGGGCCTATACTCATTGGAGTTTAGAAGAATGAGAGAGGATCTTATTGAATCATATAAGATACAGAGAGGATGTTTCCACGTGGGGAATCTAGAACTAGGGGGCATAGTTTAAGAATAAGGGATCGCCCATTTAGAACAGATGAGGAGGAATTTCTTCTCTCAGCGGGTCATAAATCTGTGGAATTCTCTGCCCCAGAGAGCTGTGAAGGCTGGGCCGTTGAATATATTTAAGATAGAGATAGATTTTTGAGTGATAAGGGAGTGAAGGATTATTGGGAGTGGGCGGGGAAGTGGAGCTGAGCCCAAGATCAGATCAGCCATGATCTTATTAAATGGTGAAGCAAGCTCGCGGGGCCAAATGGCCTACTCCTGCTCCTATTTCCTATGTTCCTAGCCCTGAGAGAGTCTTCAGATACATCATGGTATGCTACATTTTCACAACTGTGCCTTGCAAAGGGAGCCACTTTGAGAGAAAGACAAAATGGATGACCAGGAAGCTGAGGACGAACAGAAAGAGCAAGGACAGAAATGCTACCGGCTGCCAGTGCTCTAGGACAGGAAAAGAAACAATTTTTATTTTTTTAAAGGGGATCTGGATCATCGTTGGGCACTACTATGGAAGTAGTATGTAAATGAGCCTGCCATACAGCTTTTGCATTGGATAGGAATTACTAACACGAGCACAATGTACACCTTGGAAGCTTTTGTAAGACAAAGCTTTTTTTTAAATGAGCTAGCCATTAAAGGTGATGACCACGTTTGTGAGTTTGCTTTCTTTGACACCTGTCTAATAAGAATTCACCACCGTTAACCCATTGCTCTTCGAAGAATTCATAATTTGGTCAGATGTAGTTCAAAAGCTGCTGGAGTATACAAAGTTTTACAGCCAGAATATAATTTCTGTTGCTGTTTAACAGTGATGTATATTTGCACTAACAGAATTATATTACGATGCAGCATGGAGCTCACGTCTTCACATATTGAGAGAGATCTCTACTCTCCTCCATATAGTGGATCCACCAGAACAATTTCAATCATACCTGACACCTCTAATAATGCAGCACTCCCTATGTATTGGAGTATTAAACTAGATTATGAGCTCAAACCATGTATAGGACTCAAACCTACAATGTTCTGACCCAGAAACAATATTGCTATCAGCTGAACCAAACACCCGGTGCTTCAAGGAATCATCAAATGCTCGTAGCTGTTCAACATATGTGCATGAAATTAGTCATTGGCCTGCAAAAGATGTTGCATGATTCATAAATGAAATTCAACTTACGACACACCTTGTGAAATAGATCATTACGTCCATTTGCCTGAGCCTTCTTCCTGTCAAAAACAGTTAACAAGATGGCTTGGTGCCAGTCTTTAATGAAGCCCTTGGCTAAATTGATGATGCCATAAAAATGATTTCCTCTTGTAAATTATGTCACACAATGTTTTACTCCATTTGCTTGACCCTAACGTTTGGAACCATTGTAAATCAGTGATAATGTCTTTAATGTTATCTTGATAGCTGGAGCAGCCAGAATTACCTGAAATTCTAATATGACTCACGCTTTACCAAATTTAATCTGTGATGATGAAATATCACAGCTGTTATCAGTCTTATTTGCAAACATATCAACCCACAGGGACACTGTGTATCAAACCTGTCAGGCCACATTAACAATTACACTCGAGTAGTTTTTTAAGTTTACAACTTGAGGGCAGTGGAATTCCAAAATGTGTGTTATTTTTAAACTTATTCTTGCTACATTCTAGTCACATGTTTGAGTAGAAGTTGTTAAAATGTCACATTTTTCTTCTTACTGTTCTTCCAGCTTCTACAGCTGACAGCACTGCAGAGAAGAAAGGTGACTCAGTCCACACTGGCTTGATTGTGGGGATCCTCCTGGTTGTCATCATTGTTGTAGCAGCAGTCCTTGTGACATTTTATATGTACCACCATCCAACATCAGCAGCAAGTCTCTTCTTCATTGAGGTATGACCTGGTGATACAAGTACAACATCCGAAATCCGCAATCCTTGGGACCGAGTCCGTGCCAGTTTTTGGGTTTTTCCGGATTTCAGTCAAGAAAATCAATAGTCTGAAATCCGGAATACTCAACTGATCCGTGACGGGATTTGAGCAGCGAGGTCCGAAATACAGCCCGGGTTAGGTCGAGGATTCCGGATTTCAGACCTGAATTTCTTGTCTGAAATCCGAAATCCTTCACCGAATCCGTGCTGGATTTTAGGTTTTGCCAGATTTCGGACCTCGCCACTCGCTGATTCACGCCACTCCTCCGCTCTTCGCCACCCGCCAATTCCCGCCGCCCGTAGCCCTCCCAGCGCTGCGTTTTTTTCCAGATTCGTCATCCCTCGCTGCCCGATATTGCCATCTTGGCCGCCTCAAAAATGTCCGGTTTTCGGACAATAATTCCGGATTCCGGACGACTCCATCAGTTAGGTGCAAAATAGTTGGTTTTCGGACAATTACGGTGTTCGGAGTTCTGGATCTGGGATGTTGCAACATTAGGGAACCAAAATTCGTAAGTTTAAGAAATTTGTATCAAACCACTTTTTACTCGGGGCCAAAATTGGCTCTTTCTATAAGGCCTCTGGCCGCCTGAATTGGGCGGCCATGGGTCGGTGCAGAATGGCCGCCGAGTCTCCTCGGAGGGGCCACCATTTTAAAAATTACCCTTCCTCAGGTTTGGAGCAGTGTATGGGACCGCTCCGCCCGTTTTCCCGCCACAGCATGCACGCGCCGACCCCTTACCGACTAGCAGCAACCTCTTCCTGAAATTGCCCCTTTCCCGGAATTGCCCCACAGGAGCAGCGCCGCCAACAGCTTTTGCTGTCAGTACATTCTCAGTGGCTTGGCCGCGTGGCCACCCTTAAAGGGGAGCTGTTGCTGCCGGCGATGCCATGTTATTTTTTTTTTCTCGGCCGACTGCCAGGTTGGGCTGACAATTATGCAGTGGGTTCAACCGGGCAGCCTGGCACCCTCCCTGGTGGCCCAGTGTTTGCCACTAAAGTGGCTGCAGAGTTTGCAGCAGTCCTCCCCTTTAATTGATGGGGAGGGACCTTGTGGCGCACCAGCGCGATGACATCATCACTGCGGCGCTGATGCTTTGTAGCATTGGTCACTCCGGCCCGCCCCCACTTCCGCCCCACTAGTAATGGCCACTCCGCTCCGTCCTCACTTCCGCCCCCAGGATGAGGCCACTTCCGCCCCGCTCCAAAACAAAAAGCACAACATGCTGAATTTTTCTGGTTTGACTGCCCCATACATTGGGGCGGCCAGAACACATTGAAATCGGTAAATGAGATCCTGGGTGAGAAGATTTACCTCAGGATGAATATATAAACCAGATTGTCATTACCCGCAACCTTCTTCTGCTGACATTGGGGCTAACAAAGGTAGTAGACACCTATAGACTGTAGTCTATCTCGTCCTCCTCTGTTTCTAATAAGTTCTTTGTTATTTATGCTGTAACTTTACTGCAAAGACCATCTGAGAGTGATGTGAACTGCAGCAGTGATTTATATGACCAGCTCTATACCACTCCTGAAGTGGGGAAAAAAGCACAGCTTTGCATGTGCATCTTTAAATACATAGTATTCCGTTTACTAGATAATCGAGAATAGCACATTATCATGCTATCTTTTTCCTGACAATAATATACTGTAAGTGTTACGTTCATAATAAAGCGATGTAACTGAGTACTGTAGACATGAGTAAGTGTGACCTTAGCTCCTTTATTCAAACTCCAGAGTGTTGGTACAGCATGGGAAGCCTGCTTATATACAGTGCTCCCAAGGGATGCTGGGATCCCTTGGGACTCCAACAGATATGCTCTCTGGTGGCGGTATGATACAGGTTACATAAGGTTGCATAGATAACATCATTCCCTCCCAAAGCCAATAGTACACTTATTTACAGGGTGAGGCTTTTTGTTCCCTTGTCGATCGTCTCGGTACAAATGCAGGTGTGGGTGAGTTGGTTGGTTCTTTGCTGGGCAGCTGGCCTTGCTGGGCTGCTGGGGATGATGAGTTCAGCTTCGTGGTCAACCATGATGTCGGTTGCCACTTGTGTATGTGTGTTGGAGGGTCGAAGTTGGTGGTGTCCTCTTCGGGTTGTTCGTGGCTGTCTGTGAATCGCAGTTCGGTTTGGTCCAAATGCTTTCTGTAAGTAAGTCCATTAGCAAGTTTGACCTGAAACACCCTACTCCCTTCTTTGGCTATGACAGTGCCAGCAAGCCATTTGGGACCATGTCCATAGTTGAGTACAAATACAGGGTCGTTGACTTCAATATTGCTTGACAAGTTTGCGCGATCATGGTACATGCTTTGTTGATGCCGCCTGTCCTCGATGTGATCATGGAGATCAGGGTGGACGAGAGAGAGCCTTGTTTTGAGCACCCTATTCATGAGCAGCTCGGCTGGGGGATCTCTGGTGAGCGAGTGGGGTCTGGTGCGGTAGCTGAGCAGGACTCGGGACAGATGGGTCTGCAGGGAGCCTTCCAACACACGTTTCAACTTTTGCTTGATGATTTGGACTGCCCATTCTGCCTGGCCGTTTGGATGCAGGCTTGAACGGGGCAGATGTGATGTGCTTGATCCCATTGCAGATCATGAATTCCTTGAATTCAGCACTGGTGAAGCACGGCCCATTGTCGCTGACAAGGACATCAGGCAGGCTGTGCATGATGAACATGGCTCATAGGCTTTCAGTGGTGGCAGTGGACATGCTGACAGACATTATTACACACTCGATCCATTTTGAATAAGCATCCACAACAAGCAAAAACATTTTGCCTAGAAACAGGCCTGCAAAGTCAACGTGGATCCTAGACCACGGTTTGGAGGGCCATGACCACAAACATAGCGGTGCTTCCCTGGGGCATTGCTCAGTTGAGAGCAAGTGTTGCATTGGCGCACGCATGACTCCAAATCTGAGTCGATGCCAGGCCACCACACATGGGATCTGGCTATAGCTTTCATCATTACGATGCCTGGGTGGGTACTGTGTAGATCGCGCATGAACGTTTCCCTGCCTTTCTTAGGCAAAACCACGCGATTGCCCCACAAAAGACAGTCCGCCTGTATGGACATTTCGTCTTTGCGCCGCTGGAACGGCTTGATCTCTTCATGCATCTCCGCTGGGACGCTGGACCAGCTCCCATGGAGGACACAGTTTTTTACAAGTGACAGTAAAGGATCCTGACTGGTCCAGGTCCTGATCTGGCAGGTCGTAACGGGTGACTTTTCGTTTTCGAATACATCCATCACCAAGAGCAAGTCTGCAGGCTGTGCCATTTCCACCCCGGTGGTGGGCAATGGTAGCCGACTGAGACCATCAGTGCAGTTCTCTGTGCTTGGTATGTGGCGGATTATATAGTTATATGCAGATAGCGTAAGCGCCCATCTTTGGATGCGGGCAGAAGCATTGGTATTAATCCCTTTGCTCTCTGAGAATAGCGATATGAGCGGCTTATGGTCGGTTTCTAACTCACTTGAGACCAAACATATACTGGTGCATTTTTTTCACCCCGTAAATGCATGCCAGAGCTTCTTTTTCAATCATGCTATAGGCCTTTTCGGCCTTGGACAAACTCCTAGGCGCATGGGCAACCAGTTGCAATGTTCCCGCTTCGTTTGCTTGTTGCAACACACACCCGACCCTGAAAAAGACGCATCGCAAGCTAGCACTAAACGTTTACATGGGTTATACTGGACAAGCAGTTTGTTGGAACATAATGATTTCAGGCTTTCTCAAAAGCAGCCTCTTGTGATTTCCCACATACCCAATCATCTCCCTTGCGTAGCAGTACATGTAGGGGTTCTAACAAGGTGCTTAACCCGGGTAGGAAATTACTGAAATAATTGAGGAGTCCCAGGAACAACCGCAGCTCCGTCACGTTCTGTGGTCTCGGTGCGTTCTTGATGGCCTCTGTCTTGGCGTCGGTGGGTCTGATGCCGTCTGTCGCGATTCTTCTCCCTAAGAGCTCGACCTCTGTCACCAGGAAAACACACTTCGAGCATTTTAACCTGCGTCCCACGCGATCTAGCCGATTTAGAACCTCTTCCAGGTTCTTCAAGTGTTCGACGGTGTCCCAACCAGTGACCCGTATGTCATCCTGGAAAACCACGGTGCGTGGAACCGACTTCAGCAGGATCTCCATGTTCCTTTGAAAAATTGCCGCGGCCGATCGAATCCCAAACAGGCACCTATTGTAGATGAACAGACCTTTGTGCATGTTGCTGCAGGTGAGGCCTTTCAAAGATTTCGCCAGCTCCTGCGTCATGTAGGCCGAAGTCAGGTCCAACTTGGTGAATGTCTTTCCTCCAGTCAGGGTCGCAAATAGGTCGTCTGCCTTGAGTAGCGGGTACTGATCCTGTAGCGAAAAACGGTTATTCGTTACTTTATGGTCCCCACAAATTCTGACCGTGCCATTGCCCTTGAGAACCGGAACAATCGGACTGGCCCACTCATTGAACTCAACTGGCGCAATGATGCCTTCTCGCTGCAGCCTGTCCAGCTCAATTTCCCACTTTCTCTCACATCATGTATGGCACCGCACGTGCCTTGTGGTGGATGGGTCATGTACCAGGAACCAAGTGGATCTGCACCTTCGCCCCCGAGAAACTTCCGATGCCTGGCTCAAACAATGACAAGAACTTGCTCAGAACCTGGGCACATGAGGCATCATCGACGGACGAAAGTGCTCAGATGTCATCCCAGTTTCAGCGGATTTTTCCCAGCCAGCTTCTGCCGAACAGTGTGGGGCCATCCCCTGGTATAATCCATAGAGGGGGTTCATGCACTGCTCCCTCATAGAAGACTTTTACTGCTGTGCTGCCAATTACAGGGATCAGCTCTTTAGTATAAGTTCTTAGCTTGGTATGAATGGGGCTAAGCTTGGGCCTGTGTTCCTTGTTGCACCACAGCCTGTCAAAGGCCTTTTTGCTCATGATAGACTGACTCGCACCCGTGTCCAATTCCATGGATACTGGAATTCCGTCCAGTTTGACTTTTAGCATGATCGATGGACATTTTGTGGTGTATGTGTGTACCCCGTACACTTCTGCCTCCTCGGTTCGAGTATCTAGTTCAGCACAATCCGCCATGGATCGATCCTCTTCTGCAACGTGGTGGTTTGCAGGGTTTGCAGCTCGTCTGCACATTTGCTGGAGTTGTCTCATTGTTCCACAACCTTTGCACACATAGTGTTTGAAGCGGCATTAATGGGCTCGATGATCACCTCCGCAACGCCAACAAGGTGTTAACTGCCTCGCATTAACGTTTGATGGTGGACTCTGGGTCATCTGAGGTCATGCAGCTGCAGGCGTGTACGTTCTGCCATATGCATTCCTGCCTGAAAACGATGTCACTTTGTGTACAGCACTTGCCGAAACCTCTTTATGCTGCAAAATTTGTTTGGTGTTATCGCTGATGGACATAAATGCCTGGGCTATCGTTATGGCTTTGCTCAGGTTCGGTGTTTTAACAGCCAATAGTTTGCAAAGGATAACCTCATGGCCAATGCCAAGTACAAAGAAGTCTCTTAACATTTGCTCAAGGAATCCATCGAATTCGTAATGTCCTGCAAGGCGCCTTAGTTCGGCAACATAGCTTGCCACTTCTTGGCCTTCAGACCGTTGACATGTGTAAAATCGATACCTTGCCATCAGAACGCTTTCCTTCGGATTTAGGTGCTCCCGAACCAGTGTACACAGTTCTTCGTATGATTTGGTTGTTGGTTTCACTGGAGCTAGAAGATTCTTCATGAGACCATAGGTTGTTGCCCCACAGACAGTGAAGAGGATCCCCTTCCAGCCCATTGGCCACGAAGTATTGGTCGAGTCACTCCACGAAGGCCTCCCAATCATCCCCTTCTGAAAATTTCTCCAGGATACCAACAGTTCTCTGCATTCTCGCGTGATTGTTCGTTATCTCGTCGCCAGTTGTTACGTTCATAATAAAGCAATGTAACTGAGTACTGTAGACATGAGTAAGTGTGACCTTAGCTCATTTATTCAAACTCCAGAGTGTTGGTACAGCATGGGAGGCCTGCTTATATACAGTGCTCCCAAGGGATGCTGGGATCCCTTGGGACTCCAACAGGTATGTCCTCTGGTGGCGGTATGATACAGGTTGCATAGGGTTGCATACATAACAGCCAGCAATACCTTTAAACCTTAATTTTAGAGTTTATACAGCAGCTTTACCTCTACCCCCAGCCCCTCTCCACCCAACACGAGGTGCATTGCTCCAGTCCAGACCCAGGATCACCAGGACTGTTTGTTCCACGCCATTGAAATGGTTGGGCTTAGGCCCAATGCAAGACTGCCTCTTGGCAGGGCATCGTGCCAACAGGAGGTGCAGGAAAGTCATGGCCTGCAGCTTAAATGTGGTTAGGACCTTCTAGGTGCGAACGGAAGTCGATTACCAGCAGATCCCGAATTGAGCTGATGATCCTGGGGGAGTTGGGGGTGAATAATTGTAGAGAAAGACTGCCAGTGTTCTCCAGCCTGCCCCTGCACTGTTGTTCAGAGAATGATACAGGGGGCTGAGGACACTTCCTCTCACTTTACAGTATCATTGGGCCTGCAGGTGTAGGCAGAGTTCTGCATCCACAGGAAAACCCTATTTCAAGAGTTCTGGGGCATGGGGTCTCCTTGAGAAGGACGGAGCACTGTGGCTTCGTATGTGTGAGGAGTTCTCAATTGGACCTGAGAATACGAATTAGAACCAAGCAGTAGAAACAAAACACTGCCCGTCTGGCTGGACAGATTCTGTCATCTTAGACTTGTACACACAATATAAACACACCTTAGAATCATAGATAGTTGCAGCATGGAAGGAGGCCATTTCGGCACATCGTGTCCATGCCGGCCAACCAAGAGCTATCCAGCCTAATCCCACCTTCCAGCTCTTGGTTAATATCCCTGTAGGTTACAGCACTTTAAGTGCACATCCAAGTATCTTTTAAATGTGGTGAGGGTTTCTGCCTCTATCACCCTTTCAGGCAGTGAGTTCCAGACCCCCACCACCCTCTGGGTGAAGAAATTTCCTCTCATATCTCCTCTAAACCTCCCCCCAATTACTTTACGCCTCCTGGTTGTTGATCCCTCTGCCAAGAGAAACAGATCCTTCCTATCTACTATATCCAGGCCCCTCATAATTTTATAATTGAATCCAACTACATGAAAGCTTCTAGGTTTACTGTTCCAGTGAACTGCTTCTATTGTAAATATGTACAGGTAAGGCTTCTGCAAATTATTTTAACATTAGAAACCAACATTTTAGCTGTGATTAAACTGCATCAACCAAATGCAAATGTCAGCAGTAGTTTTGGAAAGACAAACATCTGTTCACTTTATTTTATCCATTAAATCCATTCCAAAGAAAACAGATGGAAAACCAAAGAGATAAAACTGTTCTATGTTAAACAGCTGAAATATTGGTCTGTAGGGGCCTGAATTGTGTAATTGACTTTCCTCAGCATCATTCAGTAATTGTGTCTTACATACACAATGAAATAAGTCAGCTCCTTCCTAACGGTTTCCTTTCAAAAATGAATGGCAAGCATAAATGCATAATGGAGAAAAGTCAAACATGCCGATAATGTCTATTCACAGGAAGATCTTTATAGCTCACTAGTGTTAAAGCTAATTGATGAGCTATAAAGGTTTTCCTCATGAGTGAAATAAGCTTTGTTTTCCACTGTTCCATTTTGATTTATTCTGTTTACGGAAGACATCCGTAAGAACTGTTAGGATTCAAAGTAGATTTTAAATGATTTTTTATAAATAATTTTTGCACAGACATTGCAAAACATGGAGGCCATTTTAACACATCCAGTTACATCATGCAATGTACTAGTGTTCTTCTCCTTGCTCCAGGAGGGACAGTTTTAACCTTGCCTGCCTGACAGAAACCGGGTGGGCAGGTGGTTAAAATCTCCTGAGGAACTTTCCCACTCTCTTCCCACAGGCTATGATTTTAACCTGTTCCTCTGAGCAGGCGAGAAGGATACCCACTGGTAACTGGCGGGGTCCTTCTTTAAATATAGAAATCAGGCTTCGATGACCCAATCGGGACCTGACTGCTATTTTAGCCAGTGGCCTGAGCGGACATTGAAACCATAATCTTGTCTCGGTGGTTGAAATGTAACTAGCTCTGCCTCTCAAAGAATCTATAACATGACTAAGTTGGGAAACAAAGAAGACTGGCACTTTGGTTCAGACCTACTGTCTGCCGTTGCCAAAGAAGCATTATGTTTGACACTAAGATTATATACATATCAATATTATTAATAAAAATGGTTTCTGTCCATCACATGGCACTTACTATGTCACAATTCACTGCCACACTTCATTTCAGCAAATTTCTTCCAGCTAATTGGCTGATATGCAAATTTCTTCCAACAATCTAGCAAAAATAAAATAGATAGCTAGTCATCTGGAATGTACAGAGACATTTCCCCACCAGCAGAAGAATCCTTATTAAGATAATAACTTTTATTTATATAGTCTTTTAACACAGCAAAACGTCCCAAGGCACTTCACAACAGTCTTACAACACATTAGATATTGACAAGGGAGGGAAAGCAAGAAAAAGTGGAAGAAAAAAGTGTAAAAGAAGTAAAAGGCTTGGATCTGAAGCAGCAACCAAACTATGTACACAAGCAAAAAAAACTAAAGAAAAGAAATTCAAATTACATTGTAAATAATACAATAAGGAGTATACAATAGTAAAATCAATATAATAAAGATTAATTATAATTAAACAATATTAAATATATACAATAATTATACATTAAGTTAAAATTAGAAAATCAGCAATTGAAGCAAATTAAATGTTTTTAGTTTTCTTTAAAATTCATTCCCTGTCCATTGTTTTTTCCGTATTAATTGAATCAATCACCGCCTTCCATCCTTGTGATATCATAATGTCATTACTTTTTATTTTTCATTTTGTCCCCTTCAGAGATCTGTTGAGGCTCCAGGCTCAAGCTGCCTCCGTTGTCATGGAGCAACTTTTCTTGAAACCCCCTCCAGCTGCTCCAGGCTCGAGTTGCCTCTGTTGTTAGGAGCAGCTTTTTTTGTAACTCCCTCCAGCTGCTCCAGGCTTGAGCTGCATCCGTTGTCAAGGAGCAGATTTTTAAAAAACTCCCTCCAGCTGCTCCAGGCTCGAGCTGCCTCCGTTGTCAGGGAGCAGCTCTTTTTGAAACTCCCTCCAGCTGCTCCAAGCTCGAAAAGAAAAATGCAATGTAAAACTATTTTGGCGATTGAGCTCAATCTAAATGCTTGTGTTCTAACTCAACCTGGATATGTAAACTGCAACCAAAGTTAAATCAATGGAAAATATAAGAAGTGAATTACTTTGTGAATGGATTGCCATATCAACATCAGAAAGTCTATTTGTGCTATACCACAGGGCATGTAAGTTAGACGTTCTGTTTCTATTCTGTTTTTCAGCACCAGTGCAAGCTGGTTAAAAAGATGGTCTTACTGGCACAGCTCTAAAATATCCTCTAGGACTAGGCATAAACTATCAGGTTTGCATTCATACATTAGTAACTAGAGAAGTAACCAACTACCATTGTTGATTACTTCCGAACAGAATCTCCACAAGATCTACTCAGATAATTGTCTTTATACTTCAGTTCTATATTAAAATTTGACAATTTAAGTCACTTGCCCTTATCTAACTAAGTTTCTTGGAATTTCTCCTTGGAATGATTTGCATTTTGCCACAATGACTGCTAATTAATTTCTCTTCCATTCTAGCGTCGCCCCAGTAGATGGCCTGCGATGAAGTTCAGACGTGGCTCCGGTCACCCTGCTTATGCTGAAGTGGAACCAGCTGGGCAGGAAAAAGAAGGCTTTATTGTGTCGGAACAGTGCTAAAACTGAGTAAAAGACAGTGCACCAGTACTGGCCTACAGGTGTGGGATTTATGCTTTGAAGTGGATTTATACTTTGAAGCCCACTGTCCACAAAATACCTACTTCTGGATCAGCTCAAAGTAAGAAAGATACACATTTCCATCTACAAAATCACCACTCTGTGTAGCCTTCCTTAGTAGACCTGCAGACTTCACTAATGTTTCAAAGAAAACGTACCATCCCTGATTGGCCACTGTTGTGGAACTGGATGAGCATTAGTGATGCACACAAGCCGCAAAACTGAAGAATCGAGTTCACTCCATCTTTACTGGTTCAAGTAAACCCCAACAAATAACTTTTGTGGAAAAGGAAAACAACATCAGTTATCCATGTTACTACGGTTAAAAATGCAACAAATTTGCTTACAGCATGCTTTAAACCAACCATCAATCAGATAAAACCATGACTAGTAACAATCTCTCCAACATTTACTGTAATTCATTAAATGTGTATACATTAAGAATGCTCTGACATCAGCTGGTGGAAATGTAGTCACTGTGTATGTTTTCTTTGAGGATATTTTCTAATCCATCTGTTGGTTTTAGTATGTATGAATCATTATTGATGGATTTGCTTCCTGTAGATGAGCTATAAAGTGGGGAAGTTTGATGTCCCAATTAACAGGATTCAGTTGCATCATGGTTGGGAGACAATTAAAGACGAGTTGATATGTTCTTCACAAAAGTAACATTTTGCAAATATGCAAATCTGACAGGAAATTTTTCTTAAATTTGATGTTTCCCTCAGTAACTTTTGTCATTCCTGATGTATGCTTATTAAGTTAAAAACAAAATCTCCTCCAAATTATTGTGCACAACAGGATTCTGTTGGTTTCAGATTGCTGAGGGGTTTGTAAGATTTGTGTTGCATACTTTGCTCCAAATGTGCAATGTATCATCTTTTGGCTCTAAAGGTAGAGTGACTGAGAAGGTTTAAGTGCTCCCCTACTAGAAACCAAATGCTGGGAAATTTTGCACATCCAATTAGTTCTGTTGTGTAGTGGACACATTGGTTAAATAGATGAATATATTTTGTTTCTTGATAGTTACACAAGACAGGTTCTTGTGCTCCCGATTGTGAAGAAATGTTTTAGTGTATTTTTTTCCATCCAGAAGAGGAGTATAACATGAATTACCGCATACATAAAATGGATTGTAAAATAGTAATTAAGACTATAGTGCTGTTTTAAAATAGAAAGCAGTTTCATTGACAGCAAAGAACGTGCACCTTTAACTGCCTTCACTGAAATGGATTGGTTGTTTTTTGAGCTTTCTTTGGATTGTGAGACCAGGCTGTTCATCAATAAATTCAGGTAAGTATTCTTCAATAAAATCCTTCTGAATTCAATCTTCCAGTCTTATAATTAAAGGCACTTGCAGTTATTAGTAAGTATTGAAAATGGCAGATTCAGGTCTAATTACAGATTATTGACTTCTTTCCGCTTGCCAACACCACAATCAATGAACAATACATCCTTTCACTTCAATCCATATGTGTCATTGGTATCACTCACAGCAAGTTTGACCTTCAAGGAAATGGATTTTTTTTCAATAAGCATTTTGTGTAAGAGTAGCAGTTAGGTTTGATCTGCAACTATCATGAGAAACTACTCTAAAATCTTGTTCTTAACATTATCCCAACATGTCGCATCAATCATCTAAACTCCATTAAAGATCATTTTAAATGCCCTCTGCCAAAGATTAGCCCCTGGAATGGAAAATGTATAGTTGCGTAGTTGAGTGGACTTGATGGTGCTTCCGCTTCCTCGCCCTTTTCGTTTGTTTATATGTGCACTTAATTTTGGTTCAACATCAAGTCTCCCATGTAAAAGTTCTGGTACTGCCAACTGTCACAGTACAGATGCTTTGTTCCCCAACAAGAAGACTCCCAATAAAGCTTCTTTATCCTCATCAGGCAAGATTAATTTGACTTTTCCTGAACGTGCTTACAGTAATCCTCTCTATTGTTACAATAACTATTCCGAATCACTGTGTGCTCACTCCCAAATCCTACTGGACAATCCACATAACACTGTTGTGCAATGATCTAGAATATAGCCTAGTGTTTATGGTACTGGACTAGCAATCCAGAGATTGTGAGTTCAAATCTCACCATGGCAATTTGGGAAATTGAATTCATCTCATCACCAAACCCTTCCAACTTGCACCAAACCCTCCTTCCTTATAGAAGTGTGAGGTGATACATTTTGGTTGGAAGAATGAGGAGAGACCATAAATGGTACAATTTTAAAGGGGGGTGCAAGAACAGAGAGACATGGGGGTGTTGTGCACAAATCTTTGAAGCTGGCCTGACAGATTAATAAAGCACATGGGATCATGGACTTTATAAATAGAAGCACAGAGTACAAAAGCCAGGAAGTTATGATAAACCTATATAAACACTAGTTCATCCCCAGCTGGAATATTGTGTCCAATTTTGGGCACCACACTTTTGGAAGGATGTTAAGTCTATGGAGAGGGTATAGAAAAGAATTACTAGAATAGTTCCAGGGATGAGGGATTAAAGTTACATGGATAGACTAGAGAAGCTGGAGTTGTTCTCCTTGGAGCAGAGAAGGCAAAGAGGAGATTTGATAGAGGTATTTAAAATCATAAAAGGTTTAGATAGAGTAAATAAAGTGAAACTGTTTCCAATGGTGGAAGGGTCGATAATGAGAGGGCACAGATTTAAAGTGATTGGCAAAAGAACCAGAGGCGACATGCTGAAAAACATTTTTACACATTTTAGGATTCGGAATGCATTGCCTGATAGGGTAGTGAAAACAGATTCAAAAGTAGCTTTCAAAAGGGAAGTGGATAAATACTTGAATGAGAAAAAATTACAGGGAAATGGGGAAAGAGTGGGGCAGTGGGACTAACTCGATTGTTCTTCGAAAGAACCAGCATAGACCCGATGGGCTGAATGGTCTCCTGTGCTGTACTATTCTATGATTCTATGAACATGTGATTAGACCATGATTCCAGAAGTCTCTAATGCCATATACTAAAGTGTCTAATATACATCACATCAACAACCATGCTTTTCCTAGTCTAATGCTACCCTTCAATCATGTTCAAGTCTGGACCATCTTTTCAATTACACTTTTTCAGCTGTACATTTTGTGCATTCACAACATACACCCAACACTGTGCTGAAAATCAGCAATATAATAGCACTACTGATGTCATTCTGCAACACTTCATCTTAAAGAGCTACATAATTATTTTAAGAAAGAATCAAATTCAGGTTTAAATGAACTGAATCTTTGACCTTGCTCAGTTTTCTCAACCAGATCTGCACACATCCCCAGTGCCAAGTATTTGTATTGGTTATGGTGAAGGTCAGTGGACAACCCATCCAAGTTCTAATATTTCCTTCACTCTTCAGATAAAGACTTTTCAGTAATACTTATATAAACAGGGCTAGGCTATTCCGCCTGTTCTTCCATTCGATTAGATCATGGCAGGTCTGTATTTCAACTCCATTTACCCACCTTTGCACCCTTACCCAACAAAAAATCTAGCGATCCCAGTCTTGGAAATTTCAATTGAGCCAACATCCACAGCCTTTGAAACATAGAAACATAGAAAATATGTACAGGAGTAGGCCATTCGGTCCTTCGAGCCTGCACCATCATTCAATATGGTCATGGCTGATCATGAAACTTCAGTACCCCATTCCTGCTTTCTCTCCATACCCTTTGATCCCTTTAGCCATAAGGGCCACATCTAACTCCCTTTTGAATATATCTAACGAACTGGCCTCAACAACTTTCTGTGGTAGAGAATTCTACCACAGGTTCACAATTCTCTGAGTGAAGAGGTTTCTCCTCATCTCGGTCCAAAATGGCTTACCCCTTATCCTTAGACTGTGACCCCTGGTTCTGGACTTCCCCAACATCAGGAACATTCTTCCTGCATCTAACCTGTCTAATCCTGTCAGAATTTTATATGTTTCTATGAGATTCCCTCTCATTCTTCTATATTCCAGTGAATATAAGCCTAGTCGATCCAGTCTTTCTTCATATGTCAGTCCTGCCATCCAGGGAATCAGTTTGGTGAACCTTTGCTGCACTCCCTCAATAGCAAGAATGTCCTTCCTCAGATTAGGAGACCAAAACAGTACACAATATTCAAGGTGTGGCCTCACCAAGGTCCTGTACAACTGTAGTAAGACCTCCCTGCTCCTACACTCAAATCCTCTCGATATGAAGACCAACATGTCTTCTTCACCGCCTGCTGTACCTGCATGCCAAATTTCAACGACTGATGTACCATAACACCCAGGTCTCGTTGCACCTCCCTTTTTCCTAATCTGTCACCATTCAGATAATATTCTGCCTCCCTGTTTTTGCCACCAAAGTGGATAACTTCACATTTATCTACATTATACTGCATCTGTCATGCATTTGCCCACTCACCTAACCTGTCCAAGTCACCCTGCAGCCTCTTAGCATCCTCCTCACAGCTCACACTGTCACCCAGCTTAGCGTCATCTGCAAACTTGGAAATATTACATTTAATTCCTTCATCCAAATCATTAATGTATATTGTAAATAGCTGAGGTCCCAGCACTGAACCTTGTGGTATCCCACTAGTCACTGCCTGCCATTCTGAAAGGAACCTGTTTATTCCTACTCTTTGCTTCCTGTCTGCCAACCAGTTCTCTATCGACGTCAATACATTACCCCCAATATCATCTGCTTTAACTTTGCACACTAATCTCTTGTGTGGGACCTTATCAAAAGCCTTTTCAAAGTCCAAATACACCACATCCACTGGTTCTCCCTTGTCCACTCTACTAGTTACACCCTCAAAAAATTCTAGAAGATTTGTGAAGCAAGATTTCCCTTTCATAAATCCATGCTAACTTGGACCGATCCTGTCACTGCTTTCCAAATGCGCTGCTATTACGTCTATAATAATTGATTCCAACATTTTCCCCACTACTGATGTCAGACTAACTGTCCTATAATTCCCGTTTTCTTTCTCCCTCCATTTTTAAAAAGTGGTGTTAAATTAGCTACCCTCCAATCCATAGGACCTGATCCAGAGTCTATAGAATGTTGGAAAATGACCACCAATGCATCCACTATTTCTAGGGCCAGATCCTTAAGTACTCTGGGATGCAGACTATCAGGCCCTGGGAATTTATCAGCCTTCAATCCCATCAATTTCCCCAACACAATTTCCTGACGAATAAGGATTTCCTTCAGTTCCTCCTTCTCACTAGACCCTCAGTCCCCTAGTATTTCCGGAAGGTTATTTGTGTCTTCCTTAGTGAAGACAGAACCAAAGTAGTTATTCAATTAATCTGCCATTTCTTTGTTCCCCATTATAAATTCACCTGATTTTGACTGCAAGGGCCATGCATTTGTCTTCATTAATCGTTTTCTCTTCACATACCTATAGAAGCTTTTGCAGTCAGTTTTTATGTTTCCTGCAAGCTTACTCTCATACTCTATTTCCGTCCTCCTAATTAAACCCTTTGTCCTCCTCTGCTGAATTCTAAATTTCTCTCAGTCCTCAGGTTTGTTGCTTTTTGTGGCCAATTTATATGCCTCTTCCTTGGATTTAATACTATCCCTAATTTCCCTTGTTAGCCTCGTTTTATTTTTACGCCAGACAGGGATGGACAATTATTGAAGTTTGTCCATGTGATCTTTAAATGTCTGCCATTGCCTATCCACCGTCAACCCTTTTAATATCATTTGCCAGTCTATCCTCGCCAATTCATGTCTCATACCATCGAAGTTACCTTTCTTTAATTTCAGGACCCTAGTCTCTGAATTAACTGGGTCACTCTCCACCTTAATGAAGAATTCTATCATATTATGGTCACTCTTCCCCAAGGGGCCTCGCACAACAAGATTGGCAATTAATCCTCTCTCATTACACAAGATCAAGTTTAGGATGGCCAGCTCTCTCGTTGGTTCCTCGACATATTGGTCTAGAAAACCATCCCTCATACACTCCAGGAAATCCTCCTCCACCATATTGCTACCAGTTTCGTTAGCCCAATCTATATGTAGATTAAAGTCACCCATGATAATTGCTGTACCTTTATTGCACGCCTCCCTAATTTCCTGTTTGAATCCATCCCCAACCTCACTACCACTGGTTGGTGGTCTGTACACAACTCCCACTAGCGTTTTCTGCCCTTTGGTGTTCCTCAGCTCAACCCATACAGATTCCACATCATCCAAGCTAATGTCCTTCCTTACTATTGCATTAATCTCCTCTTTAACCAGCAATGCTACCCCACTTCCTTTTCCTTTCTGTCTATCCTTCCTGAATATTGAATACCCCTGGATGTTGAGTTCCCAGCCTTGGTCACCCTGGAGCCATGCCTCTGTAATCCCAATTACATCATATGAACAGCTATCAACGCAGTTAATTCATCCACCTTATTACGAATGCTCCACGCATTGAGACTCCAAGCCTTCAAGCTTGTTTTTTTACCACTCTTTTTCCTTTTGGAATTATGTTGTAATGTGGCCCTTTTTGATTTTTGCCTTGGGTATCTCTGCCCTCCAATTTTCCTTATCTCCTTTCTACCTTTTGCTTCTACCCCCATTTTATTTCCCTCTGTCTCCCTGCATAGATTCCCATCCCCCTGCCATATTAGTTTAAACCCTCCCTAACAGCACTAGCAAACACTCCCCTCAGGTCCTGCCCAGGTGCAGACCGTCTGGTATGTTCTTGTCCCACCTCCGCCAGAACCTGTTCCAATGTCCCAGGAATTTGAATCCCTCCCTCTTGCACCATTCCTCAAGCCACGTATTCACCTTAACTATCCTATTTCTATCTGACTAGCATGTGGCAATGGTAGCAATCCTGTGATTACTACCTTTGAGGTCCTACTTTTTAATTTAACTCCTAGCTCTCTAAATTCAGCTTGTAGGACCTCATCCCATTTTTTACCTATATCGTTGGTACCTATATGCATCACGACAACTGGCTGTTCACCCTCCCCCTCCAAAAGGCCCTGCAGCCGCTTCGAGACATCCTTGACCCTTGCACCAGGGAGGCAACATACCATCCTGGAGTCTCGATTGCGGGCATAGAAATGCCTATCTATTCCCCTTGCAATAGAATCCCCTATCACTATAGCTCTCCCACTCTTTTTCCTGTCCTCCTATGTAGCAAAGCTACCCATGGTGCCATGAACTTGGCTGCTGCTGCCTTCACATGATGAGTCATCTCCCTCAACATTGCCCAAAATGGTGTATCTGTTTTGGAGGGAGATAACCAATAAGGGAATTAAGGGTTACGGGGAGCGGGTGGGTAAGTGGAGCTGAGTCCACGACCAGATCAGCCATGATCTTGTTGAATGGCGGAGCAGGCTCGAGGGGCTAGATGGCCTGCTCCTGTTCCTAATTCTTATGTTATTATGTCCTTATTGACCGCAGAGGACCCCTGCACTACTTTCCTTCCACTGCTCTGTCTGATGGTCACCCATTCCCTATCTGCCTGAGTAACTTTTTCTTGCGGTGTGACCAACTCACTAAACGTGTTATTCACGACATTGTCAGCATCATGGATGCTCCAGAGTAAATCCATGCGCAGCTCCAGTGCCTCAATGCGGTCTGTCAGGAGCTGCAGCTGGACACACTTCCTGCACACATAGTAGTCAGGTACATTGGGAGCATCCCTGACTTCCCACATAGCATAGGAGGAACATGACATGCCTTAACCCTTAAATTAACTTAATTTGGCAACAATGGTTGAGCAAGTTCCAGATTGTCACTAACCTTTGCATTTATAGATGCTATCTAAATCACTCCTCAATGGATTGCTTTAATTTTAAGAGTATGCTTTCTTGTTCTGGATACCCCACCAGAGAAAATAACTAGCACATCACATCCTTTTATCATGTTAAAGACTTCAATTAGATTGCTCCTTTATCTTTCTGAATTCAAGACTTTCAAGACAAGAGTATGCAACCTGTCCTCATAATTTAATCCTTTAAACCCTGGTAACATTCAGGTGAATCTGCACTGTACCACTTCCAAGGGCCATCTATCTTTCTTCAGGTTAAATGCCTAAAACTGAATGCAGATGGGATCTATAGAACTGAAGCATCATTTGCAGTATTCCAACCCACTTGAGATAAAGGCCAACATTCCATTACCCATTTTGATTAGCTTTTTGGATCTGTGCACTAGCTTGTAGTGATTTCTGTACGTGGACATTTAAATCACGTTGCTTTTCTGCAGCTTCTAGTCTTTCAGCATTGAGTAAATATTCCAATTTGTTTTTCTCTGATCCAAAGTAAATGACCTCACTCTTCCCGACATTTAACTCCCACCTACCATAGTTTTGCCCACGTACTTAGTCTGTCTATGTTATCTTGACTTCCTGCTCCAATCCATGCATTTTACTGTATCTCCTAACTCAGTGTCATCTATAAACTTGGATATACAACTCTCTGTTTCTTCTTCCAAGTCATAATATAAATGGTGAAAAGCTGAGGTTCCAGTACAGATCCCTGGGGAAATCTCTTGTTATATCCCACCAATCAGAGAATGAATCCTTTCATCCCTACCCTACCTAGAAACTAATTACCAATCCCATGTCACAAGGTTCCCTCGAATTCCATTTGCTTTCATTTTTGCTAATAATCTCTTGTGTAGAATCTTATCAAATGCCATCTGTAAATCCATATAGACAACATCGATTGACACTCCCCTTTTCACCATACTAGTAAACTCCTCAAAAAAATCAACTAGATTAGTCAGACGTGACTTAATCATCACAAATCCATGCTGACTTTCTTTAATCAGCTAATATTTATTACTCTGTGCCAGATGATAGATTTCAGTAACTTCCACACAATTAATAAACTGGATGGTCTGTAGTTACCTGGTTTCTCTCTCCTCCCTTCTGTTTTATTTGAAAGAAAATGTTACCTTTAAGAACCAAAATCATGACACGAGAATTATTTATATTCTGTGTTCAACATCAACAACAGCTTGCATTTATATAGCACCTTTAACATAGTAAAACGTCAAGACAGTTCACAGGAGCATCATCAAACAAAATTTGACACCAAGGAGATATTAGGACAGGTGACCAAAAGCTTGATCAAAGAGATAGATTTTAAGGAGCGTCTTAAAGGAGGAGGGAGAAGTAGAGAGCCAGAGAGGTTTAGGGAAGGAATTCCAGAGTTTAGGGCCTTACTGTCAATGGTGGAGTGATTAAAATCGGGGATATGGAGGAGCGGAGAGATCTCGGAGGGTTGTAGGACTGGAGGATGTTACAGAAATAGGGAGGGGAAAAACCATGGAGGAATTTGAAAATAGGATGAGAATTTTAAAATCAAGGCATTGTCGAACTGGGAGCCAATGTAGGTCAACGACCACAGGCCAGAATTTCCTAAGTTTCATTTAAGCAACAATCAAAATCAAAATATATATTGATTACTCTTTATTTAGCAGCAAGATCCATAAAGGTGAATATTTGTACTTTTCAAAATGTTTTACAGAAAGAGGCAATTTCATAATTTTTTTAATGACCAGTAAATAGAAGGCAAACAATAGGCCATCAAAAATGATTTGACCAAATCATAAAAATCTGTGTTAATTTTACCCCAGTTATACTACAGTGTAAAACACATCGAAAGAATCAGTTATTGTGCAGTTTCTGTTTCAGTTTCACATAGTGTAAAAATGGATCAAAAATTACAATTATTTTCTCCAGTTCACCTCCACTTTAACGTCTGTCAGTGATTCATTTTCTGCTGACATCCTGTCTGTGGCCATTTCAGTTTGATTGCTTCCCAAGCTACTGACTACATTTCCATCCAACACTAGCAATGCTGTCCCATGCAAGTACAATAAATAAAATAAATTTCACAGATTATCAATAATTCTCGCAGACAACCCTGGGACAACTACATACCTATCAATTATAGCACATCACTATTTTTAACCTGAAAATTTTCTTGGAAAGTAGGCTTCCCTGTCTAAATTCCAATCATTTTGCTGTGCTGTGTAGGAAAAATAGCTGAGCAAGTGTTTTCTGCTTCTCTCACCCTTCTGTAGTCTGGATGACGATAAATATCAGCGATTCTTACAAAAGAGCAAAGAATCCAATGAAAGGTTTTTCAAAATACATTGAAATACACGTTGGACAAATGTAATGCCTGTTCTATTCTTATAAGGGTTTTCAGTGGCTGCCTTTAGCCTTATTTACAAGACATATATTCTGGCTTATTGTTCATTAATAGTCATTTTATAATTATATGTAAAGCAAACTGATTGCACAATAATAGAAGTGAAGGCATTTTCTGAATGAATTAATTCTGACTGACCTGAACCTGCAAGTTCAATACCATTGTGCCAAGATTTGCACTAAGTATGAAAAAAAGTGCTAGAATTAAACTACCCAATATTTAACATACAGGTGCATAGGTTTATGGGGAAAGGGTTATGCAGTATCTTGCGTCTAAGGCTTTAATGGCTTTTCAGTGTAAATCAATGAAAGCAGGCTGTTCATTTAGCTTAAACCTGTTCTGTTCTAGCATATCACTCCTTATTTAACGTTTGGCCTTGTAATACTTATTGTATTGTATTCCAGTCCAGCTGTCAAATGTTCTTAGTTTGAATTTATTGAGTGCTTCACATTGGCATAAATGTGTCCCAATGCATCACTTTCAATGCTTGGCACAGATGCCTTTCAATATTGGATAGTTTACTGAGGATTTTTTTTCTATAAGATTATTTTTGTATATGCTTGGTTATTTTGACAGCATAATAACATGCGTATGTATGAATTCTAAGGCGAAAGGTTAAACAGACAGTATATTTTGTGTTGGCCTATATGTTGAATGCATGTGATTGTCTTGCTAAGTACAATGACCTGCTCACAAAGTTTGTATTGTTATTAATACTGAACATGCTGCACCTTTTAAAGAATGTCATGGTAAAGATGCAGAAACTCTCTGTAGATTTTGTCACTGGTTAAAAAAAATACAATTTATATGGGTCAACAGAAGTGTATACTGTATCTTACAGCATTTTTCAACTAAAGTCTGGGAGAAAGAATGCTGGTTTCTGTGAGTCAGATCCTAATACCTCACAACCTGCAATGTGTGGAAAGGGATTGGTGCTTGGGGGTGGGCGCATGGTATTTGATAGAACTGGCAAAAATGGCTAATCTTACTGGTTTCAGAGTCTTGTGCTCTCCTGCTCCCTTTCTCAGCGGTGGTGTTTAATGTGAGGGTGTCCTAATTAAACCAAGGCAGTTGAGAACTGTGCACAGTCTCATAACTGAAAACTGAAATCAGCAGACACCAGCGTGACACACTTTGGTTTGAATGAATGAGGTAGTTGAATCCAAAACAGAACTGTAAATGCTTTATTTCATTTCCATATAACTCAAAGGTTATAACATGCATAGATTGTTTTCTACAATAAACTGTCATTTCAATAATTTTGACTTTCTGTGTTGGCTGAGTTTTTAACGTTGCTAAGTTTAGTAACTAACTAGAAATCTATGTTTACTCCACAGATGTTCTTTTCACAAATTATTTAATATTTAAAAACAAGCAAACGTGTAGGAAGGCTGAAAAAATATGGTTATTAAATGACTTTGTTTTTACATGTCCAATAGTTGCACTTGAAAAAAGGCAACAAACACGACTGTAATATAAAATAAACATGTTTAGATCAGTGTGATTACCGGGACAGTTCACACATATGAGAAAATCATAGCATGCAGCTGGTTTGAAACTCACTAAAATATGGTAACATTGAGTGCTTTCATGGGGTATTCAGGTAATTTTGCCATTGCCAGATACATTCTAAATGATCATTTCAATATAGTGAGCTTGAAGCACGCAACAACTTATTTATTTGCAATACAAAATCTGGTTCCAATCACTTAAACATTTTATTTGCAAGACAAGTGGAGTCTAGGCAACTCCATCACAAAACCCTTCAAACCAAAGCAACTTATCAAATACTTATTTTTATTTCTCCCACCTCCTCACTGCAAAGATTTAGGTCATTGCCTGTATCCTTTTAATAAATCTGGAATGGCCTAAAGAGGTACATTGCTCATTCTGTCATTATTACTCCATTGAAAATAGCATCTGGAGTATTCATTTGGGAACACGACAGGGCAAAATTAGTGTCCTGGATTTCGATCAATTTCAAAATAAAATGTGTTTATGAAGAAGGGAAACATAAAAAGTGGGGGAATGACAGGAAATAATGTTTTTTTACAATTGTTTAAAAAGGTAATTATTCCATGCATTATATCAATATTCGAGATCATTGTCTTCAGCTTTTTCCTCCAAAATGTGATGTGCACAAATATAAAATTTGAAATAAAGTAAAATTGTTGGTACAGTGAAGCAGGCGATGCATTTAATAAAATGAATTTTGACTCAGTGCAATGATTATCCATCTTTTCATAATCCATAAATTTTGAAACAACAGGTTCACTTAATCTAATGCACCAGCTGCCTGTAACACACAGGACATTTGGGATATCTTTTTGTTAAGACGGGGTGGATGTCCCATGTGTCCAGACTTCTCCGGATTGTACCCCCCACAAAACTCGGCATAACTCTGGTCAGGAGCCCATAACAACAAACGGTTCAAGAAGGCGGCTCACCACCACCTTCTTGAGGGCAATTAGGGATGGGCAATAAATGCTGGCCTTGCCAGCAACGCCCACATCCCATGAACGAATAAAAAAAAGAGATGACTCAGAGTTGATATGTAATCATAGCCGGCTACCTCTGCATGTCAGAAGTATTATCTTATAATATCACATGGTAGGGCAAAAATCGCAGGGAAACATTCATTACTTTTTAATTTAACCCTCCCAGTAAATTATATTTAAATTAAAAGCCACAAGTCATTGGCTTCTAAAATATATGGTTCTAAACATTAATCTATCTCAATAACCACAGCCATATTTGTCCTAGGGGTATTAACAGTTGGTTGTTAGCATGCTTTCCCTGCAGGCCAAAAAATTGTGGATCTATAACTTAAGCATTAAGGGGTATGATTAAGAAGTTTGCGGATGATACTAAAATAGGCTGTGTGGTTGATAATGAAGAAGAAAGCTGCGGACTGTAGGAAGATATCAATCAACTGGTCAGATGGGCAGAATAGAGGCAAATGGAATTTAATCCAGAGAAGTGTGAGGTAATGCATTTTGGGAGGGCTAATAAGAAAAGGGAATACACATTAAATGGTAGGATACTGAGAAGTGTAGAGGAACAAAGGAACCTGGAGTGCATGTCTACAGATCCCTGAAAGAGGCAAGCCAGGTGAATAAGGTGGTTAAGAAGGCATATGGAATGCTTGCCTTTATTAGCCGAGGCATAGAATATAATTGCCCTCGGTGGGGGGTTATGCTTGAACTGTATAAAACACTGATTAGGCCACAGCTTGAGTACTGCGTGCAGTTCTGGTCACCGCATTACAGGAAGGACATGATTGCACTGGAGAGGGTACAGAGGAGATTTACGAGGATGTTGCCGGGAGTGGAGAATCTAAGCTATGAGGACAGATTAGATAGGCTGCATATAGAAAACATAGAAAACTTAGAAAATAGGTGCAGAAGTAAGCCATTTGACCCTTCGAGCCTGCACCACCATTCAATAAGATCATGGCTGATCCTTCACCTCAGTACCCCTTTCCTGCTTTCTCTCCATACCACTTGATATCTTTAGCTGTAAGGGCCATATCTAACTCCCTCTTGAATATATCCAATGAACTGGCATCAACAACTCTCTGCGGTAGGGAATTCCACAGGTTAACAACTCTCTGAGTGAAGAAGTTTCTCCTCATCTCAGTCCTAAATGGCTTTCCCCTTATCCTTAGACTATGTCCTTTGGTTCTGGACTTCCCCAACATCGGGAACATTCTTCCTGCATCTAACCTGTCCAGTCCCGTCAGAATTTTATATGTTTCTATGAGATCCCCTCTAATCCTTCTAAACTCCAGTGAATACAGGCCCAGTCGATCCAATCTCTCCTCATATGTCAATCCTGCCATACCAGGAATCAGTCTGGTGAACCGTCGCTGCACTCCCTCATTGGAGCAGAGGAGACTAAGGGGAGACCTCATTGAGGTGTATAAAATTATGAGGGGCCTAGATATAGTGGATAGAAAGGGCCTATTTCCCTTAGCAGGGGGGTCAACAACCAGGGAGCATAAATTTAAAGCAATTGGTAGAAGGCTTAGAGGGGATTTGAGGGGAAATTTCTTCACGCAGAGGGTTGTGAGGGTCTGGAACTCACTGCCTGAAAGGGTAGTAGAGGCAGAAACCCCTCACCACATTTAAAAAATACTTAGATGTGCACCTGAAGTGCCGTAACCTGCAGGGTTACAGACCTAGAACTGGAAAGTGGGATTAATCTGGATAGCCTCTTGTTGGCCGGCATGGACACGATGGGCCGAAATGGCCTCCTGTGCTATAAACTTCTATGATTCTATGATAATGCTGTGTGCAAAGTCAATGAGAAAGCAGCTGGGAAAAGTAGGGAAAATGAGATACGGGACATGGTAATTACATCCCATCATCATAGGCGGTCCCTCATATCGAGGATGACTTGCTCCCACGCCAAAAATTACAAGGACAATGACACCAGCTCATTTGTTGCCAAATTACTTAATTCACTAATCACAAGCTAGTATTCAGCTTTGGAAAACCTGCTCCGGGGGATAGTATTGTAAACCTGTTCTGATTATACCTGATCTTTTTCTGTTTTCAGTTACTATCCATCCATGCATTTTTCAATACATGGATATAGAAAACCTGTAATTGCTGTAAGAAAATGGTGAACATTATTTTACTTCTTAACACATAAATACATTTATTTGAAGGCATTATTTTCCTCTGGAGGCATTTGTTAAACATTTTAATCTTATCATCATTATAGGCAGTCCCTCAAAATCGAGGAAGACTTGCTTCCACTCTAAAAGTGAGTTCTCAGGTGCCTGTACAGTCCAATATGGGAATTACAGTCTCTGTCACAGGTGGGACAGACAGTGGTTGAAGGAAAGGATGGGTGGGGTGTCTGGTTTGCCACACGCTCCTTCCGCTGTCTGCATTTGGTTTCTGCATGTTCTCGGCAACAAGACTCAAGGTGCTTAGCTCCCTCCCGGATGCTCTCCCTCCACTTAGGGCAGTCTTGTGGCAGGGATTCCCAGGTGCTAGTGGGGATGTTGCACTTTATCAAGGAGGCTTTGAGGGTGTCCTTGAAACGTGGGCCCACCTGGGGCTCACTTACCGTGTCGGAGTTCTGAGTAGAGCACTTGCTTTGGGAGTCTCGTGTTGGGCATGCGGACGATGTGGCCTACCCAACGGAACTGGTTGAGTGTGGTCAATGCTTCGATGCTGGGGATGTTGGCCTGGTCAAGGACGCTAACGCTGGTGCGTCTGTCCATCCTTCGGACTTGTCCCCTTTTTAAAAAATGGTCACGATTACTGCATCTCTGAGATCTCCCGGCACGCTCTCCTCCTTCCAGATGAGAGAGATGAGGTCATTCCAATAGTTCCTCTCCGCCATATTTTAGTGCCTCGGCGGGGATTCCATCTGCTCCCGTTGCCTTATTCTTGAACTGGCGGATGGCCTTTTCTACCTCGTGCAGGGCTGGGGTTTTGGGGAGATGGTGGCGGGTAGCATGCTGTGGGATGGAGTCGAGGACACTCGTGTCAAAGGCAGAGTCTCGATTAAGGAGATCTTCAAAGTGCTCCTTCCAGCGGGTCCTGACTGCCTCAATGTCCTTGATGAGTGTCTCCCCATTCTTGGCTGGCAGTGGGGTGGGGCCTTGGGAGTTTGGACCGTAGGTGGCCTTAACTGTGGTGAAGAATCCTTGCACGTCGGCTGTCGGCCAGCTGCTGAATCTCCTGTGCTTTCTCCACCCACCATCTATTCTTTAGGTCGTGGGTTTTTTGTTAGACCTCGGCCATAAGCTGTCTACAAAGCTGCTTTGCTGCTCCCGAGTTGGGTTGTTGTTTTAGGTTCAGAAATGCCCTGCGCTTGTGATTTATTAGCTCTTAGATCTCCTGGTCATTCTCATCAAACCAGTCCTGGTGTTTCCTGGTTGAGTGATCGAGTTTCTCTTCGCAGGCATTGGTTATGGTGGGAGGACTGATGCACCAACGTTAGTGTCGTCGATCAGGCCAACATCCCCAGCACCAAAGCACTCGACCAGCTCTGCTGGGCAGGCGACGTTGCTCGCATGCCTGACACAAGACTCCCAAAGCAAGCGCTCTACTCAGAACTCCTATAAGGCAAGCGAGTCCAAGGTGGGCAGAGGAAATGTTTCAAGGACACCCTCAAAGCCTCCTTGATAAAATGCAACATCCCCACCGACACCTGGGAGTTCCTGACCAAAGACCGCCCTAAGTGGACGAAGTGCATCCGGGAGGGCGCTGAGCACCTCGAGTCTCATCGCCGAGAGCATGCAGAAATCAAGCGCAGGCAGCGGAAGGAGCATGCAGCAAACCAGTCCCACCCACCCTTTCCTTCAACGACTGTCTGTCCCACCTGTGACAGAGATTGTAATTCCCGTATTGGACTGTACAGTCACCTAAGAACTCACTTTTAGAGTGGAAACAAGTCTTCCTCGATTCCGAGGGACTGCCTATGATGTTGATGATATCCTCCCAGTGGACCAAGGATATCAGAGAAAACGTGTTGCTGTGTTTTGCCAGGTTAATAAAAAAACAACTCAAAGGAAAGAACCTTTGATCACAACACACAGAATTTTACAACACAGAAACAGGCTATTCAGCCCAACAGATTTATGCCTCTCTTGAGCCTCCCCATACCTTCCTTTATCTCATCCTATCAACATACCCTTTCTGCCTGATGTAATTATCTAGCTTCCCCTTAAATGCATCGATACTATTTGCCTCAACCACTCCTCGCCACTCTCAAGTGAGTAAACAGCACCATTACCAGAACGACATAAACTTGGTTTGTATTCCTTTGAGTTTAGAAGATCTAACTGAGGATTTTAAAATGAAAACAAATTGATAGGGTGGATACAGAGAAACTATTTCCTGTGGTGATGGAATCCAGAACAAGGGAGCATCATCTTAAAATTAGAGCTAGGCCATTGAGGAGTGAAATCAGGAAGCATTGTTTCACACAAAGAGTAATGGGATCGAGAACTCTCTCCCAAAAGGCTGTGAATGCTGGGTCAATTGAAATTTTCACGGCTGAGATCAATAGATTTTTGTTAGGTAAGGCCACTTTTCTTTAATCAGTCCAGCTAGAATGCAGTCCCCAGCACAACATGTTGCAGGTGAATGTCAGGTTCCTTGGCAGTTCACCTAATCCTTTCATCCTCACTTCCACCCTGGTTTGAAGAAGGTCAAGTAAAAGCCCCTTACATTCCATCCCTCCTTCTTGACCCTCCTCTGCAATAAAGATGTCCCTGAATCTATCGGACTAGCTAGCTCTCGCTCTCTCTGTGCGTCTGGTTCTATTGGGAAGGATATGAAATGTCACCAGATGCTGCCTGGAAGGCAAAGAAACTCAAGGCAGTGGTAACTTTGATTGGCACAGAAAATACTGTTCTTCGGCTGGAACTGGGCTGTAGGTCCTCAGCCAGCCGTTGAACTATCTCTCCAATACCCTCTGGTGGAAGCACAGCCTTCTTTGGCAGTAATTTACAGAAAAGTTCAAGTAAGACCTTCTTCATCTGTACATTCTGGTGAGTTGGTATCTGTGTGCAAGGAACAAGCATCTTCTGTGATGGCTCACTGTAAGATCTTCCAATCTAACCTCTTCTATCTCCTCATTTCCCTCCTCTTCATAACACAGCAATAGAGGGATTCGCTTTGGCAAATCCAAGTTCCCAGTCCAAAACTACTGCTTCAGAACTGACTAAAAATAGCGGCAAAACTTCTAACTAAACCTCCAAAATGCTAAACAGTTCAACATGAGGAAGAATAACACTAGCCTTCAGTTGCAGAAAATAACATTTCCTCCTCAATGCAGCGTCCGCCACAAGGATAGCTTACTGGTTTGGAGCAGGATTTGGGGAAAATGGGGCAGATAGTTTAAGCTGGCCTCATTTAAATGCAGCTTGGTGGATTTTAAAGATGACCTGATTTTTTGTGAGGGTAATTCCGGTGCAATGGTAGATGGGGAATGTTGAGGCAGTGGCTATTATTGCCCCATTTTATTCCATTTACTGCCCTACTTCTGCCCCAAAATAGGTGTTAATTTAGAAATAAATCAGGCCCACAATCTTCTGTTGTATTTCTAAATCAGAGTAAATGGTTTGCTACTGTTAAAGATTCATATTATGAATGACACAATATACTATAATTTAATTCTGTTATCCTTTAATGTCTCCTTTGTAAGTAAATTGAGATGAGTTATATCTATTTAAACTTAATTGTCTATTGAGCACGTCAAGCCTGGAGAACTTTGATCATTGTTTTATGTCACGTTACATTTATTTACGAGCCCCGTGATGCAAGGTCACAAATTAAGATTGTAAACGGTAGCATTAAGATGCATTGCCAGTGCACAGATGATGCTATTTTTCTGTGACTATGGACATGACCTGGAGCATGATGTTAAACTATTCATTAGTTGTAATCATTGTTTTGTAGGGAGTGGTTAATTTTCGGGCAGGCTGTAAGTTCAACACTGGGGTACCACCATACAGGAAATAGCAAGCCAGAAAGTAAATCTCATTTGGGTGCTATTTAGCTGTTAACACTGAGAACATCCTGTGTGGGAGATTTTTCGATGCAGGTCAGCCCTATCTTCAAAGTGGAACTTTGTACCAATAACATACACATGACTAAATGCGGAGAGCTGCACCTGTCAAATGGATTTTCCATCCAATGCTTGAATCTAAGTTAGCTGTCTCACTGCTGCTGATGCGGCTGCAACGAGTTATTAATATTTCTCCGTTATCATTACAGTACCTGAGCTGTGTCTCCTGATAACTGCAGTGCTGTCAGCCAATCACCTATCGGAAGTCCCTTGGAAGCGCTTGCACTGTATCGAGAAGAATGGGGCGTTTGTCTGAGAATAAAATTCCTACAAAGTAAAAAGGTTAACACATTGGCAGTCGGAGGGCAGTTTGCTCCCCCACTGGCTTCCCATATTTCACAACAGTGCAAACAGGCTGTGAAAATATGTCTTTTGCTCCCATCACTGAAAATAGAACCAACACTGCAGGCAACACTCAGTACAATATAAGGACAGCACTGATATATTTTCCCCCTTCTCTCTCTTCCATTTCTCCCCGTTTTATCTCTCTTTTCTCTTCACAGCCCATCTAGTTGTGATTGCAAGTGCTGCTGTCATTTATTGTGTTTGTTTTCTCTCTTTTACTCAGTGGGATTTTTAAAGACTAAGATTACTTAGCTTTAGTTTCAAATCCTTCTGCATCAATATCTACCTGGACATTACAAGCCTCTCAATAAAAATCTTGCACCTAATTTCTTATACTTTTATAAAACACTAAGGGGTCGAAATTCGGTACCACCATTTTTGAGGCGTTGTCACTGACTGAGAGAATTTTATAACGTCAGGCATTAGGTTCAGACCCTAAACAAAAAATTAAGTTTTGCCGCCTAAAGAGTGGATAGCAGTGTTAAATGATGGCGTTGCATACTTACCTGGAGGCACTACGCTGCACTAAGTGGGCTGTTAAACGTGGGCTCAACATCCAGGAGTTAGGCAGCATTTGGAGCTATGCCACAGACATAGTGGCGCCACCTGGATTTAATTGAGGGGTTGATTCGTGGGTATATTCGCTTCCTACACACTCACTCAGAAGATGGTAGCCCTAGCAGCAGCAGCTCATCAGCGTGCCCATCGGTTCTCAGACGCCGCCCTGGATGCACTCCTTGATGCCCTGGAGAGGTGGTGGGGACCAACTCACAGAGGCTTATGGAGGTAAATCTCACAACAAGTTTCTGTGAGTGACACGTGGCCAGGACAGCCACTCAATGCCTACAAAAGTGGAACGAGATGATGCAACTGGTATGGGTGACTATCTTAAATTTGAACCATCACCATGCTATGGACTGAGCTCAATGTGCACTCTCTGCTCAATGTAGTGTTTCGGCAACCATGCTCTACGTGCGTGAGGCCAGATGCAAGGTTCCCATTTGCTGCCTCACCCACTGCAAGGGACTGTATGTGCTGTTAACCTTGCTACTTAGTTCTGCAGACCCACCCCTGATGTTGGTGACTCCTCAGTCTTCATATGCATCTCGAAGACAGTAGCCTCCCCATTATTGTTAGATCTTGGACAAATTCAAGCATTGCCAAAGCAAGTCCACACGACGAATGGAAATTACATCGAACTGTGAAGAATCTTATACAGTTACATCTACTAAACTATGCAAGGCACTTTGGACACACTGATAGAAGGGCTCTAACTCAGACGTTCTCTTTAATCTCACAGGACAAGCTTGCCCACAACCGTAGGGAGCAGAGGCAGACTGCAGGAGCGGAGTCTGACCTGCAGGTTCTGACTCCGTTCGATGGGCATTCAAGTTGATGCGATGGTGGTGGGTAAGGCCGACCTTCCTGGGGACAGTGATGGTACGTTGAGTTCATTTGCAGCATAGATCAGGACACTTAGGCCTGACACCACAACCCTTCAGCTCTTTCCATGAGACTGGAATTCTAAAATGCGTTTCCCGCTCCTGTCCCCATCCCCTGCAGGTAACCACTCTTCTCTGGCTTTGTACTTTCAGATGTTGACTCAGACGGCCAGGGACCAGCACGTCAGCCTTTCACTGCGGGTGACAGTGGAGAGGATGAGGAGGCGGAGGACACCTCTCTGGACGTGACCGAGGATCCAGTGTCCTCACAGAGTGGGGTCAGCAGCTTTTTGCAGGAAGGCGTGGTCTGAGAGATGGAGGTGGGTGATGCTCCGGGACCCAGTGACCTGCAGCAACACCACAGGGGAGGGGAGATCAGAGGGACAGCTCCCCGGAGGGTGAGTGCGTGCCTGAGTGATGCTCAGCAGCACTCTGATGATTTCGCAAGACAGTCATTGCAAATGCACAGTGATCTGCTGGCTGTTTTGTCAATGGAGCCCGAGAGTTTCAATGCACTTGCTTTGAGTGTGATGGAGGCTGCCTCAATCATTGTATTTGTGTCTCAGCAGCCCATCGAGCCTATCCTTGGTAGATACTGGATGCTTCAACTGACCATGGGGTCCCAGACATGCTGGCACAGACTATATGGCAGTAGCCATTGAGCACCAGGCCGACACTATGGTAGGCCTGCAGACTGTCATGTCGTCAGTGCGTGGTGGCATCAATCAGCTCTGTGGTGTGCTGCAGTCGCAGTCTGTCCTGATGCAGAGCCAACTTGAATCCAGGCAGGCACTGACCGCTGCCATCAGTTGCATGGGGAACTAACATTGGAGAAGCAAGCCAGCAATCTGTGCTGAGCCATCTAGCTCCAAATGCTGAGGCTCTGCCCTGGGGGAGTAGCAGTGTGTCGGACCTGTTGGAGCTTAATGTCCTCTCTCAGGATGACATCATTCTGCCCTTGCCCCTGCCGCTCTCTGCAACCCATCCCACAGATCCTTCATTAAAACATATGTTTTCGAGCCACAGCTGGTCAAGAGATGGGCTCTTCTCTTGTCTGCCTTATCGTCACCTAACCACTCTTTGGTTACAAAGCTTTGCTGGAATCTTTCTATAAAGTCCTCCCAATTGTCTCCCGCATTGTACTTTTCATCTGATCCGTTGCTCGCCATTCTGTGGATTCTGTAATCCTGTAACTCGTCGCCACTGTAAAGTCCTGTCCCCTCAGTACAGATTCACACGAGGCATGGAGTGAAGTCAAGGCCACTCTGGACCTGCACCTTTATTTCACAGCTCTGGAATGCTGCACTTGCCTGAGACCTGTTCTTATATACCTGTCTCTTGCAAGTGCACCCCCGGTGGTAAGATATGCTGGTGGTCACAGGTCATATCTTATTACAGTCATGTATAGCATGTTAGGATACAGTTATATATAATAATGTAAGATACATGACACCCGCAATGCCAGATGAGTACAATCAATGGCCCCCTGAACGCTGGGGAAGCGCGCTTTCCTGGCGAAGTCACGGCAGCGCTCATCCAGGTCTTCCTTGGACATGCTGAACTTGATGAAATCTATTTGTTTGCTGTAGAGAACGTGGGTAACCTGGCGAATGCAGCAATGTACTGCAAACTGCGCGATGTTGCATACATCGCCTCCAGGAGACTGGAAGGAGCCGGTAACATAGAAGTTGAGTGCTGCTGTCACTTTCACTGCCACTGACAGCAAGGTCCTGGTGCTGATGTCATCTGCCAGGTACTTCCGCAGAAAGGTGCAAAGCTCCGTCACCATCTCCTTACGGAACCTCAGCCTTCTTAAGCTCTGCTCCTCGGACATCTCAAGATAAGAGTAATGCGCGCGGTAAACCCTGCGTGTGTACAGCTTCCTGACCCGCCATCTGGGGCCTCTCCTCTGGGGAGGATCCACATGTGCCCTAAGCTGTCTCTGCAGCCGGTGCCTTTCAAATCGGTGTCGCAGGACGACGTGGTTTGCGATCACTGCCCCCATAACCTTGCAGAGTTCACAGCAAAATGCAACTTTCACATTTTTACAATAAGGAACCCAGCAGTGTGTACATGATACTCATAGTCAATCTGATGAGTCAACAGCAGTACGATGCCAACATCCTACTCTCTGTGCGAGCATCAAACGCAGCACTGACCGAGACCTCTGAGCCCCGGCCTCAACTCCCTTTAAATAACCCCTCGGATTATTTTCTCTGTCTTGTGCAGTCCAACTTTTTCAGGCGTCATCGACACCAGCCGTTAAGTGAGATGGCAAAAATGAATGTGGCGAGAAGGGCGCCAAGGAGGCGTTGTATGCATCCTGACATCATGATTTCCATGGCGTTAGCCGGCGGTACGTTCCGTTTTAACGCCCTTGAAAAACATTTGCGAAAGGCGTCAATAGCATCCAGTGCCAATCCGAGCCACCTTACACCCACTTAACAGCTAACCACAGGCGTTATCAGCAAGCATTAGCAACCAAATTTTGAGCCCTAACTTTTAATAGTATACCAGATATATAGACAATGAACAGGATTCATTTGTTCTACAGGTTATTTGAAAGATGCTCAGATATGGAAACACATTTACTGAGCATCATTATGAACACAAAAGCAAAATACAGCGAATGCTGGAAATCTGAAATAAAAACAAACCGCTGGAAAACATTCAGCAATTCAGGCAGCCATCTGTGGAAAGGGTTTCTTTGGGAACTTTACAGTCTTCTGTTTTAACATTGAGTTTGACAACTTTAATGGGGCCGAAATTCAGGGTCCATATAAGGCCCGTTTCCGCCGTTTTGTGGCAGCCATGCAGCGGAATCGAGTGGCCGGCGTGTTGCAGTCTATTGGCCGCCTGTTGTGTATGCAATAACTGTTAGACTGAGTACTGTTTAACTCCAAGAGGTATGACCTTGGCTCTGTTTTATTAAGGCCCAAAGTGACTAATATACAAAATGGCTGGCCTTTTATACTTGGGCTGCACACCAGTGCATGCAGCCAATGGCCTCCAACAGTGACACCATCTAGTGGCTAGTGATCCCAAAAGTACATACATGACAATACCTCCCTCTGAGATATTAACACAGTCTTTTACAAATTGAGACGGTCCGGCGTTTTACACTCCATGGTTGACCGTCTCAGGTCAACTCCAGCCTTGGGTGAGTGTTCAGAATCTGTTGTGACTGGTGGCTGGGTGGCTGAACTGGTGGGAGTGGCAATGGCCATGTGAGGGATTGAAAGTCCATTTTCATTGAACATGTCAGTGATTGAAAGTCCCGATTCACTGATAACTACTGAGTCCTCTGATGACTGGGGGTAGGTTGGTTGGTTGTCGATTGTCTCTTCCTCCGACTATTCCGGTTCGTCTGTGTGCCGCAGCTTTGTCTGATCCATATTTTTCCTGTATGTTTGCTCATTTTTGAGCTTGACAATAAATACCCTGTTGCCCTCTTGGCCATGACAGTACCAGCGATCCACTTGGGACCCTGACCATAATTCAGAACACATACAGGATCACTTACAGAAATATCACATGACACAGCTGTGCGATTGTGATATCCTTGCTGACTTTGTCTTCTATATTCAACATGATTATTCAAGTCAGAGTGTGCAAGAGATAGCTTGGTCTTAAGACCTCTTCATCATTAGTTCAACAGGCGAGACCCCGGTAAGCGTGTGTGGTCTTGTCCACTAAGTAGTATGCATGACAGTTGGGTCTGCAGTGACCCTTGGGTTACTCACTTCATACTTTGCTTTATGATTTGGACAGCACATTCTGCTTGCCCATTGGATGCAGGTTTGAACGGTGCTGACCTTACATGTTTGATACATTGAGATTCATGAACTCTTGAAACTCCTGACTGGTGAAGCATGATCCGTTATCGCTAACAATAATGTCAGGCAGACCATGTGTTGCGAACATGACACTGAGATTCTCAATGGTAGCTGTGGATGTGCCTGATGACATGATTATGCACTCTATCCCCTTCGAATATGCATCCATCACAACTAAAAACATCTTCCCCAGGAAGGGACCTGCAAAGTCTATGTGGATCCTGGACCATGGTTTGGACGGCCACAACCACAGACTCAGCGGTGATTCCGCTGGTGCTTTGCTGAGCTGCATGCAAGTGTTGCACTGATGCACACATGATTCCAGCTCAGAGTCAATTCCCGGCCACCATACATGAGACCTGGCGATGGCTTTCATCATTACAATGCCAGGATGTGTGCTATGTAGTTCACGTACAAATTTCCTCTCCCTTTCTTGGGCATACCAACACGATTGCCCCACAGTATACAATCCAACTGAATAGACGGTTCGTCTTTGCGACGAATGTAAGGTTTGGTCTCCTTGTGCATTTGCTTGGGTATGGCAGACCAATCACTTTTGAGGATGCAACTCTTCACCACCAATAAAATCGTGTCCTGGCTGGTCCAGGTCTTAACTTGTTGAGCCATGACAGGGGTTCCTTCACTCTCAAAAGCATCCATAACTAACAATAGGTCCGCCGGTTGTGGCGTTTCCACCTCCGGTGTGAGCAACGGCAGACAGCTCAAAGCATTGGTACAATTCTCGGTGCCAGGTCTATGGTGATTGACATAATCATAAATGGATAATGTCAGCGCCCACCTCTGGATACAGGATGAAGCATTGGTATTGATACCTTTGTTTTCAGTTAACAGTGAAATGAGTGGCTTGTGATCTGTCACCAGTTCAAACTGAAGACCAAACAGGTACTGATGCATCTTTTTGACCCCATACACACAGGCTAGTGCTTCTTTTTCTCCCATGTTGTAGCTCTTCCTGCTTTAGACAAACTTTTTGAAGCATATGCGACTAGTTGAAGTTTACCCGACTCATTAGCTTGTTGGAGTACACGACTACTTCCATGTGACGAAGCATCACAGGCCAATACTAAATGTTTACATGGGCCATAATGTACCAGCAGCTTGTTAGAGCAAAGCAGATTAGTGGCTTTCTCAAAAGTTCTGTCTTGAGACGCACCCCACACCCAGTTGTCACCTTTTCTTAGCAGCATGTGCAGTGGTTCTAATAAGGTGCTCAATTTGGTAGAAAGTTACCGAAGTAGTTGAGTAGACCCAGAAACGAACACAGCTCCGTCACATTCTGCGGCTTGGGTGCATTCTTGATGGCCTTGGTTTTCACGTCCATGGGCCTGATGTCATCAACAGCAATTTTCCTCCTCAGGAATTCGACCTCTGGTGCTATGAAGACGCACTTCGAGCATTTCAGTCCAAGTCCCACTTTCTCCAGACGATGTAGAACCTCTTCCAGTTTGTTCAGATATTCCTTGGAGTCACAACCTGTGATCAGGATGTCATCTTGGAACACGACGGTTCTGGGAATGGACTTCAGTAGACTCTCCATGTTCCTCTGAAATATTGCTGCAGCCGAGCGAATTCCAAAAGGGCACCTGTGATAAATAAACAGTCCTTTATGCGTGTTAATGCACGTAAGTCTCTTCGACATCTCGACCAGCTCCTGTGTCATGAAGACGGACATCAAGTCCAGTTTGGTGAACGATTTCCCCCCAGATAGCATTGCAAACAAGTCATCAGCCTTCGGTAACGGGTACTGATCCTGTTCCAAACCCTGTTGATCATAACCTTGTAGTCTCCACAGATTCTGACTGTTCCATCACTTTTCAACACAGGAACAATGGGGCTGGCCCATTCATTAAATTCAACCGGTGATATGACCCGTTCACGCTGGAGTCTGTCCAGTTCGATTTTGACCTTCTCCCTCATCATATACGGAACTGCCTGAGCTTTATGATGGACGGGTCTTGCATTCGAGTCCATGTGGATCTGCACCTTGGCTCCCGTGAAGTTGCCGATGCCTGGTTTGAATAGCGAGGGGAACTTGCTCAATACTTGGGCACGTGTATCTTTCTCCGACGAATACACCTTGATGTCGTTCCAATCGCATCTGATTTTTTCAAGCCAGTTCTTGCTGAGCAGCGTTGGGCCATTGCCTGGGACAATCCATAGCGGTAACTCGTGAACCACACCGTCATACAACACTTTAATTGTGGCATTGCCAATCACCGTTATGAGTTCTTTGGTCTACATGCGCAACTTGGCATTGACTGGACTCAGCCTGGGCCTCACAGCCTTAGTATCCCACAGCTTGTCGAATGCCCTCTGGCTCATTATCAATTGACTCGCACCCCGTGTCTAGTTCCATCGATACCGGCACCCCATTAAATTTCACGTTGATCATTATTGGTTTGCTCTTAGTTAGGAACGAGTACAATCCATACACTTCCTCCTCTGGTATCTCGGATTGCGTATCCAGATCCGTCTGACCAGCATCCTCCAAGTGGTACGTCGCAGCATGCTTGTTCATCTGCAGACAGTTGCACTGGAGATGCCCCACTTTCAGGCAGCCTTTGCAACTATATTGCTTAAATTGGTACTGCTGGTGCCAGTGATTTCCCCCACAACGCCAACACGGAGAAATCGGATGCATTCCAGCTGACAGACTTTGGACAGCCATAGGTTTCGCATACGGAGTCGGGTAGGCCCTGCCATGTGCCGCTCTGCCGAATGCCGAATCAATCATATTTACAGTACTTGCCGAGTTTAAATTTTTCACTGATATCTGCTTTAGACTTCTATCCATCATCATGCATGACTGAGCGATCGTGATGGCCCTGTTCAAGTCCAACATCTCCACCACCAATAGTTTACGCAGGATCACCTTGTGGTTGATGCCGATTACAAAGAAGTCCCACAGCATGTCTGCCAACGCAACCCCAAATTTACACGGCCGACAACGAATTCTGCCGCATTCTGGCCCTCTGAACGAACGTGTGTGTAAAATTTGTATCTCAAGATGATGATGCCTTCATCTGGCTTAAGGTGGTCCTGTACCACTGTACACAATTCTTCATACTCACAGGCTAGAATAGTTTCTTTATCAGACCATAAAATTTTGGACCGCAAACCGTGAGGAACACTGCCTGGTGCCAAGCTGCGTCACCGACCTCCGCCATTTTGTTGGCCACGAAGAACTGGCTCAAACGGCTGCCCAATCTTCTCCTTCCACAAGTCGCTCCAAAAATCCAAATGTACTCATTTTTGCATGCCAAAGGTCTTGTTGCCTTGTCGTCAAATGTTGTGTGCGCAATTACTGTTAGACTGAGTAGTGTTTAACTCCAAGAGGTATGACCTTGGCTCTGCTTTATTAAGGCCCAAAGTGACTAATATACAAAATAGCTGGCCTCTTGGGTGCCAGGCCACTGGCCCGGCCGAAACCCTCCCGAGTGGGCCAGTAGCCGAAGCAAAAGAATCCCCGATTCTCTCCCCTTTAACCGAGGGGAGAGACGTGGTGAAGCACACACGCTGTGACATCACCACCGCTCTGCCGCTGAGTGACAGCGGCAGAGATTCGATCCCGCCCCAACTTCCGCCCCTCAGCATGAATTACTGCCCCCATTATGACCGACTTCTGGTTCGACATCCAAAAAAGTACAAAGTCCCGCAAACCGATCCAAAGGCCGCCTCATCGCTCCCAGCAGAAAAAACAGGTCGGAAATTGTTGGTGCGCTAGCTTTCTGGCGTGCCTGAATTTCGGGCCCTAAATCTGAGACACTACTTCCATTTTCTCAGACAGCAGGTGCTGGTACTGGAGGATAACATAAAAACATAAGAAATAGGGGCAGGAGTAGGCCATTTGGCCCCGCGAGCCTGCTCCACCATTTAATAAGATTATGGCTGATCTGATCCTGGTCTGAGCTCCACTTCCCTGCCCGCTCCCTAAAACCCGTGACTCCCTTATCATTCAAGAATCTGTCTATCTCCACCTTAAATACAATCAATGACCCAGCCTCCACAGCTCTCCGGGGTAGAGAATTCCAAAGATTCATGACCCTCTGAGGGAAGAAATTCCTCCTCATTTCCGTTTTAAATGGGCGACCCCTTATTCAGAAACTATGCCCCCTAGTTTTAGAGTCTCCCACAAGGGGAAACATCATCTCTGCATCTACCCTGTCAAGCCCCTTCACTATCTTATATGTTTCAATAAGATCACCTCTCATTCTTCTAAACTCCAATGAGTATGGACCCAACCTGCTCAACCTTTCCTCATATGACAATCCCTTCACCTCAGGAATCAACCTCGTAAACCTTCTCTGAACTGCCTCCGGTGCAAGTAGATCCTTCCTTAAAGAAGGAGACCAAAACTGTACACAGTACTCCAGGTGTGGCCTCACCAATACCCTGTACAGTTGAAGCAGGTCTTCCCTGCTTTTATATTCCATCCCCCTTGCAATAAAGGCCAACATTCCATTTGCCTTCCTAATTACTTGCTGTACTTGCATACTAACACTTTGTGTTTCATGTACAAGGACCCCCAGATCTCTCTGTACCTCAGTATTTTATAATCTCTCCCCATTTAAATAATAATTTGCCTTTTCATTTTTTCTAACAAAATGGATAACCTCACATTTTCCCACAATATACTCCATCTGCCAAATTGTTGCCCACTCACAGCCTATCTATATCCCTTTGTAGATTCTCCTCACAACTTACTTTTGCACCCATCTTTGTATCATCAGCAAACTTGGCTAAATTACACTCGGCCCCTTCATCCAAGTCATTAATATAAATTGTGGCACCTTGTCGAATGCTTTCTGGAAATCCAAATACATGACATCTACTGTTTCCCCTTTATCCACCTTGCTCGTTACATCCTCAAAGAACTCGAGCAAATTTGTCAAACATGATTTCCCTTTCATAAAACCATGCTGACTCTGCTTAAATCCATTATGATTTTCTAAATGTCCTGCTACTACTTCCTTAATAATGGACTCCAGCATTTTTCCAATGACAGATGTTAGGCTAACTGGTCTACAATTTCCTGCTTTCTGTCTCCCTCCTTTCTTAAATAGGGGCATTACATTTGTGGTTTTCCAGTCCGTTGGGACCTCTCCTGAATCCAGCGAATCTTTTGTTTCCATGCTTATCCCATTACCATCCCCTTTGCCTTGCATGATCATCCCTTTTGTCATTTAACACTTCTACCCAACACCCTATCAAAGACCTTCCCCTTTTTTTCTCCATGCTCCCCCCCCAACAACTATTTCCCTGTCTCTGCACTTGCTTATCATCTGTTAATCTCGAACATCTTCCAGTTCTGATGAAGGGGCATCAACCTGAAATGTTAACTCATTTTCTCTTTCCACAGATGGTGTTGAGTGCTTTCCAGCATTATCTATCATTTTGGGCACTGTCATTTCAGTAAACAGCTAGAAATGGGCAGCTTGTCACTTAATGAAATTCAAATTCTTTGTGAATTGGTTTTCAATTACTGTTGCGTCTACATCCAATAGCAGTTCACTTCTTTCTAGGACAGACAGTTGAAACTCTCAGGGCTAGAAATTCAGCGCCGCCCGAAACAGGGCGTACCTACTGTTTCGGATGTGTTTTCATCACCGCTATGGATGAGGTGGCCTCCTGCGCGAAATCCAGCTCTTTGGCACTTTTTTGGAGCAGACCGGAAGTCAGTCATTATGTGGGCGGAAATGCAGTGGTGAGCACTCTAGTGGGGCAGAAGTGAAGGCGGGATGGAGTCTCCACCGTTGTCAGTCATCAGCCTGGCGCTGATGATGTCATAACACGTGTGCGTCATCACGTCCCTCCCTTTACTTAAAGGGGAGAGCCGCTGCGATCTCTGCGATTCTTTTCTTTAATTCAGAGACTAGGGTCCTGAACTTAAAGAAAGGTAACTTCGATGGTATGAGACATGAATTGGCTAGAATAGACTAGCAAATGATACTTAAAGGGTTGACGGTGGATAGGCAATGGCAAACATTTAAAGATCATATGGATGAACTTCAACAATTGTACATCCCTGTCTGGAGTAAAAACAAAACGGGGAAGGTAGCTCAACCATGGCTAACAAGGGAAATTAGGGATAGTGTAAAATCCAAGGAAGAGGCATTTAAATTGGCCAGAAAAAGCAGCAAATCTGAGGACTGGGAGAAATTTAGAATTCGGCAGAGGAGGACAAAGGGTTTAATTAGGAGGGGAAAAATAGAATATGAGAGTAAGCTTGCATGACAGACCAATTGAACAAATACCTTGGTTCTGACTTCACTAAAGAAGACACGAATAACCTTCCGGAAATACTAGGGGACCGAGGGTCTAGCAAGAAGGAGGAACTGAAGGAAATCCTTATTAGTCAGGAAATTGTGTTCGGGAAATTGATGCGATTGAAGGCCAATAAATCCCCAGGGCCTGATAGTCTGCATCTCAGAGTACTTAAGGATGTGACCCTAGAAATAGTGGATGCATTGGTGGTCATTTTCCAACATTCTATAGACTCTGGATCAGTTCCTATGAATTGAAGGGTAGCTACTGTAACCCCACTTTTTAAAAAAGAAGGGAGAGAGAAAACAGGGAATTATAGACCGGTTAGCCTGACATTGGTAGTGGGGAAAATGTTGGAATCAATTATTAGAGATATAATAGCAGCGCATTTGGAAAGCAGTGACAGGATCGGTCCAAGTCAGCATGGATTTCTGAAAGGGAAATCATACTTGACAAATCTTCTAGAATTTTTTGAGGATGTAACTAGTAGAGTGGACAAGGGAGAACCAGTGGATGTGGTGTATTTGAACTTTCAAAAGGCTTTTGACAAGGTCCCACACAAGAGATTAGTGTGAAAAATAAAACACATGGTATTGGGGGTAATGTATTGATGTGGATAGAGAACTGGTTTGCAGACAGGAAGCAAAGAGTAGAATGGCAGGCAATGACTAGTAGTGTACCGCAAGGTTCAGTGCTGGGCCCCCAGCTATTTACAATATACATTAATGATTTGGATGAAGAAATTGAATGCAATATCTCCAAGTTTGCAGATGACACTAAGCTGGGTGGCGGTGTGAGCTGTGAGGAGGATGCTAAGAGACTGCAGGGTGACTTGGACAGGTTAGGTGAGTGGGCAAATGCATGGCAGATGCAGTATAATGTGGATAAATGTGAGGTTATCCACTTTGGTGGCAAAAACAGAGAGACAGACTATTATCTGAATGGTGGCAGATTAGGAAAAGGGGGAGGTGCAACGAGACCTGGGTGTCATGGTACATCAGTCATTGAAAGTAGGCATGCAGGTACAGCAGGCGGTTAAGAAAGCAAAAGGCATGTTGGCCTTCATAGCGAGAGCATTTGCGTATATGAGCAGGGAGGTCTTGCTGCAGTAGTACAGGGCCTTGGTGAGACCACAACTTGAGTATTGTGTGCAGTTTCGGTCTCCTAAACTGAGGAAGGACACTCTTGCTATTGAGGGAGTGCAGCGAAGGTTCACCAGACTGATTCCCGGAATGGCAGGACTGACATATGAAGAAAGACTGGATGATTAGGCTTATATTCACTGGAATTTAGAAGAATAAGAAGGGATCTCATAGAAACATATAAAATTCTAACGAGATTGGGCAGGTTAGATGCAGGAAGAATGTTCCCGATGTTGGGGAAGTCCAGACCCAGGGGTCACAGTCTAAGGATAAGGGGTAAGCCATTTAGGACTGAGATGAGGAAAGTCTTCTTCACTCAGAGAGTTGTGAACCTGTGGAATTCTCTACCACAGAAAGTTGTTGAGGCCAGTTCGTTAGATATATTCATAAGGGAGTTAGATGTGGCCTTTATGGCTAAAAGAATCTGGAGAGAAAGCAGGAATGGGGTACTGAAGTTGCATGATCAGCCATGATCATATTGAATGGTGGTGCAGGCTCGAAGGGCTGAATGGCCTACTCCTGCACCTATTTTTTATGTTTAGTTAGGTCCACTGGGCCACCAGGAAGAGTTTTGGCTGAGCCAGTGGCCTGGTACCCAAGAGGGGGTGCCAGGCTGCCTGTTGGCAGCCCGGCCAAACCCGGGGGCATAATTGTCAGACCAACCTGGCAGTTGGTCGACAAAAAAAATGTCAACCGCGTCAGTGAGCCCTCCGCTTGAATAACCACCGCACAGCCATGTCGCATACACTGAACACACTGTTGGGGGCACCGCACGGCGGGACAAAGATTTTTGTAGCTGAATTTCTATGGAGGTGCTGGAGACCGGCGGTGCGCTGTTTGATGACGCACTTAGGAGGGGTCGGCAGCAGTATGATGCAAGTGGTGTCCACCCGGAAAATCAACGAGGTGAATTTCGCTGGTGGCAGCCATTCAACTGTAAACCAGCGGCCACTCAACTCAACGCTTGGCCACCGCTTTCCAACGGTAAGGGGCCTTTTCGGGAGACTGAGTTTCGGCCTCTCGTTGTCTGCTTCAAGTCGATTTATTTGCTCCTTGTCAAGGTGAACCTGAGATTTGTAACACACAGCAGATTGCAAAGATTTGCATATTTTTATGGGTCAACGTGATAAAACATCACATTCAAACAACTCCTTGCTGCTATTACTACATGGCGCTATTTATAGAAGTGGAAGGAAATTCTCCTGGTATCCTGGCCAACCTTTATCCTTCAACCAACATCACTCAAACAGATTAACTATTTTATCATTTATTTTATTACTGTTTGTGGGACCTTGATGTGAGCACATTGACTGTCTCATTTCTCTATATTACAACAGTGACTATCATTCAAACAGCATTTAATTGTGAAGCACTTTGGGATGTCCTAAGGTCATGAAAGGTGCAGTATAAACGCAAGTGTTTTTCTTTTGCTCTGTCTTACAATCACAATCTAATCCTCTACTGACAAAAAATACTTTATGGATGCAATTAGACTTGGTTCGAATACTCAATACCCTTAAGGCAACTCATTAAAGTGGGGATTACATTTCCAAAAAGTAAATCAAGTTATGCAATAGTAAATTGATAGGCTTGGGAACGAAATGAATGGAAACAATCCCTACTCAAAGACATGTTCAATAAAATTGAACGTTGCCTATTTCCTGAAAAAAGAATGTAATTTACCCTGAATGTGCTATTTGCTGTTCACCCAATTTACTCCTTCGTATTAACCATTCTGTCTCACACTACGTACACATTTGTTTGGTGCTCAGGCTACAATTAGACAGCTATTTTTTTGATCGTTGCTGCTAGTTTCCAAAAGGTCAGAGCATATATTAATCTCAGTATATAATTAGTGCATAGCGAAGTCTTAAAGCAACAGAGAGGGCTAACATAGTTTTGAATCTAATAAGGTAAAGACCTATTCCCCAGCCACTTAGAGCGGCGTAGTTAGATGTGGTGCGCCGCCTTCGTGGGGGAAAAAAAGCGGCAAAAATTTACCTTTCAATTTGGCCGCTCCCTCATCGTCCGGATCCATCGGCGTGGTGCTGCAGAGCCTGGGGGGGGCGGAACTTCGGCCGCGCTTGCTCAGCGCAGCCAGCAGGGGTGCAGGGCTTGGGCCCAGCGTGTTGTGTAGTGGCGACAGGGGGACGCATATCTGTTTCAGTGTGCACGCATGCGCAATGGGCGGTTCAGCTTGCGTGCATGCACAGTGAAACAGGAAACTTGGCAATCGGACAATTAAAGGGAGAGCGTCCTCAGAATCATTGGTTATGGAACATATATAAAGGTGAGGTTTGAATATTGATTTTTGTGTGGCTGAGGGAGTGGAAAGGAATGCTGGATAGGTGCAAGAGAGGTGTGAAGTGTGATTTTTGAACATTATTTGCATTTGAGTCCAATAGATGAATGGCGCAAGAGGGTGCAAGACGAACCAAGAATTTCCTCCATGACTGTAATTGAGAAGAAATGGCTGGAGCTGGATATCAGCAAGAGTGGTCCGTCAAAGGTCTCACCCAAGAAAATTAGAAAAAGATGGAACCTCGTTGCAGAAGAATTCTCCGCTGGGGTCAACAGCGCAAAATCTGGAAGCCAGTGCAAGAAGAAATGGCAGGATGTTGGTCAAGTAGTGAATGTAAGTAATATCATCTTCTTTAAATTGAATTGCAATGGAAAATGTGATCATCTGTGTATGTCCCACCCATCAGAAGCGTACCATGTGTGAAAATTAATATTTTCATCTTTGCAGAAGAAATTGGCCCACAACTGGCTGCAGAGCGACTTGGATAGGTTAGGTGAGTGGGCAAATGCATGGCAGATGAAGTATAATGTGGATAAATGTGAGGTTATCCATTTTGGTGGTAAAAACAGAGAGACAGACTATTATCTGAATGGTGACAGATTAGGAAAAGGGGAGGTGCAACGAGACCTGGGTATCATGGTACATCAGTCATTAAAGGTTGGCATGCAGGTACAGCAGGCGGTTAAGAAAGCAAATGGCATGTTGGCCTTCATAGCGAGGGGATTTGAGTACAGGGGCAGGGAGGTGTTGCTACAGTTGTACAGGGCCTTGGTGAGGCCACACCTGGAGTATTGTGTACAGTTTTGGTCTCTTAACCTGAGGAAGGACATTCTTGCTATTGAGGGAGTACAGCGAAGGTTCACCAGACTGATTCCCGGGATGGCGGGACTGACCTATCAAGAAAGACTGGATCAACTGGGCTTGTATTCACTGGAGTTCAGAAGAATGAGAGGGGACCTCATAGAAACGTTTAAAATTCTGATGGATTTAGACAGGTTAGATGCAGGAAGAATGTTCCCAATGTTGGGGAAGTCCAAAACCAGGGGTCACAGTCTAAGGATAAGGGGTAAGCCATTTAGGACCGAGATGAGGAGAAACTTCTTCACCCAGAGAGTGGTGAACCTGTGGAATTCTCTACCACAGAAAGTTGTTGAGGCCAATTCACTAAATATATTCAAAAAGGAGTTAGATGAAGTCCTTACTACTAGGGGGAATCAAGGGGTATGGCGAGAAAGCAGGAATGGGGTACTGAAGTTGCATGTTCAGCCATGAACTCATTGAATGGCGGTGCAGGCTAGAAGGGCCGAATGGCCTACTCCTGCACCTATTTTCTATCTATTCTAACAAGAGGGAGAGAACTAGAACAGGAGGAGGTCCACCAAATCTGCACCAACTGTCACCCCTGGAACAGAGGGTTGCTGCCTTGCTGAGTCGCACCGGCAGAAAAAGAATCAGCTCTGCACAAGCTGGACCTACACGCGAGGGTGAGGGTGAGTCATTAAAATGCATCGTCGCCCTTCAAATCAACCTGCTGACTGGCCTGCTACACGTGAGACTACTTATGCCACCCATCCTGCCCCTGCTGTGCTGCTAACAATTTGACTGTTCTATTGTATTTTGCAGAAGAGGAAGTCACTCCTCAATATGCTGAAGATCCACCAGAGGATCCAGATGCGTGCACTCCAGACCAAGGCGGGTGGGGGCGAAGGGGTCCACGGAAATGTGTGCTCGGGAGAATGCTGACCGCAATATGGATCAGGACATAGTACAGGGCATCACACTGCCAGAACCCTCCATGAGCTCCTCGGCAACATTCCATGGGTTCACACCTTCCGAGGTCGCGGGTCCCAGTGGCGGTCGGGAAATGCATGTTGGGACACCCAGACCCCACCGTCCCAGCCTGCGCCTCGCACTGGAGGGGTGCCACTAGGCAGACCGATGGCGAGGGGAAGGAGAAGCAGATCAGTCTCTCCTGAGATGCAGCCCTCAGCAGAGGTTAATCAGGTTGTTTCATTGGGTGAGGAGACCAATGCCCTCACAAGATCATTCGTGGTGGCCATCAGTGGGGTGTGTGATGAGGTAGCGACACTGTCAGATGAAATCTCTGCACTAAGACTGGAAGTGAAGGCGGGCATTTCAGAGGGTGTGCAGACGATGGCAGATGCCATGAGGGAGCTAGCTGCTGCAATAAGGGCACAAAGGCCGGATACTCAAATGCCACTCCCACTTCAATCCACACACCAGCCACCGGTCAGAACCAAGCCTCCAACCCCCCCTCACCACCATCACTGATCCTATGAGGAAGTGCACTTTCCCCGAGATGTGGGTGAGGGATGGGTGCAGCCTTTCTTTGCTGTTGTTGCTGTTGTTGTCATTGAAGTGCAATGTAAAATATCCAATAAAAGATATTTTGCATCAAAACTGAATCATGTGCCATTAGGATCACACAACATTTAGAGACAACTGTAAAAAATAAAAATCTCTCACCACTACAGTCATGCGTCCCTCCTGCCCCGAGCCCTGCCGGGAGGGCTAGCCGGTGGCGTTCTGCAGTCGGCATGGTAGGACTGCTCTATTTTCAGTAGCTGATTTATCTTTCATTTATTTTTGATGATGTTGTGCTGATGTTGTGAAGGTCTTTAGTGCTTTAGAATCCTCTAACTCACCTCCCCCCCGGCCCGCCCCCCCCGCCATCTCTGGCTACTTGCGCTGATTTCTTAAATGTAGGTAAGGTTTTTCTGTGCCGACAAAAGTGACCACATACATTGACCTAAGTTAGTTTGGAGGAACTTTCAGCTGGCCAAATTTACTTCTATGGCCAGAAGAGGTGTAAGTGGCTTGTCATGCCCCCTTTTGGAGAGAACAAACTAAACTAGAAAAAAACCTAACGAACTGACTTACATTGGAGCAAGTTAAATGGGGAAATCTGCGATTTTTAAGTTTCTCCAAAAAAAGCTACTTACTCCAAAAAAAAGCGGCAACTCTTGGGGAAATTTGGGCTCATTAGAGCTAATGTTACAATATAATAGGTAAAATCTCAACCTCCTGCAATCTTGCAGTTACATGTTAATTGTACAGAAACTGCAGTCAGCTTATATTCTGCAAAAGCTTGCTCATAAATATTAATCCGATTATGCTTACTCTATGGGGCCGAAATTGCACCTCCGTTAAGACCACAGGCCGCCTGAAAGCAGCGGCCACGGAGTGCCACGGAGGGGCCGCCATTTTGGAAATTGCCCTTCCTCAATTTTGGAGCGGTGCCCGGGATCACTCCGCCCATTTTCCCGTGCCGAGTCCTTGTCGACTGGCAGGGACGCCCTTGCGAAATTGCCCCTCAGGAAATTGCTCCTTTCCCAGTATTGCCCTGCAGGAGCAGCGCCGCTGCCAATCGGTGCCCCCGACAGCTTTTACTGTCGGTACACTCTTAGTAGCATGGTGGTGTGGCCACCCTCAAAGGGGAGGGCGCACTGCCATGGCTGCCATGTTAAATTTTTTTGGCAGCCGACTACCAGGTCGCTCCGACAATTATGGCCGCGATTTCAGCCAGGCAGCCTGGCGCCCTCTCTTGAGTGCCAGGCCGCTGGCCCGACTGATACCCTTCCTGGCGGCCCAGCGTTTTCCAGTAAAGTGGTTGCAGAGTTCGCAGCAGCCCTGCCCTTTAACTGAAGGGGAGAGACGTTGTGATGCGCCAGCGCGATGATGTCATCAGTGTACACTAATGACTGACAGCCTCGACTACTCCGCCCCGCCCCCTCTTTCGCCCCTATGGTGAGGCCAGTTCCTTCTCGCTCCAAAAAAATCCCCAAAGTGCTGAATTTTGACGGTTAGGCCGCCCTAATGCATGGGGTGGCCAGAACGCATAGAAAACAGTTGGTGCGCCTCGTTTCGGGCAGTGGGCAATTGCTGCCCTTTTAACTCTTAGGTTTAAATTAACTTCTGCTTTTGTTGCTGTTTTAAAATGACTGTGCGAGTCATTCTTCTGTAAGGAAAGATTTACAGCTATACAGTACCTTTCATTTCCTCCGGTCATCCCAAAATGCTTCACAGGGGGCAGTTGTGGTAAGAACCCAAGGTAGGTTGAGAGAGCCTACTATGGCTTCTTGTGCCTCCACAATGGCCCCCAGCACTAACCTTTTTAAGCCCCAGTCACAGCTGTGACCTAAAAAATGTTTGAATATTCTCTTTGGGATCATCTGCCCTCTTTAAATGTGCAGCCAACTTTTCTGGTCCCACTGCATTACAATAGTGACTACACTTCAACAAAAGTATTTCATTGGCTGTAAAGCGCTTTGCGGAACCTGGTGGTCATTAAAGGCGCTATATCTATGCAAGTCTTTCTTTCTTTTCACTGCAGCACTGCCAGAAATTTCAACTTCTGCAACAGCAGGTTCTTGGTGATGGGGCGCAGATAAATAAGTGTGATGCATTGTACATGTGCCAGCTCGGTTCACTGGTGACACTCACCCTTGGATCATGATTGCGGATTCAAGCCTGACTGCAGACCTGAAGCAATAATCTAGGCTGTAAAGGGAAGTGCTGTGACAGTCCTAATTTGTCAGACACGTTAAGCTGAGGCAGTGCCTATTCAGTGTTGAGGTGAACATAAAAGTTCATGGGCTAAAATCCCGACTTTTTTTGCCTGCTTAACGTCCACTTAATGCCCATTTTACTGATGAACTGAAGTATAACACCCATATAGAAACATAGAAACATAGAAAATAGGTGCAGGAGTAGGCCATTCGGCATTTCGAGCCTGCACCACCATTCAATAAGATCATGGCTGATCATTCACTCAGTACCCCTTTCCCGCTTTCTCTCCATATCTCTTGATCCCTTTAGCCGTAAGGGCCATATCTAACTCCCTCTTGAATATATCCAATGAACTGGCATCAACAACTCTCTGAAGCAGGGAATTCCACAGGTTAGCAACTCTCTGAATGAAGAAGTTTCTCCTCATCTCAGTCCTAAATGGCCTACCTCTTATCCTAAGACTATGTACCCTGGTTCTGGACTTCCCCAACATCGGAAACATTCTTCCCGCATCTAACCTGTCCAGTCCCGTCAGAATCTTATACGTTTCTATGAGATCCCCTCTCATCCTTCTAAACTCCAGTGAATAAAGGCCCAGTTGATCCAGTCTCTCCTCATATGACAGTCCTGCCATCCCTGGAATCAGTCTGGTGAACCTTCTCTGCACTCCCTCAATAACAAGAACGTCCTTCCTCAGATTAGGAGACCAAAACTGAACACAATATACAACGGCAGTATGACCTCCCTGCTCCTATACTCAAATTCCCTAGCTATGAAGGCCAACATGCCATTTGCCATCTTCGCCGCCTGCTGTACCTGCATGCCAACTTTCAATGACTGATGAACCATGTCACCCAGGTCTCGTTGCACCTCCCCTTTTCCTAATTTGCCGCCATTCAGATAATATTCTGTCTTCGTGTTTTTATCCCCAAAATGGATAACCTCACATTTATCCACATTATACTGCATCTGCCATGCATTTGCCCACTCACCTAACCTGTCCAAGTCACCCTGCAGCCTCTTAGCATCCTCCTCACAGCTCATACCGCCACCCAGTTTAGTGTCATCTGCAAACTTGGAGATATTACACTCAATTCCTTCATCTAAATTGTTGATGTATATTGTAAAGAGCTGAGGTCCCAGCACTGAGCCCTGCGGCACTCCACTCGTCACTGCCTGCCATTCTGAAAAGGACCCGTTTATCACCATTCTCTGCTTCCTGTCTGCCAACCAGTTCTCTATCCACATCAGTTCATTACCCCCAGTACCATGCGCTTTGATTTTGCACACCAATCTCTTGTGCGAGTCTTTGTCAAAAGCCTTTTGAAAGTCCAAATACACGTATCCACTAGTTCTCCCTTGTCCACTCTACTAGTTACATCCTCAAAAAGTTCCAGAAGATTCATCAAGCATGATTTCCCTTTCATAAATCCATGCTGACTTGGACCGATCCTGTCACTGCTTTCCAAGTGCGCTGCTATTTCATCCTTAATGATTGATTCCAACATTTTCCCCACTACTGATGTCATAATTACCCATTTTCTCTCTCCCTCCCTTTTTAAAAAGTGGTGTTACATTAGCTACCCTCCAGTCCACAGGAACTAATCCAGAGTCAATAGACTGTTGGAAAATGATCACCAATACATCCACTATTTCTAGGGTCACTTCCTTAAGTACTCTGGAATGCAGGCTATCAGGCCCCGGGGATTTATCGGCCTTCAATCCCGTCAGTTTCCCCAACACAATTTCCCGCCTAATAAGGATATCCTTCAGTTCCTCCTTCTCACTAGACCCACTGTCCCCTAGTACATTCTGAAGGTTATTTGTGTCTTCCTTCGTGAAGACAGAACCAAAGTATTTGTTCAATTGGTCTGCCATTTCTTTGCTCCCCATTATAAATTCACCTGAATCTGACTGCAAGGGACCTACGTTTGTCTTCACTAATCTTTTTCTCTTCACTTATTTATAGAAGCTTTAGCAGTCAGTTTTTATGTTCCCTGCAAGCTTCCTCTCGTACTCTATTTTCCCCCTCTTAATTAAACCCTTAGAACTCCTCTGTTGAATTCTAAATTTCTCCCAGTCCTCAGGTTTGTTGCTTTTTCTAGCCAATTTATATGCCTCATCCTTGGTTTTAACACTATCCTTAATTTCCCTTGTTAGCCACGGTTGAGCGACCTTCTCCGTTTTATTTTTACTCCAGACAGGAATGTACAATTGCTGAAGTTCATCCATGTGATCTTTAAATGTTTGCCATTGCTTATCCACTGTCAACCCTTTAAGTATCCTTTGCCAGTCTATTCTAGCCAATTCAAGCCTCATACCGTCGAAGTTACCTTTCCTTAAGTTCAGGATCCTAGTTTCTGAATTAACTGTGTCACTCTCCATCTTAATAAAGAATTCTACCATATTATGGTCACTCTTCCCCAAGGGGCCTCTCACAACAAGATTGCTAATTAGTCCCTTCTCATTACACATCACCTTGGATGACTAGCTCTCTAGTTGGTTCCTCGACATATTGGTCTAGAAAACCATCCCTAATACACTCCAGGAAATCCTCCTCCATCGCATTGCTAGCAGTTTGGTTAGCCCAAACAATATGTAGATTAAAGTTGCTGTACCTTTATTGCACACATCCCTTATTTCTTGTTTGATGCTGTCCCCAACCTCACTATTACTGTTTGGTAGTCTGTGCACAACTCCCACTAGCGTTTTCTGCCCTTTGGAATTCCGCAGCTCCGCCCATACCGATTCTACATCGTCCAGGCTAATGTCCCTCCTTACTATTGCATTAATTTCCTCTTTAACCAGCAACGCCACTCCGCCTCCTTTTCCTCTCTGCCTTCTTAAATGTTGAATACCCCTGAATGTTGAGTTCCCAGCCTTGGTCACCCTGGAACCTTGTCTCCGTGATGCCAATTACATCATACCCGTTAACTGCAGTCTGTGCAGTTAATTCGTCCACCTTATGCCGAATACTCCTCGCAGTGAGGTACAGAGCCTTCAAGCTTGTCTTTTTAGAATTTTGCTGTAATGTGGCCCTTTTTGTTTTTTGCCTTGGGTGTCTCTGGCACAAAATGGAAACTGACGGGCTTTTTTAGGAGACTTATCAGCGAGCGTTATTTTCCCAATGTGCTTAAAGCCGAGAAAAAATATTACCACCCGCCCACTTTTTTTGGGCGGAATCAGCAGAATGGGCGATTTCAACGCCCATATTATCGGCCAGCGTTACTTTCCTCACGGAATTAACGCTGAGATTCAATAATAATGCTCGACGACTGTTTCTTGTTGTAAAGAGCATATTTACCCAAACTAGCGGCTATGGAGATCGCCCACCGTCAATTTCACCGCCTCGCACACATATCGGCCAGAATATCGCCAGCTCAGAAAATGTCCACAAAAAGTGGAAGTAACCGGGACGGATGCCAGCGATGTGGCTGGCATTTGTTAAATCCCACTCTTACGTGAGGAGCTGATATCGGAAAGATTTGCCTGAAAGAGCGCTGATGTGAGTGACAACGCTGGCACACTGCTGTGTGTGTGCAGCTCAGACATCAATGGTGCTCACCACCTTGGTGCCAGTTGAAGTTTATGTTGATTGATGTTAAGTTATATTTAAATCTTTCACGGTAAGGAATCACCACTTAGTAATGGTCCAGCTATCTGAGATAATGCGCAACAAGGTCAATAACAAAAGGTTTAATAGCAACATTGGTCTGAAATCATAAGTATCACAGCTAATAACACCCAACCCCCGCCTACACTCAACATTACCCACCATTGACATAAATCACATGTTCACCATGTCCACCAACACAGAATACAAAGGCAAAGCAGGAGCGTGGTCCCCAGCCCCCATACATTACAACAAATTACATACCCCCAGACGGACATATAACACAGCCATCACCTGCACACAATCACCTCACTTTCCTTCCCCCCTCTCCTTCTCCCCACCTCTACCCCTTTTCCGCCTCGCTCCATGGCACCTGACCGAGGAGCTCCTCAGGAGCTGCCTCATTGGTAGATGCGGTGGTTGGACGGGTACGGGAGCGGGGGTTGCCGAGGGGCAACATTCTTTGATGCAGGAGTAGGATCTTGATCCTTGCTCTCATCTGTCGTTCACAGTGGTGGGGCAGAACCTAGGGGTGGAGTGCCATACTCGGGGACCACTGGGAGCAGTGTTCCTGGTTATCGCATCCAGGGACTCCGCCATGCGCGGAATGTACTCGGTCATGGTGGCCAGGTGTCGGGATATGCCCCCCCAATTCTTCAATGAGCTGGTTACCAATGTCTACAGTCCTCCCGGACAACAGTACCATCTCTCCGCTGTCATATCGTGCTCGTGAAACAGACCTGTCGCGTCCACGAGGCACCGTCCTGGGGACAAATGGGGTGCCCTGTGGAGAAATGCTTGGGGCCGGCACCTCCAGAGTGGAGGTGGGAATGACCGGAGGACCACTAGATGGCCTTGGGGTGGAATGGCTTCTGGAGTGTGGCGATGCAGGTTCTTCGAAGTCTGCGCTCTTGTCCGTCAAGAATAGATCCAGTGGATTGACAGGTGACAATCGGAGCTCCTCAGCACCAGATGTAGGATCATCCGCCGAGTCCTGCGCTGCGCCCCCAGCTTCTGGCCTCTGTGGTCTTACCTGGGGCCGTGCTGCTGGCTGAGCTGCAAAACACAAATTAGGTTATTAGAGGAGAAGGGGGTGCTAGGGTGACAAGGTGAGTCTAGCGCTACACACAGCATATGCACGACAAAAACACCAGTGCTATCAAAATCATCAGAGACATCACATTTCATGACCATCAACACATTGTGCATTGCAATGATTTTCATGAGGCAAACATTATTTATATGACACTTATAGAAATCATCTATCATGTATGATTGTTTGGATATGATTTGGTGTGGCATCTATTGAATTTAGATCACGTGGCATCATTTCAGGGTCTGCAGATGCGTCTGTGGCTGTCTGGGGATGCTCCCCCACGAGTGCGAGCACACGCTCCTCCATCTCTGTGATGTCGTTGGGGACTGGTGGCCCCCCACCCGTTTGCCTCTGCACAGACCTCATCGTCGATAGCTTCTTCTGTAAAAGGTACCAGGACGACATGGCATGAGATCATTGCATGATATCATTGCTGGGCACTGTCACAGACACTGATACAAGACATAACCGACAGATGTAATCATGATTAATATAATTATTATCATTCTGTACCTAAAGACGTACACCGTGACCACAGGCTTTGAGAAAAACATTCCCGGTAAAAGTGCAAGATCTCACATCTATTGATATTCACTCATGACTGTAACAAATCAAATGATATAAATTCATAAGTACATGTAAATCAAATGTAATATTTACTCTTGCGGATCCCACAAGGTCGTTCCATCGTTTGCGGCATTGGTTGCCCTCATGCACCTCGTTGGTCGCCGACAAGACCACCTCTGCTATCTCGGTCCATATCTTCTGGTAGGCCTTTGGGATGGGCTTCCCACGCCCACCCTGTGTCAAATCATCCCAGCGTGGCTCGACCTCCTGCAGGAGGGAGGCATTTGCCTCATCCGACAAACTCCTGGCTCTTTTGCGGCCTCCAATGTGCTCCTCTCCCACCTCACTGCTCACTCCAACATCAGTCTGCACAGGGTGCTGTGATGCCTCCTCTTCGCTCTCATTTATAGGGCAAATTTGGTCAAATATGTGGCTGGTAACAGCTAATTTTTGTTGACCTACTTGCTGTGCAGCTCTAAAGTCTCCCTCCTTCCTCCCTGGAGGTAGCCTGGAGGAGGAATTCATAGAATGCATACGGGATTGTTTCTTAGAACAGTATGTTACAGAACCTACAAGGGAGCAAGCGATCTTAGATTGGTCCTCTGTAATGAGACAGGAATAATAAACGATCTCCTAGTAAAAGATCCTCTCGGAATGAGTGATCACAGTATGGTTGAATTTGTAATACAGATTGAGGGTGAGGAAGTAGTGTCTCAAACGAGCGTACGATGCTTAAACAAAGGGGACTACAGTGGGATGAGTGCAGAGTTGGCTAAAGTAGACTGGAAACACAGACTAAACGGTGGCACAATTGAGGAACAGTGGAGGACTTTTAAGGAGCTCTTTCATAGTGCTCAACAAAAATATATTCCAGTGAAAAAGAAGGGCGGTAAGAGAAGGGATAACCAGCCATGGATAAACTAGGAAATTAAGAAGAGTATCAAATTAAAAACCAATGCGTATAAGGTGGCCAAGGTTAGTGGGAAAATAGAAGATTGGGAAAATTTTAAACGACAGCAAAGAATGACTAAGAAAGCAATAAAGAAAGGAAAGATAGATTACGAAGGTAAACTTGCGCAAAACATAAAAACGGATAGTAAAAGCTTTTACAGATATATAAAACGGAAAAGAGTGACTAAAGTAAATGTTGGTCCCTTAGAAGATGAGAAGGGGGATTTAATAATGGGAAATGTGGAAATGGCTGAGACCTTAAACAATTATTTTGCTTCGGTCTTCATAGTGGAAGACACAGAAACCATGCCAGAAATTGCTGGTCACAGGAATGTGGGAAGGGAGGACCTTGAGACAATCACTATCACTAGGGGGGTAGTGCTGGACAGGCTAATGGGACTCAAGGTTGACAAGTCCCCTGGTCCGGATGAAATGCATCCCAGGGTATTAAAAGAGATGGAGGAAGTTATAGCAGATGCATTCGTTATAATCTACCAAAATTCTCTGGACTCTGGGGAGGTACCAGTGGATTGGAAAGCAGCTAATGTAACGCCTCTGTTTAAAAAAGGGGGCAGACAAAAGGCAGGTAACTATAGGCCGGTTAGTTAAACATCTGTAGTGGGGAAAATGCTTGAAACTATCATTAAGGAAGAAATAGCGGGACATCTAGATAGGAATGGTGCAATCAAGCAGAGGCAGCATGGATTCATGAAGGGGAAATCATGTTTAACTAATTTACTGGAATTTTTTGAGGATATAACGAGCATGCTGGATAGAGGTGTACCGATGGATGTGGTGTATTTAGATTTTCAAAAGGCATTCGATAAGGTGCCACACAAAAGGTTACTGCAGAAGATAAAGGTACGCGGGGTCAGTGGAAATGTATTAGCATGGATCGAGAATTGGCTGGCTAACAGAAAGCAGAGAGTCGGGATAAATGGGTCCTTTTCGGGTTGGAAATCAGTGGTTAGTGGTGTGCCACAGGGATCGGTGCTGGGACCACAACTGTTTACAATATACATAGATCACCTGGAAGAGGGGACAGAGTGTAGTGTAACAAAATTTGCAGATGACACAAAGATTAGTGGGAAAGCGGGTTGTGTAGAGGACACAGAGAGGCTGCAAAGAGATTTAGATAGGTTAAGCGAATGGGCTAAGGTTTGGCAGATGGAACACAATGCCGGAAAGTGTGAGGTCATCCACCTTGGGAAATAAAACAGTAAAAGGGAATATTATTTGAATGGGGAGAAATTACAACATGCTGCGGTGCAAAGGGACCTGGGGGTCCTTGTGCATGAATTTCAAAAAGTTAGTTTGCAGTTGCAGCAGGTAATCAGGAAGGCGAATGGAATGTTGGCCTTCATTGCGAGAGGGATGGAGTACAAAAGCAGGGAGGTCCTTCTACAACTGTATAGGGTATTGGTGAGGCCGCACCTGGAGTACTGCGTGCAGTTTTGGTCTCCTTACTTAAGGAAGGATAGACTGGCTTTGGAGGGGGTACAGAGACGATTCACTAGGCTGATTCCGGAGATGAGGGGGTAATCTTATGATGATAGATTGAGTAGACTGGGTCTTTACTCGTTGGAGTTCAGAAGGATGAGGGGTGATCTTATAGAAACATTTAAAATAATGAAAGGGATAGACAAGATCGAGGCAGAGAGGTTGTTTCCACTGGTCGGGGAGACTAGAACTAGGGGGCACAGCCTCAAAATACGGGGGAGCCAATTTAAAACCGAGTTGAGAAGGAATTTCTTCTCCCAGAGGGGTGTGAATCTGTGGAATTCTCTGCCCAAGGAAGCAGTTGAGGCTAGCTCATTGAATGTATTCAAGTCACAGATAGATAGATTTTTAACCAATAAGAGAATTAAGGATTATGGGGAGCGGGTGGGTAAGTGGAGCTGAGTCCACGACCAGATCAGCTATGATCTTGTTGAATGGCGGAGCAGGCTCGAGGGGCTAGATGGCCTATTCCTGTTCCTAATTCTTATGTTCTTATGTTCTTATGTTCTTATGTTCCCAAAGCAGCCACACCACACCCAGCCACGCCTTCAGTCCCTCTGAGCTCCCTCTCTCTCTGTCTCCTCTTCTGCGCATGCCATGGTGACCCTTGACCTCAAGAATCGCGGGAATCGAGCGTTGCCATGCCGTTGCTAAGGACAGCCACACTTTATGGCAGAAGGTCAGAAAAATTTTACGCTTCTGTCCATTTGACATCGCTCATGATTGCACCCATTTTCAAAAATGTAAACTAGGTGTTTTGAGAATGGACGAGAAGCCGACGATCTGAAAACCCTTTTTTTCCACCCATGCTGGAAATAACCTCCATTTTCGGGCGATAACCACAAAAGTGGGGTTTCTAGCCCCATAGCACTATTTGAAGAACAGAATTCTCCAAGTATCTAGGATAACACCACCAAAAGCAAGTTAACTACTCGGTTATCTTATTTGCTTTGCACAAATTGGCTTCTGTCTTTCCCTACATAATAACAGTGACTACAATTCAAAAGTAATTCATTGACTATGAAGCACTTTGGGGTGTCTTGAGGATGTAAAGAACGCTATATAAATGCAAGTTCATTCTTCGTTCTAATGTAATGCTCTATTGAGCACTGCAACCAATCACAAGCTCCTCAGAATCTAAAAATATCGTGCTTATTCTGCTTCCATTATCCATAATGGGTGTTGTCTCTTTCACCAAATTTTTGTGACCCGATTTGAGCTTTAGCAGACATCCTTTATTAACTGTGACAACCATTATCCATAAAGCATTGATGGTTTATGACTTTTGCTTTGGAAACTGTAAAAGATGAAAAGAAAAGCAACAATATATTCTTCAGAAATGTTTTGAGGTGGTTCAACTTGTATTGGCTTCAACTTACGTTAACTTCACAAGTGCCTTTTAATGCAGAACCTGGAATGTTCACACTAGCACAATTCCCTTTATACTTACTGAACAAACCATAGCAATATATCCTACAGCTAAATTTATGGCTAGTCTAAAGCTAATGAATCACTGCCTTCATGATTTAATACCAATACTGGGTTGGTTCCACTTCTTTGCAGCTTCTGGTGATAAATGTATTAATATCTTTTAATGGGTTCTATAATAATACTCCAATGCATACTTTGAGGGGAAAATAACTTTAATTTGAATAAAGAAAACTTACAGTCAAATAAGCCACTTCGTGACTTTTTCATACCAAAATACAATTGGCTAGAAATTCTTTTTTATGCACTAAAATATGTTACTTTAGATTTCCATTGCCCAGATTTCATGGTGGGACCTTCTTGAATTATAGGGCCCGTTTCCACATGATTTGCGCCTGATTTTTAGGAGCAACTGGTAGAGAACGGACTATCTTAGAAATCGCAATTCTCCACATTTTTTTTTCTGCAGTTCTAGTCAGGTAGAACAGTTCTACTTTAGAACAGAATTTTTTCTTCAAAAGGGGGCGTGTCCGGCCACTGACGCCTGATTTCAAAGTTTCCACAGTGAAAACGTACTCCAAACTAAAGTAGAATGGAGCAAGTGAAGATTTTTGTAGAACTGAAAAAACCTGTTCTACACATTAAAAAATCAGGCACAGGTTACAAATTAGGCGTCCAGAACGAGGTGGGGGGGGGGAGGGGGGGGAGAGTGAACTCATTAAATTCTGCAATAAATCCTTATTTATACTTCTACAAATATTATACAAATAAATCCAACCTGAATAAACATTTATAAGCAAAGAAAAGATTAAACAAACCATCTTCCTACCTGTGTGAAAGTGCTTCAGGCACGGAGAATTCTGCAGTCAGCCTGAGGCGCCCGTTCTGCCCGCGGGAGGAGGGGAGGGGAGAGGAGGCGCACGTTCTTTCCCGCGGGGGGGGGGAGGGGAGAGGAGGCGCACGTTCTTTCCCGCGGGGGGGGGGAGGCGCCCGTTCTTCTCGCGGGGGGGTAGGAGGCGTCCGTTCTTCCCGCGGGGGGGGGAAGGAGACAGTGAGAAGGCTGCAGTGAGATGTGCTGATGGCAATGTGCTTTTATTTTAAAAATTTTCAAAAATTAAACAGCTACAAAGAACTACAAAAATGGCCGAGTGCCAATGTTTTTTTCACACTGAGCATGCGCGAACGCTCCAATGCGCACGCGCAGCATTGCCGGCAGGAAAAAAACTAATTTAAATAGTACCCGCCCCTCCCACTTACAAAATCGGCGCGAGTGTAGGCTCCGCCCCCCTGGGCGCCGCGCCAGGCAGACAAGGAGCTGCAGAACGCTCCAGAATCGCAATTTTTTTTTTTAGGCGCCGTTTTAGGCGCGAAAAACGGGTGCCCAGCTCGGAGTGGCGCCCGTTTTTTATCATGTGGAAACTTGGGCCCACTGTGTGGACCTCATCTGAAAGTTGCCAGAATACTTTTATGCAGGATTGCTGCCCAAATTTGTGCCCACCCCAATTTCCGATGTCATTTCTCATGGCAGCTGCAGTTTTTGAGTAGATGCGTCATGATGTCCTATGCCCCATTTTCTGTTATTTCCATGAACAAATTCAAAACCCTAACTTAGCATTATAATATAATTATTAGTGGTAATGGAAGAATCATAGGTGTTGGGCCTTGGTTAGCCAAATTAAAGATACAGTCAGTATACAAACAGCAGACAGCTTGCCTGGAGAGCAAGGTCATATGTGACTGCCATTGTGTGGACGTTATAACATCTGCAGAGAACCAAAAACACAGGCAAATTTTAAGCATCTATCCAGCTATTCTAATACTAGTCTGAAGACGCTTTTATCTCAAGCTCTAATACAATCATCTAAGCACAATATTATTCATGTCACAATTTCATTCGCATAACCATATACAATTGAGGTCTCAACAACAACAACTTGTATTTATATAGCACCTTTAAAATAATGAAACATCTCAAGACACTTCATGGGAGTATTATGAGATAAAAAATTTGACACCGAGCCACATAAGTAGAAATTAGCGCAGGTGAGCAAAAGCTTGGTCAAAGAGGTAGGTTTTAAGGAACGTCTTGAAGGAGGAAAGAGAGATGGAGAGGTTTAGGCAGGGAGTTCCAGAGCTGGAGTCTAGGCAACAGAAGCATGGCCACCAATGGTTGAGCGATTATAATCAGGGATGCTCAAGAGGGCAGAATTAGAGGAGCGCAGACATCTCAGGGCATTGTGGGGCTGGAAGAGATTACAGAGATAGGGAGGGACGAGAACATGGAGGGATTTGAAAATAAGGATGAGAATTTTGAGATCGAAACTTTGCTTAACCAGAGGCCAATGCAGGGCAGCAAGCACAGGGGTGATGGGTGAGCGGGACTTGATGCGAGTTAGGACAGGGGCAGCCAAGTATTGGATCATCTCTAGTTTCCCTCATTTCTAACAGAGCAGACCTATTGGTACTAATGAGGTCTGTCAAATCCTGCTTCATGGTTGCTGGTAGACAGTCACCAAGCCTCTTGAAGCCAGAAGAGCTCTTTTGTAGCAATCAGCATCCATGGTAGAAGCACACACTCAGTCAGAAAAGCCTCTGCTGCAGTTGTCCCTGCAGCTGCCACATGCTTCATAGTGGACTGCAATGCTGTGAAATCACCTTTCAGGATCCTACATGTGTTGCTAACAGACTGCTGTGCCACAGCCACCATTTGCAACACTCTGTCTGGTATAGCCACCGGTGCCTGCACCAATGTTGATGGATTGTCAGCATCATTCTTTTGAAAGCAGGGCTCATGAGCTCTGGATCCCCAGGCTCTTTAGCCATGAGGCAATGCTAGTTGACCCTCCGACTAGCAATTTTAACTACTTGTGGTACCAGCTTTATCTCTTACCAACTGGTGCTCCATGTGACACGCAGTGCACTAACCACCCATGGAAACACAACAGGTCAAACGGCGTTTGTGGAAAGAGAAACAGAGTTAACGGTCCCGATATTTACTGGAGCAGAGTTTTAGAGCAGGGTAAGAGGTGGGGGAAAGAATTCTGGTCAGGAAGCCCGGAAGTGCAGGTGCGATTTAACTCCACAGGTTGTGTGTTCCCCGCCATAAAGCCAGCCTGATTGTCAGGCTTGGCGGCCTGTTGGGCGAGAAATGCTCTGGAAAAGATCACAACCAAGGAGCAGGTTGGTTTAGTGGTGGTGGAGCAGAGAGATCGCAGTGGGGTGTGTGGGAGGGGGGGGTTGTGAGTAGAGCATGGTTGGGGGTGTTAGGGGTGATCGCGGGGGATTGGGGATGTAGTCAGATCACAGAGGGTTGGGGGAGATCGGGGGATCATTGAAGAGGGGGAGTCAGGGGGGAGGGTGGGGAGGGCTTTGCAGGGTAATCTGGTTGGGCCGCGGAGGAAACACTCCTGCTCCTCCTGACCCACAAGCAGTGCTGGACAGGCACTTACCTTATGGAGCCAACCCTTCTCACCTCTTATCTGCAGAGGTTCCTGAGGCCAGGGAAACCCAGAAGACAGCAGTAAAAAATACAAACCTTGATGAAGTGGAAGTTTTCAATGACCGACCTGCTTCCTGACAGTGGATTGGTTCCCGCCCCTTGTCCCGCCTCTGTTAAAACTGAAGTGGGTGGGTTCAAGGCAACTTGGGATCCTGTTTAAAATTTTTTACATTTTTACTTTCCACCTGACATTAACCCACCCATTTTGGGCATTAAAATTACCCCCAATGTCTCAGTTCGATGTCCTTTCATCAGAACCAGAAATTCAAGTCAGGATCATATCTGATCAGAAACCTGATCTCACGGGGTTGGGGTAATATATTAGCATAGATAGAGAATTGTCTAACTGATAAAAAACAGAGAGTCGGGATAAATGGGACATTTTCAGGTTGGCAAACTGTAACTAGTATCGGTGCTGGGTCCTCAACTATTTACAATCTATATTAATGACTTGGATGAAGTAACCGAGTGAAATGTAACCAAATTTGCTGCTGATACAAAGATAGGTGGAATAGCAAGTTATGAGGAGCACGCAAAAAATCTGCAAAAGGATATAGACAGGCTAAGTGAGTGTGCAAAAATTTGGTAGATGGAGTATAATGTCGGAAAATGTGAGGTTATCCACTTTGGTAGGAAAAATAAAAAAGCAAATTATTATTTAAATGTGGAGAGATTACAAAAGGTACAAAGGGATCTGGGGTCCTTGTACATGAAACACTAAAAGTTAGTATGCAGGTACAGGAAGTAATTAGGAAGGCCAATGAAATGTTGGCCTTTATTGCAAGAGGGATGGAGAATAAAAGTAGGGAAGTGCTACTACAATTGTACAGGGTATTGGTGAGACCACACCTGGAGTACTGCATACAGTTTTGGTCTCCTTATTTAAGAAAGGATATACTTGCATTGGAGGTAGTTCAGAGAAGGTTCACAAAGTTGATTACTGAGATGAAGGGGTTGTCTTATGAAGAAAGGTTGAGCAGGTTGGGCCTATACTCATTGGAGTTTGGAAGAATGAGAGGTGATCTTATTGAAACGTATAAGATTCTGAGGGGGCTCGACAAGGTAGATGCAGAGAGGATGTTTCCCTTTGTAAAAGAATCTAGAACTAGGGAGCATAGTTTCAGAATAAGGGGTCGCCATTTTAAAATGGAAATGAGGAGGCATTTCTTCTCTCAGAGGGTCGTGAATCTTTGGAATTCTCTTCCTTGGAGGGCTGTGGAGGCTGGGTCTTTGAATATATTTAAGGTGGAGATAGACAGATTTTTGAATGATAAGGGAGTCAAGGAATATGGGGAGCGGGCAGGGAAGTGAAATTGAGGCCAAGATCAGATCAGCCATGATCTTATTGAATGGTGGAGCAGGCTTCAGGGGCCAAATGGCCTACTCCGGCTCCTATTTCATATCTTCTTATGTTAGCTCACATACTGGAACATGAGACTCATGCAAGCTTTAATGTATTACAACTGAACAGCCAGTGGAATCACATCTGCACCTTTTGCAATCGGTGGTACCTCAAGTTCTGGCGTGTTTAATGGAGCAACGCTATCATTTAGTTTTATAAGCTACTTTTGTTCCCTTTCTTATGGTTAAATTATTTTATTAGTTGTACCCCTTAAAAAAGGGAGCATATTTAAAAGAAAAATCGTCTTCAGTTGATGATGCTGGAGCAACCCAATGTCTCTTTATTGGTCCTTATAAAAAGGCATCACATCTGTAATAAAGCTGCAAAGGAAAAGAAAGAAAGAAAAAGAAAGACTTGTATTTATATAGCATCTTTCACAACCACCGGATATCTCAAAGCGCTTTACTGCCAAGCTCCTTAATCTGGAAACTAGCTAATTAATCAATATATAAAGTGCACGGGCTTTGAATGCAACTATTACAGGAATAAATTTGTTCAATAAAGCAGCAGAAGAGGCCAGAAAGTAAGTTTGCCGCTGAGTGACGAGGCGCTCGAGTGGAGGAGGCAGCAGAACAGGAGGACTGAGATATAATTTACTGGATGGACAATAAGCACAAAGCATGGCAGATGTGGGAAGAACTAACCAAGAGGGTCAATGTAGTGCCATCTACTCAATGGACTGGAGGAGTGGCGCGGCAGGGTGGGCGGGGTGGGGGGTGCGTGGGGAGAGAAGCACAAAGGTAAGTAATGAATATTAGTGCAGTCGAAAGTAACATGTTATGAACAAATTAGCAGATGAGCAAGGTCTTTTAAATGGAGCCCTTGCGCAGTAGTTAATAAGGCAATTGTTCCCTCGAGAACACAAAGTGAACAGGCAATGCATGATTAGATTGACTGTGACTGCATCTTATATGAGTAATGCTAAAAATATTGCAGCTGGCCAAAGGGATAGGATTCAAAATCTGATAGCAAAGCTAGACTAACAGTGCTACCTAGACGCATAGCTTGAAGACTAATGGTAATTGACCTTCGCAGTGCGTAATGTAAAGAGAGTATAATTTGTGTTGTGGCATACATTACATCTTGAACATTGCACACTGTTCTTCTCTATTTAAGCAAAGCTGGATTTCAGTTGATGTGAGCAACTGCAGATTGGCAAGGAGCCCATTCAAGTTATACACTTTACCCCCCACCCCCATCAAGCAGGCAACAGTGAAAATCATAGGCTGAGAGACTCCAGAGGGCCTGAGATGGAAAAGCAGGAGGAGAAGTCCACGTTTTCACATTCTGCATCAGTTATAATCACCAATAATTGAAAAAGATGACCTGGATGCACATGGGATTGAGCAGCAGTACTCGGTTTACTGTGTCCTGTCTGCAGGTACGATAGGAATTACCACAACTAATTACTCAAAGAGTCTAGTAATCCAAAGGCAAGAATCCCCAGTATTAACTAGTGAGGGGGCCGGAGACCCGAGGTACCTCATGTCCTCAGTACATGGGGCCAGTGCAAAGGAAACTGAGAGACCCTGCACATGATGGGAGCAAAGCGCAACAGGGGACTGGACCACAATGCAACTGCAAGACCTGAGCATCTATTAACTGCTCTGCAGCCGACACGTATAAAGTACCTAAGCTAAGGAGATATTTTACTTGGGGCACAAAGTAGCCCAACAGCCTAGATGGACTGGAAAGGTTGTTAAACTGGTTAACAAGAAAAACTAATCTAATCCTACCCACTATGTTAAACATTATATGAAAATGATTGCTGTGAATATATAATTTATAAAGTACATATCTTACTTGTTTTGGGCTGTACACTTGGTCTTTCCCATTTTGGGATTCAAGAATTAGTAAAACACTCTCTTTTATGAATAGATCTGTATTAAAGGTTCATTACCTAAATAACTGAACCGAATGATTCTGAAATGTAAGGTTTGAGTTATCTATAAAATTGGAAAAGATAACACTACAACAAGAGTACAAGACTGAATAGAATTAAAGTTCAATTTTAAGCACACGGTGACAATAACTATAACATATATGCATTCTAATTCATCAGCAAAATCCCATTCTCGAATGAGTTATTAAACAACTCATTATCGTATTTATAAAAGTCTTCCCTTTTTAAATCCATGCTGACTACTGTTGTGCAGATGATCTTCACGTTTATTCCTGATAATTTATTCCATTATTTTACATGGAAAACTTCTGGATCTGTAGTTGCCAGTGCCTGCTTACTTGGATTTATTTGTCTTTCCCCGTTTAGCCTGTCCAATATTTTCATCCTTTTTATCACAAAGTCATTGATTTTACTTGGGATATCTTTGGTTAGGGAGGGCATGTTGCTCATCTTTTCTCTTATGAAAACTTGGATGAAATAGGCATTCACAGTACACGTTGAACCTCCCTTATCCAGAATTCCCTTATCCAGAACAACCCCTCGTCCGGAACCATTCTCGGCCACCGGGTGGCGCATGCGCAGAACTCCGACATGAACAAATTGAAGCTCTTCCTCGCTGCCGACTCCCGCAATCACTGGCCTGACCCCGCGATCCACCCCTTCACCCCCCCCCACCCCATGGTCTCTCTGCCGCACTCCCAGCCCCAAGCCAGCCAGCCCCGATATCCGGTTGCTCAGTACCTGTACCATCCAATTTAATGTGACCACCCCTCATCCAGAAAAATCCCTTATCCAGAACAGGCCAGTGTTCAGATAAGGGAGCTTCAACCTGTATTTACAATTTTAGCCCATTGTACCTTTTATGATTTCCCCCTATTTTCTGACTGCCCTCTTTCTGTTGTAAGGCTGAGAGTATTTGATTTATTGTTCTGCTTAACCTGATGTATTTTTCCAGGTCTCTTTGCCCCTCTAATAATCCTTTTAATGTGTTTCTGCACTTTCTGGTATTCATATCACTGAGTCCATTCTCCTTTCTCCCTGCATCATTTGTACAGGCCATTTCTCTTTGTTACCTAATTTTTACTTTGTTTATCAATCCATTTAGGGTAATTCTTTTTACTCTGGCATTGTTGGTTTGGGGAATATATTTTTCCTGCATGCTCAGCATTACATCTTTAAAGATATTTCACTTCTCATCTACTGACGTATTGTTGAAGCTACCCCTCATCTATTTTCTTTAGTTTGTTGTCCCATTTCATCCAGTTCAGCCATTTCAAAGTTATGCACCCGGTTGTTGGTTCTAGGTATTCTGACTAGCAGATCATGTTAAACTTTATTATTCTGTGGTTGCTTTCCCCAGGAATGTTATCACTTCCATTTTGTGTACATTTTCTGGGTCATTAATGAATACCAGATTAAGATGAGCATTGCTTCTCATTGTTTCCTTGATATTCCCCTTTGGGATTGACCACCTTTGTCTGCAGAGCTTTTTGGGGCCTTTGTAAGAGCTCTTGGCTGGTGAGAGTTCCAATGGACCTACTGGGGGCCTAATTGACAGAATTCTGCGGCAGTCTAGGAACTTCCCCAAACCTGCCCCCACGACATGGGGAAGTGGGTGAAATATTCATCTACTGCCCCTCACAGGAATTTACAGCAGAGGTGAATAAGGATGAGTCCCAGCATATCCAGGTTCCATCCCAAATTTTACTCCCTCATTCCAGATAGCCAATGTGCCTATTATCACTCCTCTCTGCCCCTCAGAATTCTGGGCCATGCAAAGTAAACAGGATTTCGGGGATGAAAGTGGTCTCGGGTGAATTGGTGAATTGACAGCCTGTTTTACATGCCACCTAATTTATTCTTTATTGATGCCAATAGAAAAGAAAATCGAGCAGGGTGTAAAATGGGACTGCCAATTTGCTGTTTTGCAATACCACCTAAGACCATTTTTAGCCCCAATATTAGTTTAAGCTAATGGTGTTGTTTGGGGTGAGTTTTGTTTGGTGTCCGGCCGGATGAAAATATTTATCAGCCGTTGGAGCTTGAAATCAGTGGAATGGAAATCAGGCAGGTTCTGTAAAGGGAGGGTGACCCGACCCGCCAGATCCCCATCCAGGCTGTGAAGATAAAAATCTACAGCCCCCATTTAAAAAGGAAACTGCTGGTTCAGGAAGGGTTCTGCCACCCTTACCTGAGCTGCTCTCTATGTGACTCCAGTCCCACAATGTGTGGTTAACTTTTAAATGACCCCCATCAATTTCTCATTAGCACAACAGCTGTCAGCTAACACATTATTAGAGTATAGATAAAAGAGTAAAGCTCCTTCTATAATGCTGAAACAATATATCATAACCTTAAATAACTGGTCCCAGAAATGGAAATTTCCCACCAATATGGCACTGCAATAGTGTGAATTTCCATTTACATCACCAGTCATTCTCTTGATAAATGCCAAAATAGTGCTAATTAATGTTGAATTATTGTTCTGTGGAAGTGCGCAATAGCAATTAGACTGATTTAATTTAGGATCCTTGCAGCTGACAGTGTGGGCTGGTTTCAAACACAGCGCCCCGAGGTGAAAGGAAACGATTGTAATCCACTGTGATACACAATCCCTGGTGATTATATTTTTGGTACTGCAAAATTTCTGTAGCTTGATAGAATTAAATGCTTTCTTATTGGGAAGTATCATTTCATTTTGGAAAATCACATGCAATTCAAAATCAGTTATGGCAAGTGCCTTATTCAGTCTACCCAATTGATGTAATTGAATTGGGAGTGGTTGATGTGGCTACATATGGTAGATTCTCCTGAGTTGTATTTCCAGCACAGAACTTCACACTGCCAGTTTGTGAAGCCCTATGCTAGGATTGTAAATTTGTCAAATGCACTCTTCGATGTGGAAAAGGATATTTTATTTGCCTGCACTGACATGTCGCTCCAAATTTCTATGAAACTTTAGTTTGGTGTTCCTGTTTAGCAATTTAAGGAAAGTAGATATAATTACTTGTTGTTTTTACCAATGCATCTGCCAGTTAAGGGATGTGCTTCGATACGGAAGGCTGACTGATAGCTAGAAGGTCTTTGCAAGCGTCTGAAATAAACCAATGGCTTAGAGAGTGAACACAGCAATCACCATCACTGATAATAGAAAGAAAACATGGTTAGTTACTTAGCTGGCGTAAAATAGCGAAAAGACATTTATAAAACCAGTTGTTGCTGCCAATGAGGATGCCACAACACACCTTGTTGCTACAGATCTCTCCTGGACTGCATCAGAATGGTCTGCGTGACCTTGCAAACTTATTCATCATTTTCATGCTCCTCATTATTTTTTGTTTTGAAATCAGGGCCCTAGGATCAGGGCCCTAGGCTTCTCAGCAAAGTCTGTTGTTTCTTCAGTAAGCTATGACTGGATCCTCATCTTCCATTCCCAGCTCCTCCCACTCACTGGTGTTCTGTGTGCCACCCAGTGATATTCCCTCTGACTCACTAAGATAATCCTCCCGAGTGGATGTTTCTGGGCTGGTGCTTGAGTAAGTAAGGTAAAATAATCAGGCTGGTGGAGCTGGAGGTGCCAGGTTGTGCTATAAACAGTCAGCAGTTTTTTGCTAAGGCTCAGCGGCAGCGAGAGGCGGCGGCAGTCCGAGAGGCGGGAGTTCCTGGCGTTGGTGAGGCCTATAAAGGCTCAGCGGCAGCGAGAGGCGTACCTGTGCAACTGCAGTGGGGAGAGAAGGCAAAAAAGAAGTAGAAAGAAATCAAAAGGTGACGTCACAGCCAAGGGGGTAAGTGATTGGCTGGTGATTGGTGAGTAGTTTTTCTTTTTTCTCTTCTATAACAGTGAGTAAACTTTAACATTGTTGTTGCCAATTTAAGTGTATCTAAGGGTTAAGTCATGGCAGGAGAGCTCGGTCGGGTGTTATGCTCCTCCTGTACCATGTGGGAACTCAGGGACGACTCCAGTGTCCCTGACGACTATGTGTGCAGGAAGTGTATCCACCTCCAGCTCCTGATGGTCCGCGTTGCGGAGTTGGAGCTGAGAGTGGATTCATTCTGGAGCATCCACGATGCTGAGAATGACGTGTGTAGCGAGTTGGTCGTACCGCAGGGAAAGGGTCCACAGCCAGATAGGGAATGGAAAACCAGCAGGAAGAGCAGTGCAAGGAAGGTAGTGCAGGAGTCCCCTGTGGTCATCCTCCTGCAAAACAGATACACTGCTTTGGGTACTGTTGAGGGGGATGACTCATCAGGGGAGGGCAGCAGCAGCCAAGTTCATGGCACCGTGGCTGGCTCTGTTGCACAGGAGGGCAGGAAAAAGAGTGGGAGAGCGATAGTGATAGGGGATTCAATTGTAAGGGGAATAGATAGGCGTTTCTGCGGCCACAACCGAGACTCCAGGATGGTATGTTGCCTCCCTGGTGCAAGGGTCAAGGATGTCTCGGAGCGGGTGCAGGACATTCTAAAAAGGGAGGGAGATCAGCCAGTTGTCGTGGTGCACATTGGTACCAATGACATAGGTAAAAAAAGGGATGAGGTCCTACGAAACGAATTTAAGGAGCTAGGAGCTAAATTAAAAAGTAGGACCTCAAAAGTAGTAATCTCGGGATTGCTACCAGTGCCACGTGCTAGTCAGAGTAGGAATCGCAGGATAGCGTAGATGAATACGTGGCTTGAGCAGTGGTGCAGCAGGGAAGGATTCAAATTCCTGTGGCATTGGAACCGGTTCTGGGGGAGGTGGGACCAGTACAAACCGGACGGTCTGCACCTGGGCAGGACCGGAACCAATGTCCTAGGGGGAGTGTTTGCTACTGCTGTTGGGGAGGAGTTAAACTAATATGGCAGGGGGATGGGAACCAACGCAGGGAGACAGAGGGAAACAAAAAGGAGGCAAAAGCAAAAGACAGAAAGGAGATGAGGAAAAGTGGAGGGCAGAGAAACCCAGGGCAAAGAACAAAAAGGGCCATTGTACAGCAAAATTCTAAAAGGATAAAGGGTGTTAAAAAAACAAGCCTGAAGGCTTTTTGTCTTAATGCAAGGAGTATCCGCAATAAGGTGAATGAATTAACTGTGCAAATAGATGTTAACAAATATGATGTGATTGGGATTACAGAGACGTGGCTCCAGGATGATCAGGGCTGGGAACTCAACATCCAGGGGTATTCAACATTCAGGAAAGATAGAATAAAAAGAAAAGGAGGTGGGGTAGCATTGCTGGTTAAGGAGGAAATTAAGGCAATAGTTCGGAAGGACATTAGCTTGGATGATGTGGAACCTATATGGGTAGAGCTGCAGAACACCAAAGGGCAAAAAACGTTAGTGGGAGTTGTGTACAGACCTCCAAACAATAGTAGTGATGTTGGGGAGGGCATCAAACATGAAATTAAGGGTGCGTGCAATAAAGGTGCAGCAGTTATAATGGGTGACTTTAATATGCACATAGATTGGGTTAACCAAACTGGAAGCAATACGGTGGAGGAGGATTTCCTGGAGTGCATAAGGGATGGTTTTCTAGACCAATATGTTGAGGAACCAACTAGGGGGTGGCCATCTTAGACTGGGTGTTGTGTAATGAGAGAAGATTAATTAGCAATCTCGTTGTGCGAGGCCCCTTGGGGAAGAGTGACCATAATATGGTGGAATTCTGCATTAGGATGGAGAATGAAACAGTTAATTCAGAGACCATGGTCCAGAACTTAAAGAAGGGTAACTTTGAAGGTATGAGGCGTGAATTGGCTAGGATAGATTGGTGAATGATACTGAAGGGGTTGACTGTGGATGGGCAATGGCAGACATTTAGAGACCGCATGGATGAACTACAACAATTGTACATTCCTGTCTGGCGTAAAAATAAAAAAGGGAAGGTGGCTCAACCGTGGCTATCAAGGGAAATCAGGGATAGCATTAAAGCCAAGGAAGTGGCATACAAATTGGCCAGAAATAGCAGCGAACCCGGGGACTGGGAGAAATTTAGAACTCAGCAGAGGAGGACAAAGGGTTTGATTAGGGCAGGGAAAATGGAGTACGAGAAGAAGCTTGCAGGGAACATTAAGACGGATTGCAAAAGTTTCGATAGATATGTAAAGAGGAAAAGGTTAGTAAAGACAAACGTAGGTCCCCTGCAGTCAGAATCAGGGGAAGTCATAACGGGGAACAAAGAAATGGCGGACCAATTGAACAAGTACTTTGGTTCGGTATTCACTGAGGAGGACACAAACAACCTTCCGGATATAAAAGGGGTCGGAGGGTCTAGTAAGGAGGAGGAACTGAGGGAAATCCTTATTAGTCGGGAAATTGTGTTGGGGAACTTGATGGGATTGAAGGCCGATAAATCCCCAGGGCCTGATGGACTGCATCCCAGAGTGCTTAAGGAAGTGGCCTTGGAAATAGTGGATGCATTGACAGTCATTTTCCAACATTCCATTGACTCTGGATCAGTTCCTATGGAGTGGAGGGTAGCCAATGTAACCCCACTTTTTAAAAAAGGAGGGAGAGAGAAAACAGGGAATTATAGACCGGTCAGCCTGACATCGGTAGTGGGTAAAATGATGGAATCAATTATTAAGGATGTCATAGCAGTGCATTTGGAAAGAGGTAATATGATAGGTCCAAGTCAGCATGGATTTGTGAAAGGGAAATCATGCTTGACAAATCTTCTGGAATTTTTTGAGGATGTTTCCAGTAGAGTGGACAAGGGAGAACCAGTTGATGTGGTATATTTGGACTTTCAGAAGGCTTTCGACAAGGTCCCACACAAGAGATTAATGTGCAAAGTTAAAGCACATGGGATTGGGGGTAGTGTGCTGATATGGATTGAGAACTGGTTGTCAGACAGGAAGCAAAGAGTAGGAGTAAATGGGGACTTTTCAGAATGGCAGGCAGTGACTAGTGGGGTACCGCAAGGTTCTGTGCTGGGGCCCCAGCTGTTTACACTGTACATTAATGATGTAGACGAGGGGATTAAATGTAGTATCTCCAAATTTGCGGATGACACGAAGTTGGGTGGCAGTGTGAGCTGCGAGGAGGATGCTATGAGGCTGCAGAGCGACTTGGATAGGTTAGGTGAGTGGGCAAATGCATGGCAGATGAAGTATAATGTGGATAAATGTGAGGTTATCCACTTTGGTGATAAAAACAGAGAGACAGACTATTATCTGAATGGTGACAGATTAGGAAAAGGGGAGGTGCAAAGAGACCTGGGTGTCATAGTACATCAGTCATTGAAGGTTGGCATGCAGGTACAGCAGGCGGTTAAGAAAGCAAATGGCATGTTGGCCTTCATAGCGAGGGGATTTGAGTACAGGGGCAGGGAGGTGTTGCTACAGTTGTACAGGGCCTTGATGAGGCCACACCTGGAGTATTGTGTACAGTTTTGGTCTCCTAACTTGAGGAAGGACATTCTTGCTATTGAGGGAGTGCAGCGAAGGTTCACCAGACTGATTCCCGGGATGGCGGGACTGAGCTATCAAGAAAGACTGGATCAACTGGGCTTGTATTCACTGCAGTTCAGAAGAATGAGAGGGGACCTCATAGAAACGTTTAAAATTCTGACGGGGTTAGACAGGTTAGATGCAGGAAGAATGTTCCCAATGTTGGGGAAGTCCAGAACCAGGGGACACAGTCTAAGGATAAGGGGGAAGCCATTTAGGACCGAGATGAGGAGGAATTTCTTCACCCAGAGAGTGGTGAACCTGTGGTATTCTTTACCACAGAAAGTTGTTGAGGCCAATTCATTAAATATATTCAAAAAGGAGTTAGATGGAGTTCTTACTACTCGGGGAATCAAGGGGTATGGTGAGAAAGCAGGAATGGGGTACTGAAGTTGCATGTTCAGCCATGAACTCATTGAATGGCGGTGCAGGCTAGAAGGGCCGAATGGCCTACTCCTGCACCTATTTTCTATGTTTCTATGTTTCTATGTCTTACATTAATGGTGAACATCTGGAGAATATAACAGCTCTCAGCACTGTAGCTAATCTCTACCATTACAAACCTCCTCCTGCAGCTTTTCCTCCCTCCCCCCCCCCCTTGTGGTGATAAGCCAATCATGAGTAAGCATACCATTCTAAACCCATAACTGGGTTTGCATAAATCATTATGTCTTCTCCAGGAAAATGAAAGGGATTTCCAGTAGTGTCACAAGCACAGGCACAAGTTCTGCCCCACTGTGTTTCTGCCGGGTGGAAAGAAATCCAGCCCATGTTCTGCACAGGTCTCTCTCCCCACAAGGCTGTGACTGCTGGTTCAATTGAAAATTTCAATACTGAGAACAATAGATCTTTGTTAGGTAAGGGTATCAAGGGATATGGAGCAAAGGTGCGTAAATGGAGTTGAGGGGCAGATCAGCCATGATCTGACTGAATGGAAGAACAGCTTGAGAGGCTAAATGGCCTACTCCTGTTCCTATCGGTCGGTCAAGAATCACCAACTTGTTACTACCTATGTATAACTAACTGGAAGAAGGTATTCTTTTTAATGCTTGCTTCATTAGTAATAAATGATACGTACAGAAAGGAAATTGTCGGATTGATTGTAACCCTGCTGATCCATCGTGAATTACAATTAAACTGGTCTGGTCTACTTGCCCACATCGATCCCACTGGCTTCCTGTGAGCCAGCACTGATCCTGCAGGTTCCCAGTGATGGCCCCTGACACCCGAATTCCTGCTCCTGCCCTCTGGCTAGGTGGTGTATCGAGCCGGGAGTCCAATGTCATTGATATTATAATCAGCCAGGCCTCAACCTCTCCATGGAACCTGGGTTGGCGGCTCCTTTTGGAGTTCACAGCACCATTCCCCCCGCCCCGCCCCACCCTGGTTAAAATCAGGGCCCACATGTTTTGAACCTCTGCAGTCTTTTCCAGCTTATTACTAATTGACTTAACAAATGCTACCATTGTAAAGTACTTTTATGATGCCCTAAAAACATAATCAGACAGTATATAAATGCAAGTTCTTTCTTCAAGTGCAATTACGCTGCAATCTTTGCATCAATGGGAGGTCATTTCCATTGCGCATTGACACAAAGGTAGCATTGGCCCAGAAATTCTGGCCTCCCGGATCCGTATGGAGTGTGTCCGGGAAGGCATCGCCAAAGGCGGTTTTCAGCGCACAATGCGCATGCCGGCTTTTCCGATCTGTCAAGCTGGAGCATGTTGGATGACAGATCGCATGCATCTCCACAGCCAAGACATTTGCATGGGTAAGATTGCGTTATTTATCCATATCTTGCCCAGCGGATGTCCTGAAAACTCTTGCGCCCTTTAAAAGCAGGTGCATAGCCTACTTTTACAGGTGTAAGAGTTTTAAAACACACTTAAAACATAAAAAATAAAATTTAAAAATCACATTTTATTTTTAAAAACCCTGCCCACTATGTTAAATTTATTTTAAAAACAAAATTTTAAAAACTTTTTAAAAAATCAGAAAAACATATTTTTAATAATACATAAATAACTTTAATTTAAATTAATGTTAAATATATAGTGTATTTTCTCTATTTTTTATGAATGTTTTGTGTGTTTGGGAGGATTTCTCATTCATAATACTGGGTACTCCAACTTACGGAGTTCCCATTATTATGAATGAGAACATACTTTATTTTGATTGGCTGCCCAGAGCCATGTGGCTGCAGCTCCAGCCCTGCGCATGTCCTGACGTGCACGCGCTGTGACTCGCAGTCAGTGGAGGCCTCAGGACCGGGAATTCGCGTGGGCGCAGCAGCTTCAGGTAAGTGTGCTTCATTTTTCTAGAATCCAGTCGAATGCCCGCGGGAAGGAGAAACCAGGATTTCAGGGCCATTATGTCTCAGCAGACACATCCCCTAATTTGACTTTGATCACAATAAAGCCAATTGTTGTAAGCCTCGTGGCAGAAGGTTATATCACACCAGTTTAAGTTTGCACAGTCGGACCACCTGGAACTTACTTTTCTTAACTTGTTCTATAGAAAGTTAGTCACTTTCAATTTACTTTTCAATGTTTTTAATGTTAGAAGAAAGTAGACAGCCCCACAACATTAAAGCAAAAATTAGCCACCTGGAGAGCTCTGCGGATGTGTTGAAACATAAGTGTACTGCGCTGTTTCTTGTTGACCTTAGTGCACAGTTGATGGTCTAAGTTGGGTCTGCCAAGTATATGTCATAGTCCACAGATACCAGTCTGAAACAGGTAGCTTCAGTATAACTGCAGCCGAAGGCAAGTAGCACCACTTGAATAGTATTTAACTTCCTCATCATTTTGAAGTATTTTAAGGCTGAAATTCTGCACACTGGGAATGTACCGGTGGTGTTATCCGGTCGGATGGAATTAAGGATAGGCCCCAGTTATGCCAGTTCCCTGCTGATTTCTTGAAGATTTTTAAATTTCCACCAGAAGTGGGGGTGGGCACTTCTTGCATTAACTCTGTTCCATGTGGACGCTGTTAAAGAAGCAATAACAGGACAATTGGAAAAGCAAAATTCGGTCAAGCAGAGTCAGCATGGATTTATGAAGGGGAAGTCATGTTTGATAAATTAGCTAGAATTCTTTGAGGATGTAACGAACAGGATGGATAAAGGGGAACCAGTGGATGTGATGTATTTGAACTTCCAGAAGGCATTTGACAAGGTGCCACATAAAAGGCTACTGCACAAGATAAAAGTTCACGGGGTTGGGGTAACATATTAGCATGGATAGCAGATTGGCTAACGAACAGAAAACAGAGAGTAGGGATAAATGGTTCATTCTCAGGTTGGCAATCAGTAATGAGTGGGGTGCTGCAGGGATCAGTGCTGGGACCCCAACTATTTACAATCTATATTAACGACTTGAAGGAAGGGACCGAGTGTAACGTAGCCAAGTTTGCCGATGATACAAAGATGGGCGGAAAAGCAATGTGTGAGGAGAACACAAAAAATCTGCAAAAGGACATAGACAGGCTAAGTGAGTGGGTAAAAATTTGGCAGATGAAGTATAATGTTAGAAAATGTGAGGTCGTGCACTTTGGCAGAAAAAAATCAAAGAGCAAGTTATTATTTAAATGGAGTAAGATTGCGAAGTGCTGCAGAACAGCGGGACCTGGGGGTACTTGTGCATGAAACACAAAAGGTTAGTATGCAGGTACAGCAAGTGATCAGGAAGGCCAATGGAATCTTGGCCTTTATTGCAAAGGGGATGGAGTATAAAAGCAGAGAAGTCTTGCTACAGTTGTACAGGGTATTGGTGAGGCCACACCTGGAATACTGGGTGCAGTTTTGGTTTCCATATTTACGAAAGGATATACTTGCTTTGGAGGCAGTTCAGAGAAGGTTCACTAGGTTGATTCTGGAAATAAGGGGGTTGGCCTATGAGGAAAGGTTGAGTAGGTTGGGCCTCTACTCATTGGAATTTAGAAGATTGAGAGGTGATCTTATTGAAACGTATAAGATTATGAGGGGGTTTGACAAGGTTGATGCAGAGAGGATGTTTCCACTGATAGGGGAGACTAGAACTAGAGGGCATAATCTTAGAATAAGGGGCCGCCCATTTAAAACTGAGATGAGAAAAAATGTCTTCTCTCAGAGGGTTATGGATCTGTGGAATTCGCTGGGATGCTAAATAAATTTAATACAGGAAATAGACATTTTCTTAAACAATAAGGGAATAAGAGGTTATGGAGAGCGGGCAGGGAAGTGGACCTGAGTCCATGATCAGATCAGCCATGATCTTATTGAATGGCAGAGCAAGCTCAAGGGGCCGTATGGCCTACTCCTGCTCCTATTTTTTATGTTCTTATGACAGATGGTATGACAATACCTACCAGTTCTCCTGCATTTACCGCCACCACAATGTATGCCTGACCCTGGCACAAATTTATAAAAGTCAGTTTCAGAGCATTTGATTGCCATTGGGAATGCAAGTTAAAATTCTGAGGCTTTTTAGGTATTATTTTCTCAAACAATCTTTTGCTGGCACTACAATGCCATTAGGCTGTAGCAGAATACCCCTCTCCTCCACCACTTCTAGTAGTACTGAAAATGGCACTGCCACCTGCCCAAAGTGTGCCAATACCCTTGCTCTAGGGATTTGAGATTGGGTCAGAAGTACATTCATGGGGCAGGTGGATATCACACCCCACCCCAGATCCACCCCCAAAAAGTCTCCCCAAGAAATTCTAACTTTTTAATTCAGGGAAAATATACCACACAAATAATAGAGAAGGGAATTACATAGGGAATACTATCACTTTCATTCAAAGATCAACAGAGAGGAATTACATTAAAAAATCCTAAAGGTTCTAGACTGTCTCTCAATGACTTACTGATTTAATCTAATTTGTACAACACAGTGGTCTTGGCTTCCAGGCTAAACTCATTAAAATAGATATTTAATCTAAAATGTATTCTCATGAAACCAACTCAACGTGATGAGAGTAGAATGAAGACTCTTATGGAGAATTTTAATCGCATAAAAGGGTGTGTTTGGGTAGGATGAGAAGTAAAAATGTAAACTAATTCAAACCCTACCCAAACCAGCCTCGAACTCACCCACTTCCGAATTTAACAGGTGGGATGAAGGGCGGACGACCAACCTGCTCCCACGAGATGGGTCCTTCATTTAACGTTTTAACGCTGGCCAGCCAAGTTTCCCGACCCTCGGGAAACCCAACAGATAAAGGGAGGCAAGGACAGTTGCATGTAACAGGTAAGTGCCTTTACAACACTGCCTGCGCTCCAGGAGGAGCAGGAGTGCTTCACCCCGACGCCCCAACCAAACATGTTAGTGCCCCCAACAATCAGCCCCCCCCCCATCCCCCCCGCGATCCAATGCCCTGCCAATGCCCCTGCGGCTCGCGATATCCTCCAGCCCCTCCCACCATGCCCTCCACAAACCCCCCTTGATCTTCTCCCCTGCTTCCCCGATCCCACCGGCCCTCTGCAATTTACTTCCCTCCTTCGCCCACCTCTCTGGCCCTCTGCAATCTTCTCTCCTCCTCCCATCTCTTTTGTCCTTTCCGCTCTCCAGCTGCAGCCTGGAGAGCCGTGGATCTACCCGCCTGACAGACAGCCAGCCTCTCAATCTGTCCGGCAATCAGCAGGACCTGTGGGAAACCCGTTCTATCAGGTTTCCTGACCACTAAACTTCAACCTGACCCACCCATTCCCTCCCCGCCTCCCCATCAATATCGTGGCCTTAATATCTCAATTAATAAAGCAAGTGAGAGCGGAATACAAGCATCCTGTTGGCCATAATAAATGGCAGAGATGTCATGGAGCTGACTTAAGCAAAAAATCTATCTTATTAGCAGGTTTATAAAAACACTAGAGATCCAACTTTACTGCCAATATAAGCTATGACTTTATTTGTTCTCTTAGGGTTAGTTCTCTGCTCCTATGTGCTGGGAGAGCAAACGCCGACTAGCACAGAGTGAGCACTAAATTGAAAGCACACACCCTGCGCCAATTTCTTTCAAGTCCACAGTTGCCCGCCCTTCTGTTTTTTTGGGAGCTTAGAGCTCTTGCAATCTTTTCTTACATAAGTCTGATTCAGGCCTCAAATTTAGTGATAAAATATTTAAACGCTCACTTTGCACAAATTCAGTGGCAGTTGTGCAAAGTTTGCTGTTTTTTCTTTGTGTGCGTCTATTAGTGCAGGAGCACATTGTGGGTGCAGGAGCTCTTAAATTACTTTTGGAAGAGTTTTTAAAAAACATATTAACCGTACGTTTTTAGTGCAGTGTTTTTTGTTAGATATTTCTGCTCTTTTTGAAATGTTATTAATATTGTTTATAAAAATTCACAATCATTTTTCTCTCCTTATGGTAAGGTAAATCACTTCACTTCACATACAATATTTAGTGGTTGAAGTGGTACAAGATAAAAGAAGGGCGATCAACAGGCAATATAGTCCATTCAGCACACCTACCTGCCAATGACAATTGTCTCCACTTCCCATAGGTCAGAAGGACAGAATTTTGCCATCCAAAGCAAGAACATCTGCAGCGATCTTGTTGCATAGGCACAGCCCGACCAGTGGTTGACAAGATCATCACTTCCGCCAGTTGTTATGCCTATGGTTCATTCCTGGTTGGCACTGCAATACTACACAGGCCACAGAAGGATCAAAAAGGTGCCTAGGGTGTTGGTCAGCAAATGTAATACATTTGCTTCTTTTCCCACTCAACACCATGATATCCATGCCCTATATCACCACATTGTTACATTACTCAAACAAAGGATAAATAAAAAGATCTCTAATTAGTGCCAAGTGGGAAGGGCAACTATGGTTGAAGGTTGCTCTAAGGCACTATAGTCCCACTGGGAGAGTGACAGCTGGAGAATTTCTGAGTGCCTGGGACTACATCCAACGATACAGTGGCAGCCAACACCTGCCCAATTACCAAAAGAGTTAATTGTTTTACAATTGTTACCATGTAACAACAGAATGTTGTTAATTCCAGCAGTGAAGGCACCAAGTAACTGTTGAGAATCTCAGCGAGTCAGGCAGCATCTGTGGAGAGAAAAACACAGGGTCATCGACCTGAAACGTTAGCTCTGTTTTTCTCTCCACAGATGCTGCCTGATCCGTTGAGATTTCCAGCATTTTCTGTTTTTATTTCAGATTCCAGCATCCACAATATTTTGCTTTTGTAACAGTTAAGCGTGGGCTTGGGAATAGAAGGAGACGAGGTACAATGTCCCCTTTTGATTAGAATCACAGAGCACAGAAGGAGGCCGTTTGGCTGGTCATGCCTGTGACGGATCTTTGAAAGAGCTGTCCAATTTAGTCCCACATCCCAGCTTTTCCCATAACCCTGCAAATTAGTCCCCTTCAAGTACATGTCCAATTGCTTTTTGAACATTCCTATGGAATCTGATTCCTCCACCTTTTCAGGTAGTGCATTCCAGATCTTAACAACCCTCTGTGTGAAGAAACTTATTTTCATTTTCCCGCTAATTCTTTTGCTAATTATTTTAAATCTGTGACCTCTGGCTACTAACCCACTTGCCAGATGAAACAGTTTCTACATACCTGCTCTATCAAAACCCCACATAATCTTGAATACCTCTATTAGGTCTCCGCTTAAACTTCTCTGTTCTAAGGAGAACAATCCCAACTTCTCCAATTTCACCACATAACTGAAGTTGCTCATTCCTGGTATCATCTTGGTAAAGCCCCTCTGTACCCTCTCCAAGACCTTGATATCCTTCCAAAGGTGTGAAGCTCAGAATTGTACACAATACTCCAGTTAAGGCCCAATCAGAGATTTGTAAAAGTTTAGCATGACTTCCTTGTTTTTGTATGCAATGCCCCTATGTACAAAGCCAGCTATCCCATATGCTTTCTTAACTGCCTTTTTAACTTGACTTCCACCTTCAAAGATTTGTGAATATGTACCTCCAGGTCCTTCTGCTCTTGCAAACCTCTTAAACTAGCACCATTTTGATTATACTGCTTCTCCATGTTGTTTCTCCCAAAGTGCATCACTTCACAATTATCTGTATTAAATTGCAGTTGCCATGCATCAGCCCATTTCACCAGTTGCCAGATGAAGTGCAGAGAAATGGAGAAATGAAGAAATGCAATCACCCTTGCTGTCATGATGAAAACATTGACCCTAATATGTCCTTACTATACAGTACAAATGCACACGAGGCCCATACTTGAGAGAAGATCACTCTGTGACCAGTAACCTTTATTAGCCAGCACCGAAGTGAAGAAGGTGGGTGGAGCTACCACTTTTATACCTGAAAGTCAAGGTTAGGAGTGTCTCCCACAAGTTCACCACCTAGTGGTCAGTGTTCTCACGGTGTACAACTTAGGTCAGTTTATACATGGGTTACAATGACAGTTGAATACATGACATCACCTCCCCCGCAAAGTCTTATTGGGATCACAGGTTGAGTCTCTCTGGTGGTTTACGCTCCCTTGTAGAGCGCCTGAGTTGGGGCTCCGGTTGTTGGGCGCTGGCCTGAGTGTCTGCTGTTTGCTGTGCCTCAGGCCTGTCCGGACTGCCCACAATGACTGGGCTCTCCTCCACTTGGTTCCCGTGTTCGGTCACCTGTGGTGGAGTGAACTCATCGTGTTCTTTCTCTGCTTCTTCTATGGGGTCGCTGAACCTCCTTTTTGTTTAATCCATTGTTTGCGGCAGATTTGTCCATTGGTAAGTTTAACTACCAGAATCCTATTCCCCTCTTTGGCAATCACAGTGCCTGCGAGCCATTTGGGCCCTGCAGCGTAGTTGAGAACAAAGACGGGGTAATTGACATCAATACATTGCGCCCTCACATTCCCGTCATGGTAGTCACATTGTGACTGGCGCCTGCTCTCAACAATTTCTTTCATAGTGTATAAGGGGTAACCTGGTTTTGAGCGTCCTTTTCATTAGCAGCTCTGCGGGTGGAACCCCTGTGAGCGAGTGTGGTCGGGATCTATTGGCCAACAGGAGGCGTGATAAGCAGCTTTGTAGGGAACCCCCTTGGATTCTGAGCATCCCCTGTTTGATTATCTGCACTGCTCGTTCCACCTGGCCATTTGAGGCCGGCTTAAACGGTGCCGTTCTGACATGGTTTTTACCATTTCCTGCTACGAAGTCCTGGAATTCAGTGCTTGTGAAGCACGGGCCATTGTCGCTGACCAAGTCGTCCAGTAGACCATGGGCGGCGAACATTGCCCGTAGACTTTCTACCATGGCAGAAGATGTGCTTGAATTGAGAATGTCACACTCGATCCATTTGGAGTAGGCTTCTACTACAACCAAAAACATTTTTCCCATGAAAGGACCTGCGTAGTCCACATGGATGCGTGACCATAGCTTGGCAGGCCAGGACCAGGGTCTAAGGGATGCTTCCCTGGGCGCACTGCCCAGCTGGGCACACGTGTTGCATCTGCGAACACAAAGTTCTAGGTCTGCATCTATCCTTGGCCACCAAACGTGTGACCTGGCAATTGCCTTCATCATGACACTGCCCGGGTGCTCATTGTGGAATTCTTGGATGAACACCTCTCTGCCCATTTGGGGCATGACTACTCAGTTTCCCCATAGTAGGCAATCGGCCTGAATCAAGAGTTCATCCTTGCGCCTATGAAATGGTTTAAATTCCTCAGGGCATGCCCCGTACGTGGCTGCCCAGTCCCCATTCAGGACACATTTCTTGACTAAAGACAGTAGCGGGTCTCTATTTGTCCAGACTTTAATCTGACAGGCTGTCACGGGTGAACCTTCGCTTTCGAAAGCTTCAACAGCCATGACCATCTCAGCAGCATGCTCGGTTGCCCCCTCAGTGGTGGCTAGTGGGAACCTGCTGAGTGCATCGGCACAGTTTTCAGTGCCCGGTCTGTGGCGAATTGTATAGTCATAGGCGGATAACGTGAGTGCCCACCTTTGCATGCAGGCCGATGCATTTGCATTTATGGCCTTGTTGTCGGCCAAAAGGGACGTAAGGGATTTGTGATCTGTCTCCAGCTCAAATTTCCAGCCAAACAGGTACTGGTGCATTTTTTTACTTCATATACACATGCAAGCGCTTCCTTTTCTACCATCCCGTAGCCCCTTTCTGCCTGGGACAGACTTGTGGAGGCATAAGCTATCGGCTGTAACTGACCCTTGGCATTAACATGCTGCAACACACACCCGACCCCATAGGACGAGGCATCGCACGTTAAAACAAGTTTCTTACATGGGTCATACAGCGTTAACAGATTGTTGGAGCATAACAAATTGCGTGCTCTATCAAAAGCCCTTTCATGACTGTCCCCCCAGACCCATTCGCGACCTTTGCGTAGGAGCACGTGTAGCAGCTCTAACAGCATGCTCAATTTGAGAAGAAAGTTACCAAAATAGTTCAGGAGCCCCAGGAACGAACGCAGCTCCATCGTGTTACGGAGTCTGGGTGCTCTCTGGTTCACTTCCGTTTTGGATGCAGTAGGTCTGATCCCGTCTGCTGCTACCCTCATCCCCAGGAATTCTACCTCTGGAGTTAGGAAGACGCACTTCGCCTTTTTCAGTCGCAGACCTACTAGGTCCAGTCTGCGTAGCACCTCCTCCAGGATGTAAAGGTGTTCTTCAGTATCGCAACCTGTGATGAGGATGTCGTCTTGAAAAACCACTGTCCTTGGAATCCACTTGAGAAGGCTTTACATGTTTCATTGAAAGATCGCGGCAGCCGAGCAAATCCCGAACGGACATCTGTCGTACTCAAACAACCCCTTGTGTGTCGTGATGGTGGTCAGCTTCTTCGACTCACTCGCCAGCTCCTGGGTCATGTAAGCTGAGGTCAGGTCCAATTTTGAAAAAAGTTTGCCACCGGATAGCGTCGCAAAGAGGTCCTCCGCTCTCGGTAGCGGGTACTGGTCTTGGAGTGCCACCCGATTGATGATGGCCTTGTAATGACCACATATCCTGACCGACCCATCCGCCTTGAGCACCGGCACGATCGGGCTCGCCCAGTCACTGAATTCAACTGGCGAGACGATGCCTTCCCTCAGCAGGCAGTCCAGTTCGCCTTCTATCTTTTCCCGCATCACGTACGGCACCGCTCTGGCCTTGTGGTGTACTGGCCTGGCGTCTGGGTTTATGTGAATCACTAGTTTGGTCCCCATGAAAGTGCCAATGCCGGGTTGAAATAGTGAGTCAAATTTGTCCAGGACCTGTGAGCATGATATTCGCTCCACAGAAGAAATTGCATTGACATCGCCCCATTTCCAGTTCATGACAGCCAGCCAACTCCTCCCCAGCAGTGCGGGACCGTCCCCCGGGACAATCCAGAGTGGCAACCTGTTTTCCGAATCTTTGTGGGTCACAACTACCGTGGCGCTGCCTAGCACCGGAATAATCTCCTTTGCATATGTCCGTAGCTGCGCTTCAATCGGCAATAATATTGGCCTCCTGGCCTTGGACGCCCACAACTTGTCAAACTGTATGATACTCATCGGGGACTGGCTGGCCCCCGTGTCTAGCTCCATTGATACTGGGATGCCATTGAGGAGCACTTCCATCATTATCGGTGGCGTCCTGGTGTATGAACTGTATATGTGCTCCACATGAACTCGCTGAACTTCAGCTTCCAGCCATTTCCCCCAGTGTCCATTTGGCCTCATAGGGCTTACATCGGACCCGTCCTCCTCGTACATCAACCTGGCTGCAGGCTTCCTACACATACGCGCCAAGTGACCGCTGACATTGCAGTTTCTGCAGGTATACTGCTGATACCTGCAAGTTCTGGCTGTGTATTTGCCTCCACACCTCCAACATGAGCCATTGTTGGAAACAAAAGGTCCACTACCAGTTGATCGTCTCTGACTGTCTCTGTAACTGTCCTTAAGCGCACCATTGACAGGTGTTGATGGCCCCATTACTGGCCGCATTGTCCCTTGCGATGGCATGAATCGCCGTTCAGCTAGCCATTGTCTCTGTTGAATTCCCCCTTTGGGTTCGACTACATGCTCGGGCATATCCGATTGCCCCTGTCTGCCTGGAGAACTGTGTGCCGCATTAACAATGTTGACTCCCTGTCCATTTGCTGCATTTAAACCAAGATTTTTGTCAAACATCATTCTGGTCTCTTCCTCCCCTGAGATAAATGTCTGGGCCATCAAAGCCGCCGTTTCCAGGGTCAAGTCTTTGGTCTCAATCAGTTTCCTGAAAACCCCAGCGTGCCCGATGCCCTCAATAAAAAAGTCTCGCAGCATCTCCGCTGTGCATTCATCTGGGAACTTACATAGGCTTGTCTGTCGCCGGAAGTCTGCCACGAAGTCTGGAACGCTTTGCCCTTCTCGCCGCCATGTGCATGTAAAACCGATGTCTCGCCATGTGCATGCTGCTCGCCTGTTTAAAGTGTTCCCCGATCAACTTACTGAGCTCTTCAAAAGTCTTGTCCGCCAGCTTCTCTGGCGCTAGAAGGTCCTTCATCAGGGAGTACGTCCTGAATCCACAAACCGTCAGGAGATGAGCCCTGCGTTTGTCGGCCGAATCCTGTCCCAGCCATTCCTTAGTGACGAAACTTTGCTGTAGTCTCTCAATAAAATCGTCCCAATCATCACCAACACAGTACCTCTCGTCTGTGCTGCTAGTGACCATGCTCGCGTGGTTTAAATCCCAGTTTCTCGTCGCCAATAATATGTCCTTACTATACAGTATAAATGCACACGAGGCCCATACTTGAGAGAAGGTCACTCTGTGACCAGTAACCTTTATTAGCCAGCACTGAAGTGAAGAAGGTGGGTGGAGCTACCACTTTTATACCTGAAAGTCCAGGTTAGGAGTGTCTCCCACAAGTTCACCACCTAGTGGTCAATGTTCTCACAGTGTACAACTTAGGTCAGTTTATACATGGGTTACAATGACAGTTGAATACATGACAGACCCTGTTACAGAATTGTATTCAGGTCCTAAGTGTAATGCTCCTAGAGGTCAAAGCCTCTGCCACCTCTCTCCAGGCCTGATGAATATTGAGCTTCAGCATCTTCTTCTCATCGCTTGGACAGGGGATATTACTCCATTCCAACACCTCTTGAACTAGGACCTCCAGAGCAGTGTCAGAAAACCTGGGAGATTGCTCGCAACTCATCTTAAACCTTAGGATCTTTCCAGAACTCCCAGATCCCAATGTCACTGAAATTAATGCAACCTCCCTGTTAGAGGTGCATTATTGCTTTATGTCTCCCTCTGGGGACCTGCCGGAAATCCCGCCCTGCAAGTGGTGGCTGCCTGTCACCGACCCGATTGGGCGGGCACTCTGCTGATCTTGTGCTAATGAAGTGGCAGAGAAAACATTTCCATTGTAATCTCATCTTCATAACAGAACAATGAAAGGAAGACATTTTGAACAGGGAATTAACATGAGCAGCTTTTACCATTGATGTTTAAAAACAAAGTTAATTAAATTAGTCAGAAAATATTAAAAGCCACTTAAGAAAAGCTAGCTTTCAAACAAGATATTCAAATTCTTTTTATGCTTCCTTAAAAAAATACTATTCAATACCGCTTTCAATTCTTTGCATTTTTGTTCACATGACATTAAAGGCAGAACCTCAGATAAGGCTGTAAAATAAGCGAATAGAATTCCAGGTTTTATCACAAGAGGTTTTGGGCCCATGTTTAGTCGACTCACCGCCGGCTGCCGCCGTGTTTTCTCGGTGGTCTCCCTGGTTTCTGGGTGCTCTCTCCTCTGAGCGAGTTTGGTCAGGTCCTCCCGCCGGAGGGGAGAGAAGACCGCTGGGGACCGTCCGCTGGCGTGCGCCGGTGTGCAACGCCCACAAGAGTCCTCCCGCCCGCTGAGTTGCCAGTTTGGTCTGGGCGGTCCTCTGCTCCAGCAGCAGAAGAGACCACCGCATGGAAGCAGGTCTTACCTGAACGGTAAGTATGAAGACCTGCAAAAAAAGGTTAGTGGACTTCTTTTCTTTCTTTTTTTTGCAGGGATTTACATCGATGGGGTCCTCTGAAGGATTTCTGGTTGATTTTTTTGTTTTGAAATGTTTTTTTCCCATTCCCCCCCTTCCTGGGTCCGACTCTATCCTCGGCGATAATTTACCGAGGATTGCATTTGCCGCCCAGAATGGGCGTGCAAGGCCCATTTTTACCACCGGGTGGTTTTTCCAACATTTTTTCATGAAACTTCCGCCCAAAATACCGTCAGGATCTCAGCGGTCTTTTAGACAGTACTTGGGCAGAACTTAGGTTTCACCAAACTCTGGCCTATAAAATATAAAAACTAAGAGGTAATGATGAACCTATATTAAATCTTAATAAGCCCTCAGTTACAGTACTGTGGGAAGTATGGGGTTCCACACTATTGGAGGGATATTGAGGTTTTAGAGAGGGTACAAAACTGATTCACCAGGATGAGAGTGTGAGGCTGTGGAATTCACTTCCAGGGTTAGGGCTGCAGCAGAAACTATGGCAGAGAAATTGTGCAGAGTCGCTCCTGCTCTGCTGGCATTACTTCATCAGAAGTATGGTGGAAATACCAGTTATGCGGACAAATGTGCAGAAGATTTTGTCTCGGTTTCAGTGGGGCAGGGGATGGGGCATTTCATCCTGGGGTACTTTAATTCCAGGACCTCATCTAAATACCAAGAGCTGCCCGCTGGATTGCAGGTAGGAGCCAAGATGGAAATTTTCAAGGGTCTCGCGGTGGGTGCGGGGGTGGGGCAGTAGAGGCCACAACTTTCCTTGTGGGCCCGGAGAAGTACAACTGCCCCACAAAGAACGTTTTTCCACTTACCTGGAGGGAAGCTTCATCCTTCCCACCAGCCCCCGACCTGCTTCAGCCTGGTGGGACAGCCAGTGCAGCTTCTCTGTTCAGTTCCCAGTTAAAGTGCCACTGGGGTCCTATTAATGTTAAATGACCCCAGTTAGCATTTATGCATGAGGCTCCGACCTGAATCTGGCTGGCTACGGTTACTACCAACAGCATTCAAAACGGGGAATGAAAGCCGTTCCATTTCAACTACTCGTCTGTTCCGTACCCACCTAGCGAAGAGCGATTAAAAATTCCCCCGAGCTTGCCACCACACCTCTGGCAAACTAACTCCAGTGGAGCGGGAGCAGCTGTGACCAACTTCCCATCCTATGTCAATATTCAAGATGAAGCAAAAGAGGATGAATAGAAATGGAAACAGGCTGGCCAAATATGATTAGCACTATTTCATTGCATGGAGGGTAAATGCTGACATGGACTGGTTGAGCTGAATGGCCTGTTTTTGTGTTGTAACTTCTATGTATTTCTATGATATTATATTTTTCTGTGCTACCTTTTTGTGATAAAGTCACATCTCTGCATTACAAGCGTACTGAGTGAGACTAGAGAGAAATGGTTGCGACAGATGTTTAAGCCAGGGGTATCCAATGTCCAAATTGGCTTTCTCATCTATACTTATCAGTGTCAGCTGTGGCTCAGTGGGTAGCAAACTCGCCTTTAAGCCAGAGGCTTTTGGGTTCAAGTCCCACTCCAGGGACATGAGCACATAAATCTAGGCTGACACTCCGGTGCAATGCTGAGGGAATGCTGCACTGTCAGAGGTACCATTAAATTGGATGAGACATTAAACCGAGGCCCCATCTTCTCTCTCAGGTGGATGTAAAAGATCCCATGGCACTATTTCGAAGAAGAGCAGGGGAGTTATTCCCAGTGCCCTGGCCAATATTTATCCCTCAATCAACATAGCAAAAATGGATTATCTGGTCATTATCACATTGCTGTTTGTGGGAGCTTGCTGTGCATAAATTGGCTGCCACGTTTCCCACATTACAACAGTGACTACACTTCAAAAGTATTTAATTGGCTGTAAAGCATTTTGAGACATCCAATTGTCTTGAAAGGTGCTATATAAATGCAAGTCTTTCTTTACCTTTAGAGCATTTTATCATGTTTAATGCTGGAAATGGAACACTACTATTTTGAGCACCATCATCAAAAACTCACAGTTCAAATATAACACATTTAGATGGAGAGTAGGGCTCGCTCCATTCTGCCCCACAATGTGCCTTAAGCTCAACCTGAGAAGAGCATTATCTATTGCAACATCATCATATTAACCATCTCTGTAACCTCCCTGAGTGAGATTGCTTAACAAATAGAACCAAATTAGGGGCGGTGTTGTGCTTTGGCTCCAGAACACCAGGAATGAGGCTGTGACTTCCCAGATTCATTTCTCATAAGACCCCTGTACCTAAAAGAATTTGGACCCAGGGCCAGAGGGAAAAGTTCATGTACTAGCCAACTTCAGCATTCAGTTCTGATTATTTACTTTTGGAACCCCTGTCTATGAAGAGATCTGGACTCCTCATGGTAAGTCAATCTGGTACAGTACAATGTAACCTATAAAAGTACAGTTTAAACCTACAGATGATAATCCTAAAATAGTACCATGCTACTTTTAATTTATTATAAAAATTGGTATGAATATAGAATACCAGATTCCTACCCTTACAAATTTTGATTGGCATAGAAAAGTGGGACAGTTCTGAGCATTGGAGCATCAGGATGCAGTGCTAATGGAGCAGTGGAACATCAGTTGGATTTTTCACACTATTGAGTTCCTTAGCCATGCTACACTCCCAAATTACAACAGTGACTACACTTCAAAAGCACTTCATTGGCTATAGTGCATTTTGGGATATCCTGGGGTTGTTAAAGTTTATTCTTTCTTTCATGCTACATGGAGAAGTAATATGCAGACACCACACTGTGAAGCAGGGTCATTGGAGGGGAAGCCAATGCTAGGCTTCTCAGCTCTCCTTCCAGGCGGATGGTCCTTGCCAATATCTCAGCTACCCTTGTAGCCAGACAGGAAACAAACAATGTGAGGGATTAAAAATTCTAGAAGGATTTGTATCCTCAAAGGATGTTGAAGAAAAACAGAATTCACATCCTTGATTTTCTGTGCTGGCATAAATCACTATACAAACGGAGTTTTGTTGCATAACCCAAGTGTATTACAGAAATAGTCAGGCAATCTTTGATAACTTTATATGATTTAACAATTCAAAGTGTACAAAATGTCAAGGCTGTACACCTGACTTTAAAAATACTTGTGGACAGATGGCGGCTAATGGAAGAATGGCACTTGAAGATTTATCTTCAATTTTATACTACTATAGTAGTATAGCCAGCCAGCTATAAAAATCAACCTTTTACCATCTTCCATTACTTACATATGAATGGATTATTTAATGCGCTATATAATTTTAAAATTAATGTGGAAAGCTTTTCAGGGTAAGATTTATAACTGCATTAACGACTTAATGCATGACTTTTCAATGAGCGCGTTAGCTTTGCTGATAATATAGTTTGATTAAATTTAACATGATTGAAAACCTTTATATTTTGTAAGAATTCAAATATTTTTGTTTTATATATGTTAAAGTGCTTCATGGATTTGTGATGTTGTCAGGTTAAGCAGCTTTATTCATGGGCAATATGGATGTGCATTATTTTGTATGCACTGTACGTTTATAACTTTTCCTTTCTGCTTTCAGCAGATAGATTTTGTAAAAACCATCTATATTTAATGTCGCGGAGTTTTACATTTTTACAATTGGATTAGCAATGAGAATTTAAACACCTTTTTGAGCAGAGTGAGATCCTACTTGACAGTGAACGAGAATACAAGTGAGGTGCAGTATTCATATCTATCATCATTTCAATAATTAATAGTGCGACAGTGTGTAATCCCAATAAATCAGTTCACACCAGTGATAATTACAGAAAATACCCATGACCTTAAAAATCATTCACGTGACATCATCTCTTATCAGGAGGGGAGCAGGCATCATATCGGGACTAATTTAATGCCACACTAAAAAACAGACAGTAGGACTTGGATGAAAGGGAGATAAATAAGTCTCAAATGATCTGACAGATGTACCTTGGTGAGATAAATGTGAGCTTTACATTTTGGTAATAAACATTATCCTAATGCAGTTGAATTTATTACCAACTACAAATGACTACTGTAAAATAAAAATAATGGCAACTTCCAACATCAGCATTTGAGAGTAAATACAATTAAAACTGGGCCCCGATTTTATCCGAACCGCCCGGTGGGACAGTTTCCATAGCAGTACCGAAATACCCTCCTGGGCTTTTATTCTTTGCCTAATTTCAATGGTGCTCCTGGCTCGTGCCATAATGATAGAAAATGTGCACCTGATAAAGCTGTATACATTAATACTCTAAACTCTAACATCGTTTATTGTTATTATTTGTTCTTGGGATGTGGGCATTGCTGACCACGCCGCATTTATTGTCCATCCCAGTTTGAATTTCCACGGATGTTTCTCCCAACCATCTGCCGTTATTCCAGTAGAGGTTTGCAGAAGCCCCAGAGAAACATTTTTTTCTGCCAAAATTATGGCAGATGATCGGGAAAACCTCTGCTGAAACTTAACCTCATAATGTGAAGCAGAGCCACATGCAGACTACACAGGGTTGTGGTGGCAGGCCCCATTTCTTGAAGGGCATTAATGAGCCAGTTGCTTTTTTTTACAACAATACAGCAGCTTTCATGGTCATTTTTCTATTGTCAACCCAAAAGTGACTGGATTTGCTGAATTCAGTTTCATGGTGGGATATGAACTCAAACAGCTGGGTTGCTGGGGCTCTAACATATACACTATTCTATGAAAGCCCAACTGCTACCCACTATTTAAAACTGTGGATTGAAATTCCTATTTCTGCCACAGGGATTGTCTCCTTCCCCAACCCCTCTGTGCATCAAGACAACATGATCATAAACGTCAGAAAATAACAGAGAGCCCAGACAACATTAAATCTGTTGCTTTCGATTGAGCACCACTCTGTAATTTCAGCATCAGCACTGCAGGCGATGCAGTGTACCGAATGTTCAATGTAGGATGGATAATGGTTGTTGTGCACCTGGATTTCAGTAAGACTTAAAAAATTGAGGCTGTTGTCATTAGAACAGAACCAGATTACTGGCTGATTTTATAGAGGTGTTTAAAATTCCAGCAGCAAGTTATAGTGCAGGAGGAGGTATCTGGGTGACAGGCGGTTCTTAATGTTGCGCCACGGGGATTAGTTGAGGCCGTAATTGTTTATCATTTTTCAAAATGATTTGGAATGTTGGAATTTTTTCCAAGGTGTCTAAATTTTCAAAAGCCACCAAACAGGAAGCAATTGCAAATAAGCATTATCATTTGCCGAAATTCAAAAGGATCTAGAGAAACTGGGTTTGTGGCAGATGCAATTTAATATACAGAAATGTAAAGTTTTGAGATTTGGCAGCTGAACGGTGTAGTGGGGATTACTGGATCAAACATGCCACCTCGTTCTCTCTCATTGATCTCTTGCAGCACTTTACTTCCTCTCAACTCTATGGACCCAAGTTTCGGGCCGCGCCCAAAACGACGCAGCCCCGACCTGGATGCCCGTTTTTCGCGCCACAAAGTGCGCCTAAAAAAAACTTCCAGATTCTCCGGCTCCCTGCTGGTCCTCTGGCCCTCGGCGCGGCGCAGCACGAGCTGTAGGGGGCAGAGCCAGGTCCCTGCGCTGAAAACAGTGCCGGGACCTCTGCACATGCGCGCTACAGTGGGCGCGCATGTGCAGTAGCTCCAAGCGCCCAAAACTGTGTGGGAGGGGCCCGAAGCACACAGCCCCTAGCCCTGGCCGAATGACCTCACTGGGGCTGCGTGCATAAGGCTCCCTCCCACGCCCAGCTCCTGCTTCCTCCCGACCCGACTCAACTCCCGCTCCCCCCCACCCCCCGCTCCGCCCCCGGACCGGACCGGACCCGACCCGCGCTCCCGACCTCCCCGCCCCCCCACACCCGGACCCGACCCAACCTGACCTCTCTCCCCCCGCCCCCGACACGAACCGATCCGCGCTCCCTCCTACCCGAACCAACCCGACATCCATCCTCCGCCCCCCCCCCCCCCGAACCGACCCGCGCTCCCGACACCGACCCGCGCTCCCGACCCTGGACCCCGGACCCGATCCGACCCAACGCCACCTACCTGTAAATCTGGTGATGGGGACGGGCCCTGCACGAAGTCTTGGGCCCAGCCCGTTCAGCCTCCCCCCCCCCCTTTTCTCTTCCCCCACCCCTTCTCATTCCCCCCCCTCTTCTCCTTCCCCTCACTCTTCTCCTTCTCCTTCCCCCCTCCCCGCTTCTCCTCCCCCGTTCTCCTTCTCCCCTTCTCCTTCCCACCTTCTCCTCCCCCCCTTCTCCTTCCCCCCTCCCCCCTTCTCTTTCCCCCCTCCCATCCTTCTCCTTCCCCCCTCCCACCCTCCCCCCTTCTCCTTCCCCCCTCCCCCCTTCTCCTTCCCCCCTAGGTAATTATTAGCAAGATGCAAGGATCAAACATAGAATCATTGGCACTGTACAATGGCTCACTGGAGTGTACCATGTATTGCCCTGGTAGTCCCTAGCCTAGACCCTCTGCTGGCTGTACCCTTAAAGTGACTAGCTGGGTTCAGAAAACCACAAATAAGAACATAACATAAGAACATAAGAACATAAGAATTAGGAACAGGAGTAGGCCACCTAACCCCTCAAGCCTGCTCCGCCATTCAACAAGATCATGGCTGATCTGGCCGTGGACTCAGCTCCACTTACCCGCCCACTCCCCGTAACCCTTAATTACCTTATTGGTTAAAAATCTATCGATCTGTGATTTGAATACATTCAATGAGCTAGCCTCAGCTGCTTCCTTGGGCAGAGAATTCCATAGATTCACAACCCTCAGGGAGAAGAAATTCCTTCTCAATTCGGTTTAAAATTGGCTTCCCCCGTATTTTGAGGCTGTGCCCCCTAGTTCTAATCTCCCCGCCTTGATCTAGAAACAACCTCTCTGCCTTGATCTTGTCTATCCCTTTCATTATTTTAAATGTTTCTATAAGATCACCCCTCATCCTTCTGAACTCCAACGAGTAAAGACCCAGTCTGCTTAATCTATCATCATAAGGTAATCCTCTCATCTCCGGAATCAGCCAAGTGAATCGTCTCTGTACCCACTCCAAAGCTAATATATCCTTACTTAAGTAAGGTGACCAAAACTGCACGCAGTACTCCAGGTGCGGCCTCACTAATACCCTATACAGTTGCAGCAGGACCTCCCTGCTTTTGTACTCCATCCCTCTCGCAATGAAGGCCAATATTCCATTCGCCTTCCTGATTACCTGCTGCACCTGCAAACTAACTTTTTGGGATTCATGCACAAGGACCCCCAGGACCCTCTGCACCGCAGCATGTTGTAATTTCTCCCCATTCAAATAATATTCCCTTTTACTGTTTTTTTCCCCAAGGTGGATCACCTCACATTTTCCGACATTGTATTCCATCTGCCAAACCTTAGCCCATTCGCTTAACCTATCTGAATCTCTTTGCAGCCTCTCTGTGTCCTCTACACAACCCGCTTTCCCACTAATCTTTGTGTCATCTGCAAATTTTGTTACACTACACTCTGTCCCCTCTTCCAGGTCATCTATGTATATTGTAAACAGTTGTGGTCCCAGCACCGATCCCTGTGGTACACCACTAACCACTGATTTCCAACCCGAAAAGGACCCATTTATCCCGACTCTCTGCTTTCTGTTATCCAGCCAATTCTCGATCCATGCTGATACATTTCCTCTGACTCCGCGTACCTTTATCTTCTGCAGTAACCTTTGTGAGGCACCTTATCGAATGCCTTTTGGAAATCTAAATACACCACATCCATCAGTACACCTCTATCCACCATGCTCGTTATATCCTCAAAGAATTCCAGTAAATTAGTTAAACATGATTTCCGCTTCATGAATCCATGTTGCATCTGTTTGATTGCACTATTCCTATCTAGATGTCCTGCTATTTCTTCCTTAATGATAGCTTCAAGCATTTTCCCCACTACAGATGTTAAACTAACCAGCCTATAGTTACTTGCCTTTTGTCTGCCCCCTTTTTTAAACAGAGGCGTTACATTAGCTGCTTTCCAATCCGCTGGTACCTCCCCAGAGTCCAGAGAATTTTGGTAGATTATAACGAATGCACCTGCTATAACTTCCGCCATCTCTTTTAATACCCTGTGATGCATTTCATCCGGACCAGGGGACTTGTCTACCTTGAGTCCCATTAGCCTATCCAGCACTACCCGCCTAGTGATAGTGATTATCTCAAGGTCTTCCCTTCCCACATTCCCGTGACCAGCAATTTTTGGCATGGTTTTTGTGTCTTCCACTGTGAAGACCTAAGCAAAATAATTGTTTAAGGTCTCAGCCATTTCCACATTTCACATTAGTAAATCCCCCTTCTCATCTTCTAAGGGACCAACATTTACTTTAGTCACTCTTTTCCGTTTTATATATCGGTAAAAGCTTTTACTATCTGTTTTTATGTTTTGCGCAAGTTTACCTTTCCTTTCTTTATTGCTTTCTTCGTCATTCTTTGCTGTCGTTTAAAATTTTCCCAATCTTCTAGTTTCCCACTAACCTTGGCCACCTTATACGTATTGGTTTTTAATTTGATACGCTCGCTTATTTCCTTGGTTATCCACGGCTGGTTATCCCTTCTCTTACCGCCCTTCTTTTTCAATGGAATATGTTTTTATTGAGCACTATAAAAGAGCTCCTTAAAAGTCCTCCACTGTTCCTCAATTGTGCCACTGTTTAGTCTGAGTTTCCAGTCTACTTTAGCCAATTCTGCTCTCATCCCACTGTAGTCCCCTTTGTTTAAGCATAGTATGCTCATTTGAGACACTACTTCCTCACCCTCAATCTGTATTACAAATTCAACCATACTGTGATCACTCATTCCGAGAGGATCTTTTACTAGGAGATCGTTTATTATTCCTGTCTCATTACACAGGACCAGATCTAAGATAGCTTGCTCCCTTGTAGGTTCTGTAACATACTGTTCTAAGAAACAATCCCGTATGCATTCTATGAATTCCTCCTCAAGGCTACCCCGTGCGATTTGATTTGACCAATCAATATGTAGGTTAAAATCCCCCATGATTACTGCCGTTCCTTTTTCACATGCCTCCATTATTCCCTTGATTATTGCCCGCCCCACCATGAAGTTATTATTTGGGGGCCTATAAACTACACCCACCAGTGACTTTTTCCCCTTACTATCTCTAATCTGCACCCACAATGATTCAACATTTTGTTCATTAGAGCCAATATCGTCTCTCACAACTGCCCTGATATCATCCTTTATTAACAGAGCTACCCCACCTCCTTTCCCTTCTTGTCTATCTTTCCAAATTGTCAGATACCCCTGTATGTTTAATTCCCAGTCTTGGCCCCCCTGCAACCACGTTTCTGTAATGGCTACCAAATCATACCCATAAACTACTAATCAAATGCTTCTAGCATTGAGCTGTTCATTAAAGAATAGTCAAAGCCAATCATTGATCCTGCTCCTTCTCACAGGTCTCAATTACAACTGTCAATCACCCCCAAAATGCTCATTACTTTGATTTGTGTCAGAGGGGTTCACCAGCCCATTACAAGATACTGTGAAGATGTGTCATAATAAAATACATTAAGAAATTTGCATCTGTAGGTACATAGGTTGGTTGCCATTGCACAGTAATCAAACACAGATGTGCCCGAGAAACAAGTCTGAGAGAATAAACGAATGAACATGCATTTATATACACCTTTCATAACCTCAGGATGTCCCAAAACTGCTTTACAGCCAATGAAGTATTTTTGAAGTGTAGTCACTATTGTAAAGAAGGAAACACAGCAGCAAAAATGCACACAGCAAGCTCCCACAAACAACAATTAAATAAATGACCAGTTTATTTGTTTTAGTTGTTGGTTGAGGGATAAACATTGTCCAATACCCCTGCTCTTCATCACATAGTGCAATGGGATCTTTTACATCCACCTGAGAGAGCAGATGGGTTTAACGTCTTATCCGAAAGACAGCACCTCCGACAGTGCAGCTCTGATGTATCAGCCTAGATTATGTGCTCAGGTTTCTGGAGGGGGACTTGAACCCAAAACCTTCTGACTCAGAGGTGAGAATGCTACCACTGAGCCAAGGCTGGAACATCCAGTGTTTAGCAATTACAAAATTAAAACCTTGCCATTTAAACAATTAACATATTAAACTTTCCAACCATCAATACTATTCAGTCAAACGGTCTGGGCTTTCTTTCAAAGTGCCTCGTCATTTTCTTTTGAACTGAGCTTTTAACCCCTCATGCACTGTTACTAGGATTAATGGCTTTCAAATCAAAATCTAATAGACAGAAATATATATTTGCCACAGTGACATGTTTTTCATAAATATTGAAGTAAATGAAAAAATGACATTAAAACACAAATGAAAAGTTGCATTATGCAAAGCATTGAACCATTTTTTATACTGCTGTGACAGGAGTCCATATCCAAATTTATTTTGGTTTCATTTATTTGGCAAAGACTTTTATTTAATGGGAGTGAATGATAATTTCTCTCTTCAGTGGAATGATAAGTTACACCAGTAAAAAATAAAACACATTAACCTGAGTAATTGTTTCAGGGCAATCTTTTCTGTTCTAGAATGGTTCTAAAGATTGTGCTCAAATTGGAGGGACTGTGGGCTCAAAATATAATAAACTAAATAGATATTACAAAGCACATGAAGGAGTCCCAACCATGAATCTGTGACCAAGGTTTCAAAGTTTAATACGATATCCAGAGGTTAATGGACAAGACCTCCTCCTACTTTCTCAATTAGATTTACCAGGCCTTCTCTATGAACTCTCAGGAGCAATGCACCAGCATTTCAGAAAACTGGTGCATTACAGGTAATAAGATAGGCAGCTTTTAAACTATGTTCCATAACATGTGGCTTCAGGGTGAAGAAACTGGGACTCTGCAGGAGAAGTAGCATTTTTGAAATACATGGAATTTACAGCACAAACCAGGCCATTTGGCCCAACTGGTCTGTGCCCACACGAGCCAAATGTTACCTCCACTATCCCATTGTAGTAAAATATTATTGTACGAGGTGAATCCATAACCAAAACTTTCAAATCACTTTTGTTCTATGGGGTAATTATTTTGAGAGAAAATAAATGACATTTCTCATTTATCAGACTGTCTAACACCCTGGAGAAAATCAACAGAACTTTTAACTTTGGTCTGTGTGTGTAAAATGGGCGCAAAAATGGATCGGCTGCCCATTAGACATCTCGCCCAATTTTACATTCCAGTGAAGGAAAAAGGTGTATTTGGATTTCCAAAAGGCAGTCGATAAGGTGCCACATAAAAGGTTACTGCACAAGATAAGAACTCATTGGGTAGGGGATAATATATTAGCATAGATAAAAGATTGGCTAAATAACAGAAAACAGAGAGTCGGCATAAATGTTTTTTTTCCGGTTGGCAAACTGTACCTAGTGGCGTGCCACAGGGATCAGTGCTGGGGCATCAACTATTTACAATCAATATTAATGACTTGGATGAAGGGACCGAGTGTAATGTAGCCAAGTTTGCTGATGATACAAAGATGGGTGGGAAAGCAAGTTGTGAGGAGAACACAAAGAATCTGCAAAGGGATATCGATAGACTAAGTGAGTGGGCAAACATTTGGCAGATGGAGTATAATGTGGGAAAGTGTGAGTTTATCCACTTTGGCAGGAAAAATAAAAAAGCAAATTATTATTTAAATGGAGAGAGATTCCAATTGCTGCAGTACAGAGGGACCTGGGGGTCCTTGTGCATGAAACACAAAAAGTTAGTGTGTACGTATAGCAAGTAATCAGGAAGGCAAATTAAATGTTGGCCTTTATTGGAAGACAGTCCTGCTACAACTGTACAGGGTATTGGTGAGACCACACCTAGAGTACTGCGTACAGTTTTGGTCTCCTTATTTAAGGAGGGATATACTTGCATTGGAGGCAGTTCAGAGAAGGTTCCCTAGGTTGATTCCTGAGATGATGTAGTTGACTTATGAAAAAAGGTTGAGCAGGTTGGGCCTATACTCATTGGAGTTTAGAAGAATGAGAGGTAATCTTATTGAAACATATAAGATACTGAAGGGGCTCAACAAGGTAGATGCAGAGAGGATGTTTCCACTCATGGAGGAATCTAGAATTAGGGGACATAGTTTAAGAATAAGGGGTTGCCCATTTAAAACTGAGATGAGGAGGAATTTCTTCTCTCAGAGGATTGTAAATCTGTGGAATTTTCTGCCCTAGAGAGCTGTGGAGGCTGGGTCATTGAACATATTTAAGATGGAGATAGACAGCTTTTTGAATGATAAAGGAGTGAAGGGTTATGGGGAGTGAGCAGGGAAGTGGAGCTGAGTCCATAATCAGATCAGCCATGATCTTATTGAATGGCAGAGCAGGCTCGAGGGACCAAATGGTCTACTCCTGCTCCTATTTCTTATGTTCTTATGTTCTTATGAAACATGGGGCAGGGTCTATAATGGGCGGTCAATCAGTAGCCGCCCATTTTACACACAGGCCAAAGTTCAAAGCTTTGCTCAGTATATGGAAGCGAGGTGAGGTGGAATACATGTGACTGCTCTGAAAGGATTTGCTCAGGTTTTTTGCTACCTCTAGGCTTCAGTGTTGCACTTTGGCCAGCTTCTTATTGTATTACACTATGGTTAGAAAATTGTGGATAATGCACCAGTGATTTTATGATGTGCACTGCTGACAGCACACACTCAGAAAATGAGCCCTGTTTTCATCATTTCCTGTTTCATGTTGTTTAGACATTTTCCATAGTCCTGAGGTGTTTGTGGAACATTGGAAAATGTGTTGGCTTCCTTTGCTATCATAATCTATATTCATGTTCACATCTGCATGTTTGCCAAAGAGGACATCTTTAAAATGCAAGTGTTGTTTGACTGAAGAGCAGAGGGCACGCCCTGGTACATAGGGCAAAAGAAGGCTGCAGAGGTCAGGAGGGTGAGCCTGTGGAGGGTTTTGTGAATGAAGATGAAGATTTTAAATCCAATTCGTTGGAGGCTGGGGAGTCAATGGAGGTCGGTGAGGATAAGAACAATAGGGAATTGGAACATAGGGATGATAGGATTCAGATGTTGGAGAAGTTGTATTTTATGTAGGGGAGCCTGGGAGGCAACAAGGAGAGAATTGAAGAAGGCAAGGTTGGAGCTGATGAATGCATGGGTCACTGTTCCAGCTATGGTGACAGCGCGGCAGATGTGGAGGTGAGCTATGTTCTGGACGTGAAAATAGATGAACTTGGCAATAGACAAGATTAGGTGTGTAAAGCTCAACTTAGGGTTGAACAGGACACTGAACTTATACATTGGACTCAGTTTGAACAAGAAGCCTGGGAAAGGGATGGAATGGGGAAACTAGGGCACGGAGTTTTTGGGCAGGAGCATCAGTCTTGCTGATACTAAGTTAGAGAAAGTTATACAGAGAGATAGAGCTGGGCTTCATCAATATACTGACCCCATGGTCATGGAGGATGTTATTAAGGTCTTGCATGTAGAAGAGGAATAGAGGGGACCATGATTGGAACCTTGAGATGCTTCCAGGGGATTGGAGAATTGCAGAATTTACATTGCGACAGTTGACAGTGCCTTTAGGTGGACCATGGAGGAGAGACAGTGGAGAAGGACAGAATGGTCAATCATGTCGAATACCACTGAGAGGTTGAGGAGGAATAATCCCCCATGGCCTGGTTATATTCAGGTCAAATTCATCCATTGATTGTAAAACACTTCAGGACAGCCCCGAGAAGGCTTTTAGGGAAGGAACTCTGCCCGTCCTTACCTGGTCTGGCCTATATGTGACTCCAGATCCACAGCAATGTGGTTGACTCTTAACTGCCCTCTGAAATGGCCGAGCAAGCCACTCAGTTGCAACAAACCGCTACAGAAAACAATAACAATGGTAACAATAAAGCCGGACAGACCACATGGCACCAGCTATGGACACGACAATGGCACACCCAGCCCAGTTGACCCTGCAAAGTCCTCCTCACTAACATCTGGAGACTTGTGTCAAAACTGGGAGAGCTGTCCCGCAGGCGAGTCAAGCAACAGCCTGACATTGTCACACTCACAGAATTATACCTTTCAGCCAATGTTACGTACTCCTCCATCACCATCCCTGGGTATGTCCTGTCCCATAGGCAGGACGGACCCATCAGATGTGGCGGCACAGTGGTATACAGTCGGGAGGGAGTGGCCCTGGGAGTCCTCAACTTTGACTCCGGACCCCATGAAGTCTCACGGCTACAGGTCAAGCATGAGCAAGGAAACCTCCTGCTGATTATCACCTACCACCCTCCCTCAACTGATGAATCAGTACTCCTCCATGCTGAATACCACTTGGAAGAAGCACTGAAGGTAGCAAGGACATAGAATGTACTCTGGGGGTGGGGGACTTCAATGTCCATCACCAAGAGTGGCTCGGTAGCACCACTACTGACTGGGCTGGGCGAGTCCTGAAGGACACAGCTGCCAGACTAGACCTGCAGCAGGTGGTGAGAGAACCAACACGAGGGAAAAACCTACTTGACTTTGTCCTCACCAATCTACCTGTCGCAGATGCATCTGTCCATGACAGCATTGGTAGCAGTGATCACTGCACAGTCATTGTGGAGTCTAAGTCGTGTCTTCACAAGACACCCTCCATCATGTTATGTGGCAATACCACTGGCTAAATTGAATAGATTCAGAACAGATATAGCAGCTCAAAACTGGGCATCCATGAGGTGCTGTGGGCCATCAACAGCAGCAGAATTGTATTCCACCACAATCTGTAACTTCATGGCCCGGCATATCACTCACTCTACCATTACCATCAAGCCAGAGGACCAACCCTGATTCGATGAGGAGTGCAAAAGAATATGCCAGGAGCAGCACCAGTCGTACCTAAAATTGAGGTGCCAACCTGGGGAATCAGTAACACAGGACTACATGTATACTAAGCAGTGGAAGCACCATGCTATAGACAGAGCTAAGCGATCTCACAATCAACAGATCAGATCAAAGCTCTGCAGACCTGCCACATCCAGTCGTGAATGGTGGTGGACCATTAAACAACTAACGGGAGGAAGAGGCTCCATGAACACCCCCATCCTCAGAGCCAAATGCAAGTGCAAAAGACAAGGCTGAAGCGTTTGCAACAATCTTCAGCCAGAAGTGCCGAATGGATGATCCATATTGGCCTCCTCCTGAGGTCCACACCATACAGAAGTCAGTCTTCAGCCAATTCCATTCACTCCACGTGATATCAGAAGCGGTTGAGCGCTCTGGATACAGCAAAGGCTATGGGCCCTGACAACATCCCAGCTGTTGTGCTGAAGAATTGTGCTCCAGAGCTAGCAACTCATATAGCCACGCTGTTCCAGTACAGCTACAACACTGGCATCTACCTGACAATGGGGGAAATCTGCCCAGGTATGTCCTGTCCACAAAAAGTAGAACAAATCCAATCCAGCCAATTATCACCCCATCAGTCTACTCTCAATCATCAGCAAATTGATGGAAGGTGTCGTTGACAGTGCTATCAAGCAGCATTTACTCACCAATAACCTGTCACCGATGTCCAGTTTGGGTTCCACCAAGCCGACTCGGTTCCAGACCTCATTACAGCCTTGGTCCAAACTTGGACAAAAGAGCTGAATTTCAGAGGTGAGGTGAGAATGACTGCCCTTGACATCAAGGCAGCATTTGACTGACTGGCATCAAGGAGCCCCAGTAAAATTGATGTCAATGGGAATCAGGGGGGAAAATTTTCCACTGGCTGGAGTCATGCCAAGCACAAAGGAAGGTGGTTTTTGGAGGTCAATCATCTCAACACCAGGACATCGCTGCAGGAGTTCCTCAGGGTGGTGTCCTAGGCCCAAAAATCTTCAGCTGCTTCATCAATAACCTTCCCTGCAGCATAAGATCAGAACTGGGATGTTCTCTGATGATTGCACAGTCTTCAGTTCCATTCGCAATCCCCAGAAAATGAAGGAGTCCATGTCTGCATGCAGTAAGACCTGGACAACATTCAGGCTTGGGCTGATAAGTGGCACGTAACAGTCACACCACACAAGTGCTAGGCAATGACCATATACAACAAGCGAGAGTCTAACTACCTCCCCTTGATATCCAATGGTATTACATCGTCGACTCCCCCATCAACATCCTGGGGGTCACCATTGATCAGAAACATAACTCGACCAGCCACATAAATACTGTGGCAGCAAGAGCAGGTCAGAGGCGAGGTATTCTACGGTGAGCCTCACCTTCTGACATCCCAAAGCCTTTCTACCATCTACAAGGCACAAGTCAGGAGTGTGATGGAATACTCTCCACTTAACTGGATGAGTGCAGCTCCAAGAACACTCAAGAAGCTCGACACCATCCAGGACAAAGCAACCCACTTGATTGGCACCCCATCCACCACCTTAAACATTCACTCCCTCCACCACTGGCACACCGTGGCTGCAGTGTGTACCATCTACAAGATATACTGCAGCAACCCGCCAAGGCTTCTGCAGCAGCACCTCCCAAACCCACGACCTCTATCACTTAGAAGGACAAGGGCAGCGGGCACATGGGAGCACGATCACCTGTAAGTTCCCCTCCAAGCTACATACCGTCCTGACTTGGAAATATATCGCCGATCCTTCATCATTGCTGCGTCAAAATCCTGGAACTCCCTCCCTAACAGCACGATGGGAGTTCCTTCACCCCACGGACTGCAGCAGTTCAAGAAGGAGGCTCACCACCACCTTCTCAAGGATAATTAGGGATGCGCAATAAATGCTGACGATGCCAGCAATGCACACCCCGGAACAAATATTTTTTTAAACTGCTGATATTGACCCTGAAACCATAGCCAGGCTCCCCTGTCAATGCTACTTTAACAGGCCCGACCTCTCACTCTATCTCCTTGGACACTGGTTCTGTGTGAAGGTGACAATTCTGAATTGGTAACCGCAGTCAGAGCTGATCTGTATTTGGAATTCAAACATCAAAACCGACCAGTACAGACTGACCCGAACCGACCAAGAGATTGCACAAAGGGCAGTGGGCTCAGTGTTTGGGGATCTTCTCACCGGGGACATCGTCCTAAACTTAGCTCAGCACCAACATTTCTAAACCACTCCCTGGGCTCAGACTCAATAAAGGAGAGTTTTCATAGAATTATAGAAATCACAACACCAAGAGGAGGCCATTCGGCCTCCGGTGCTGGTGCTCTCTGCTGTAATCCCATTCTCTCAGATCCTTTTATATTCCTCCTTTTTGAATATTTATATCATAACCTTTGAAATAAAGTTAGGCTGTACCTCAATAGCCACAGGTGGTGAAGGATTCCAAAGACTAATAGCTCTCAGTTAAAGAATTCCACCTCTTTTCCCCCTTGTTTTTTCCAATGAGAATCCTTGTTTTCTGTTCCCTAGTTCCCTATATGCCCACCATTGAAAATAATCTTTCACTGTTTACCCATAACAAGGCCGGAATATTCCAAGCACTGCGAGTGCAAGTTTGGAGGCGGGCCTGCTGTCAAAATGGCTATGATTGACAGCGGGCCGGGATCTGGCTCTCAACCTGCCTCCTTGCCAGTTTCCAAAGTGTCAGGTCTGGCTGCGGTTCACAGACCTGACACAAAGGGCAGGCCAGCCAATTAAAAGGTACTTTAAAGGTACTTAAAAAGAATTTTACCAGGTACTTACCATTTTTCCAACTTTTTCAGGAGCTTCCCATTGCTCGGGCATCACGTCAGGTAAGTGTGTTGGGTTCTCAATGACTCTCCATTGCTTTGACTAGTTGACAGCTGCAGAAGTAGTTATAAAAGCTACCATTTCACAGCTGATCACTTTCCAATCTCAGAAGCTGACACCTTAAGGACTTGGAAGACACATTTGAGCTACATGCAGTTTGGCAGTGTTTGCAGTGAACACTCTATCCACTATAACCTCCTTGGAGCAACCTCTCTCACCACTGACAGATCATTTCTGTCATCTCAACTTCAGCTGTCATCTATTCCAGCAGCATCGGTGCCCTTGAAAAGAATCTCACCTTGGTCCTCAGAATCCCACCACAATCAGTCCCAACACCAACATCACCAGGCACACCAGCAACACATAGAAACATAGAAAGTAGGTGCAGGAGTAGGCTATTCGGCCCATCGAGCCTGCACCGCCATTCAATTAGTTCATGGCTGAACATGCAACTTCAGTACCCCATTCCTGCTTTCTCGCCATTCCCCTTGATCTTCCTAGTAGTAAGGACTACATTTAGCTCCTTTTTGAATATATTTAGTGAATTGGCCTCAACAGCTTTCTGTGGTAGAGAATTCCACAGGTTCACCACTCTCTGGGTGAAGATGTTTCTCCTCATCTCGGTCCTAAATGCCTTACCCCTTATCCTTAGACTGTGACCCCTGGTTCTGGACTTCCTCAACATTGGGAACATTCTTCCTGCATCTAACCTGTCGAAACCCATCAGAATTTTAAATGTTTCTATGAGATCCCCTCTCAGTCTTCTGAACTCCAGTGAATACAAGCCCAGTTGATCCAGTCTTTCTTGATATGTCAGTCCCGCCATCCCGGGAATCAGTCTGGTGAACCTTCGCTGCACTCCCTCAATAGCAAGAATGTCCTTCCTCAAGTTAGGAGACCAAAACTGTACACAATACTCCAGGTGCGGCCTCACCAAGGCCCTGTACAACTATAATAATACCTCCCTGCCCATGTACTTAAATCCCCTCGCTATGAAGGCCAACATGCCATTTGCTTTCTTAACCGCCTGCTGTACCTGCATGCCAACCTTCAATGACTAATGTACCATGGCACCCAGGTCTCGTTGCACCTCCCCTTTTCCTAATCTGTCACCATTCAGATAATAGTCTGTCTCTCTGTTTTTGCCACCAAAGTGGATAACCTCACATTTATCCACAGTTTACTTCATCTGCCATGCATTTGCCCACTCACCTAACCTATCCAAGTCACTCTGCAGCCTCATAGCATCCTCCTCGCAGCTCACACTGCCACCCAACTTGGTGTCATCCGCAAACTTGGAGATACTACATTTAATCCTCTCGTCTAAATCATTAATGTACAATGTAAACAGCTGGGGCCCCAGCACAGAACCTTGCGGTACCCCACTAGTCACAGCCTGCCATTCTGAAAAGTACCCATTTACTCCTACTCTTTTCTTCCTGTCTGCCAACCAGTTCTCAATCCACGTCAGCACACTACCCCCAATCCCATGTGCTTTAACTTTGCACATTAATCTCTTGTGTGGGACCTTGTCGAAAGCCTTCTGAAAGTCCAAATACACCACATCAACTGGTTCTCCCTTGTCCACTCTACTGGAAACATCCTCAAAAAATTCCAGAAGATTTGTCAAGCATGATTTCCCTTTCACAAATCCATGCTGACTTGGACCTATCATGTCACCTCTTTCCAAATGCGTTGCTATGACATCCTTAATAATTGATTCCATCATTTTACCCACTACCAATGTCAGGCTGACCGGTCTATAATTCCGTTTTTTCTCTCACTCCTTTTTTAAAAAGTGGGGTTACATTGGCTACCTTCCACTCCATAGGAACTGATCCAGAGTCAATGGAATGTTGGAAAATGACTGTCAATGCATCTGCTATTTCCAAGGCCACCTCCTTAAGTACTCTGGGATGCAGTCCATCAGGCCCTGGGGATTTATCGGCCTTCAATCCCATCAATTTCCCCAACACAATTTCCCGATTAATAAGGATTTCCCTCAGTTCCTCCTTCTTACTAGACCCTCTGACCCCTTTTATATCCGGAAGGTTGTTTGTATCCTCCTTAGTGAATACCGAACCAAAGTACTTGTTCAATTGGTCTGCCATTTCTTTGTTCCCCGTTATGACTTCCCCTGATTCTGACTGCAGGGGACTACATTTGTCTTTACTAACCTTTTTCTCTTTACATATCTATAGAAGCTTTTGCAGTCCGTATTAATGTTCCCTGCAAGCTTCCTCTCGTACTCTATTTTCCCTGCCCTAATCAAACCCTTTGTCCTCTTCTGCTGAGTTCTAAATTTCTCCCAGTCCCCGGGTTCGCTGCTATTTCTGGCCAATATGTATGCCACTTCCTTGGCATTAATACTATCCCTGATTTCCCTTGATAGCCACGGTTGAGCCACCTTCCCTGTTTTATTTTTATCACCACCAACACCAAATTTCTTCGTAATCACCTGATGTTGCACAGGACACATGGCATCAACACCTGACCACATTGATGCCAGGGATGGCCTCACCTTGCCCAGATTTACTTCACTTTATGCTGTGCACCCTGGCTGCCACATGATGCACCAGGTTGGCACCACCCCACGCCAGCACCATAAAGCATCCCTGCAATGACCAAGGCATTCCTTTTACACTCATCACCATTGCGGGGGATACCCTTATGTCTCGTCATTCACTACAACTCACTAAGCCACTTTCAAAGGTTCACACAAATCTGTCCAAGAATGCAAAGTGTTCAAAATAAAGATTTAAATGTTCGACAACACATTAGCAGAAAGTCTACTTGAACATTGGCTAAAAGACCCAAGTGCCTACCCTTGTGTGTTGTTAGTTGGGATGATTGGGCAAGAATGAGGATAGATAAGGGGGAACCAACGGCCGTGCTGTATTTGGATTTCGAGAAGGCATTCGATAAGGTGCCACATAAGAGGTTAAAGCACACGATAAAAGCTCACGGGGTTGTGGGTAATATATTGGCATGGATAGAGGATTAGCTAACAAACAGAAAGCAAAGAATCGGGATAAATGGGTCATTTTACGGTTGGCAAACAGTGACAGTGGGGTGCCGCAGGGATCGATGCTGGCTCCTCAACTATTTACAATCTATATTAATAACTTGGATGAAGGGACCGAGTGTAATGTTGCTAAGTTTGCTGATGATACAAAGATGGGTGGGAAAGTAAATTGTGAGGAGGACACAAAAAATCTGCAAAGGGATATAACCAGGCTAAGTGAGTGGGCAAAAATTTGGCAGATGGTGTATAATGTGGGAAAATGTGAGGCTATCCACTTTGGCAGAAAAAATAGAAAAGCGAATTATAATTTAAATGGAGAAAAATTGCAAAGTGCTGCAGTACAGAGGGACCTGGGGGTGCATGAAACACAAAACGTTAGTATGCAGGTACAACAAGTAATCAGGAAGGCAAATGGAATGTTGGCCTTTATTGCAAGGGTGATGGAGTATAAAAGCAGAGAAGTCCTGATACAACTGTACAGGGTATTGGTGAGGTCACACCTGGAGTACTGCGAACAGTTTTGGTCTCTGTATTTAAGGAAAAATATACTTGCGTTGGAGGCTGTTCAGAGAAGGTTCACTAGGTTGATTCTAGAGATGAGAGGGTTGACTTAATGAGGTAGGTTGAGTAGGTTGGACCTATACTCATTGGAGTTCAGTAGAATGAGAGGGGATCTTATTGAAACATGTAAGATAATGAGGGGGCTTGACATGGTGGTTGCAGAGAGGATATTTCCACAGAGGGAAAACTAAAACTAGAGGACATAGTCTTATAATAAGTGACCGCCCATTTAAAACTGAGATGAAGAGAAATTTCCTCTCTCAGAGGGTTGTAAATCTATGGAATTCTCTGCTACAGAGAGCTAACGAGGCTGGGTCATTGAATATATTTAAGGCGGAGATCGACAGAATTTTGAGCGATAAGGGAGTAAAGAGTTATGGGGAGCGGACAGGGAAGTGGAGCTGAATCCATGATCAGATCAGCCATGATCTTATTAAATGGCGGAGCAGGCTCGAGGGGCCAATGGCCTACTCCTGCTCCTATTTCTTATGTTCTTATGTTCTTATGTTCGTATGAGGTGTGGCTTATGAGATGGCGAAGTGACAATGTAGGTGGAGAGAGGGGGATGGGTGGAGGTGCAAGGTAAGTTGGTGTGAGTAAGGATGTGCAGAAGTAGGGTAGGGAAGAGTGATGGGGATATGATGAGTGGTAGAGTAGGATGAGTTTGAGTGTGATTTTGCAGTGGGACCATTGAAAAATTTGCACCACTGCATCCCAGCTACTCCTGCCAACATCCCTGCTTGAGCCCTCCTGTATACATAGAAACATAGAAACATAGAAAATAGGTGCAGGAGTCGGCCATTCGGCCCTTTGAGCCTGCACCGCCATTCAATGAGTTCATGGCTGAAAATGCAACTTCAGTACCCCATTCCTGCTTTCTCGCCATATCCCTTGATCCCCCTAGTAGTAAGGACTACATCTAACTCCTTTTTGAATATATTTAGTGAATTGGCCTCAACAACTTTCTGTGGTAGAGAATTCCACAGGTTCACCACTCTCTGGGTGAAGAAGTTTCTCCTCATCTCGGTCCTAAATGGCTTACCCCTTATCCTTAGACTGTGACCCCTGGTTCTGGACTTCCCCAACATTGGGAACATTCTTCCTGCATCTAACCTGTCTAAACCCGTCAGAATTTTAAACGTTTCTATGAGATCCCCGCTCATTCTTCTGAACTCCAGTGAATACAAGCCCAGTTGATCCAGTCTTTCTTGATATGTCAGTCCCGCCATTCCGGGAGTCAGTCTGGTGAACCTTCGCTGCACTCCCTCAATAGCAAGAATGAATGTGCAACCAGGCTGCATTGGTGTCCAGGGAGGTCTCTTCCCCCATGGGAAGGGAAGATGACCTGCCTGCGTGCTCCCTAAGCATCTGGAGGGAATGATGGGAGAGCCTGGCTTCAGCCGTGCACCGCTGTGCAGTGCTTGTTAGTGTTTGCTGCACCTCAATGCTGCAGAACACTGACAACACAACTGTCAAAATCAATGTGGGCCTGGTCCATTTAAAGAAACCGGCTGATGACACACCTCAAATGATGTCATTAGACCCGCTTCCTTCAATTGGCCGGGAACCTCGCAGGGCGGGCTTAACAAGCCCCATCAATGGAAGATTCTTCACATATTGTGGGCTGGAGCCACGAGCAAGGCCCCACCCGCCACCGACCCAGGCCACCCTGGACTTGCCACGGCTGGCGAGATCGTAGGCCAAGGTCCCCAGCTTTCATTCACCTCTTTACTGGCTGCTGCTCTCTCAGTGCCGCTCCCACTCATCGTGTTGCTGCTGCTGTTCCTGGCTCTGTGAGAAATACTGGTCCCCACAATTACCCCCAACCTTTTTTCCCCCCTAGAGCTGCAATCCACAGACTCTTGACCTCCTTTTCTCCATATTTCCCTTCTCTCCTCCAACCTCCCATCCCCTAATCTACCATTCCCAGTCTCCCTCACTCCCGAGTCTCAATTCTGCAGTCTCCATCTCTCCCCCCCAATCCTCAGGCTCACGTGCCCCCATTCCCCAGTGTCTATCTCTCCGCCTGAACCCTCCTTCCCCAGTCTCTCATTCCTCCTGAGCCCCCAGTTCCCAGTCTTCCTCCCCCCATTTCAGAGCCTCCCCTGATTTCAGAGCTCCCCAAATGCTGTGATCCCCCCGAATGCACTGCGCTGGAGTGTCAACCTAGATTTATGTGCTCAAGCCCATGGAGTGGGATGTGAACCCACAACCTTCTGACTCAGAGTAGAGTGTGCTACCCACTGAGCCACAGTTGACACTCCAGAAAATTATTGTGGGCCTCACCCCGCCTTGGCATAAATCCTTCCCAAACCATTCAAGTGTTGCTGTCACTGGGCTTGATTTTGATATTTGGGCAAGATCCCGCTGGCCGGCCACCCGAACTGGTGGCGAGGAGGCAGCAGCGGCCTCATTCAAATTTGACAAGCATGTGGCAGACACCAAATGGGCAACCCTTGCAGCTCGCCGATTCCCGGCCTCAGGTACGTCAACCACGGCATAGGCCTGCATGTAAGTGTTTGGAGGGGTGGGGGGAAGGTGCGGAAGGATCTATGCCAAGGCAGGACAAGGCCCCAGTAATTGTCTGGAGTCAGGAGGACCACCCCGGCTCCTGCCAGCTCCACAAACAAAACAATTTTTAACATTTTCAGGCCTTTACCGGGGCAGAGGTAGAAACAATGGCCCTGAGATTGCGGTTGGAGACTCTGACCAAATTTTTTTAAATGAAAGTATCTGGTGGTCCCGGAGGAACGTAGACTTGCGCTCCGAGGCCCAGCTGTGCAGTCCAGTGTAGGGGCCCACGTATTCCAGGAGCGTATGTGCAGCCTGGGATCACGTCGGCTGGACCAACCAATGAAAATCGCGTATCCCCATTCACGGTAATGGTGAGTTCCGCTTGTACGGAGATCACTATTTCTATAAATGGGGATACCCCCAAAAACACAAACATTTTAACTAAATAGGAAAAACACTTCACTTATTTAAAATTAATTGAAATTGAATTTAATTAAATGTTTTATTTTTTGACATTTTTAAAATATCTTTTAATAGGGGGAAAAATAAACTTACCTTAGTGGACAGGGTTTTTAATATAAAAATTATTGATAACATTTTATTTTTCTATCTTTTATAACTCTTAGACTGGTTACGCTTGTTTTTTCCAGGCATAAGAGTTTGAAGGACAAGAATTGTCAAATAGCCCAAATTTTCTCCTGCGAACGCCCTTCTCCTGGGGATGCGTTGAAACTGTGCCTTATTACATAAAATGATTCAGAGTTAAGTCATTATAAATGTCTCCTTAATGCCGCACTCAAATAACAGCCGTTCCATTATTATGTAACCCTCCTCTTTCAAATCTTTCGTGTTGCTTTCAGAATGAGAATGCTTGCCAACGTTTCTCAGCAATGTATCTTAAGGCACACCCCTAAAAAATGTTTTTTTTTATTTTAAAAAAAAGAACTTTATCTTCAAAGCCCCACTTCTCAGAGTCGTCTTCTGTACTGAGTCACGTGGTTTGGTGATGCTGCCCTGCACCTGTGAATTGGGAAAGAGAGTCTTGAGCACAAGCTACAGACTGCTTGCTGGTTTACTCTTCCAAAAAAAAACCATAAACAGCCACAATGTTAAAAATATAAGGCTAGAAAGATACAACCACAACCAGCCAAAGCTCCACTTTAAAATAATCTGTGTAAGGATGATCAAGGAAATCACAGTCGGAGCTAGGAAATCATCGAAAACTTCCATAATTAAGGGCAAAATATATATCACCTTTATATTCATGAAATGAAACCCCTTGATGTTTATTTGAAAAGTTTAATTAGATGGAGATGCTCTGATGTCTCCAGGGAGGTACAAAATCCTGCAATAACAAGAAAGTCTTGCTTTGATCACTGTTATTAATGCAAGGGTAGCAGATAAAACAAACTCTACTGAGCCATTTAGCAATAATATCAAGATCACATTTTGATATTTTGAACTGACTGATTCCTGTTGCCCCATCTGTAGAGGGCTGAAAAGTACTGGCTGTACAGAACGCGATGGCTGATTTAATTTCACTGGCAGTAGTAAGACTAAAATCATCTAACTTTTCATGTAAACATCTGTTTAATCTCAATCTGCCCAAACAGTGAGTGTCTGACCTGTTTGCAGAACTAATCTGTGAATTCCTTTGACAGTAGCAAGCCTTACTCATTTTGGAATTTAATTGCTCAGTAACGGTATATTTTACATTATGTTCCCATCCCGAATAGTATTAAAAGCATGCTCTAAATAATGCCATAAGCAATTACTTATTACAGTTTGCAAACCGCTGTTCTGAATAGCTTCTATTCCGAATATGCCACCACATAGGTTCATTTGCAAGTCCCATTGTAATGTGCACAGCACAAAAAGCAATCATACACACCATTTAAGAACATAAAAACTGGGAAAATAGATTAAAATGTAGGATGATTGATGAATAGTGGTATACATTTAAGGAGACTTTTCACAATGCTCAAGAAAAATATATTCCAGTGAGGAGGAAAGGGTGTAAGAGAAAAGATAGCCATTCGTGGCTAACTAAAGAAATAAAGGATGGTATCCAATTAAAAACAAAGGCATCCAAAATGGCCAAAAGTAGTGGGAGGACAGAAGACTGGGAAGCATTTCAAAGCCAGCAAAGATCAATTAAAAAAATGATTAAGAAAGGGAAGATAGACTATGAAAGTAAACTAGCACAAAATATAAAAACAGATAGCAAGAGTTTCTATATAAAAAGGAAAAGCGTGGCTAAAGTAAATATTGGTCCTTTAGAGGACGAGACCAGGGAATTAGTAATGGGGAACATGGAGATGGCAGAAACTCTGAACAAATGTTTTGTATCAATCTTTACGGTAGAGAACACTAACAATATTCCGACAGTGGATATTCTAGGTGTTATGTATGTAAACTTTATAATCGTGTAAAACTTACTACCAGGGGGCACACCTGTTGGAGACACAAGGGTCACCTGCACACCTCATGCAAGCAAGTATAAAAGATTGTCTACCATGCTGCTAATGCACTCTGGAATTTGAATGAAGAGACTAAGGTCACATCAGTTTGAGCTTATACCATACAGTCTTGTGGAGTTATGCTGAACACAACAATTGGCGACGAGTAACAGATCATGAACTTTCACGTGGTTATGGCTGCCGTTGGTATTCTTGAGAGATTTGTTGAGGGTGATGATTGGGAAGCCTTCGTTGAGCATCTTGACCAGTACTTCGTGGCCAACGAGCTGGATGCGGACAGTAACACGGTCAAGCGCAGGGCGATTATCCTCACCGTTTGTGGGTCTTCGATATATGGCCTCATCAAAAATCTGCGAGCACTGACGAAACCAATGGACAAGACATATGCAGAGTTGTGTACGTTGGTTTGGGAGCATCTCAAGCCAAAGGAGAGCATCTTAATGGCCAGGTATCGCTATTATACGCACCATCGCTCCGAGGGCCAGGACGTGGCAAGCTATGTCGCCGATCTAAGATGCCTCGCGAGACTGTGTGAATTTGCTGCATTTTTGGGGGAAATGTTGCTGCATTTTTTGTGCTTGGAATTGGCCACGAGATCATTCTTCACAAACTGCTGTCTGTCGGATCCCTAGATCTGAGCAAGGCCATCACGATAGCCCAGGCTTTCATGTCCTCAAATAATAACAGTAAGCAGATATCTTCTCAGCATCGAAGCTCACCGGCAAGTACTGTGCATAAAATAACACTTCAGCAGGCAGAACTATACATGGCAGGGCCTACACGCCTGCAGAGGCCAGATCTAGGATGACTCAGAGTCCACTGTGTGGCATGAATGCGAATCCATTAACACCATTTTGGCACTGCGGGGGTAATCATAGAGCCTATCAATGTCGATTCAAGCACTACAAAAGCTGCGAAACAATCGGGCACCTCCAGCGAATGTGCAAATGTGCTGCAACTCACCACGTGGCAGAGTCGGCAGAAGTTGACCGATCCGGCACGGATCACGCTGAATGAGTAAGAGAGACAACTCAACCCGAGGCTGAAAAGGAAGTGTACGGGGTACACACCTTCACCACCAAAAGCCCTCCGATAATGTTGAAAGTCAAATTAAACCACATTCCAGTTTCCATGGAATTGGACACGGCGCGAGTCAGTCAATTATGAGCCAGAAGGCTTTTGAGAAACTGTGGGGCAACAAGGCACAAAGGCCAAAACTAAGCCCTATTCATACAAAGCTACACACTTACACCAAAGAGCTCATACCAGTCATTGGCACTGCGGCAGTGAAGGTATCTGTCATGTATTCAACTATCATTGTAACCCATGTATAAGCTGAGCTAAGATGTACACCTTGAGAACATTGACCACAAGGGGGTGAACTTGTGGGAGACATTCCTAACCTGGACTTTCAGGGGGAGCTCCACCCACCGTCATCACTTGAGGTCTTGGTAATAAAGGTAATTGATCACAGAGTGACCTTCTCTCAAGTATGGGCCTCGTGTGCATTTATACTGTGTAGTAAGGGCATATCAGTATTGTATGATGGAGCTATGCATGATTTATCACGATGGATTGTAACAGGCGATGGCCCAACGCTGTTCAGCAGAAGCTGGCTAGGAAAGATTTGATGGAACTGGGACGATATCAAAGCACTGTCTTCGGTGGATGACACCTTGTGCGCTCAAGTGCTCAACAAATTTCCATCGCTATTTGAGCCAGTAATCAGCAACTTCACAGGCGCCAAAGTGCAGATCCATCTAGTCCCTGATGCACGGCCCGTTCATCACAAGGCCCAAGCGGTTCCATATATGATGCGAGAGAAAGTCGAGATCGAACTGGACAGACTTCAACGAGAGGGAATTATATCGCTAGTCGAGTTCAACGAGTGGGCCAGTCCAATTGATCTGGTGTTGAAAAGCGATGCCACGGTCAGAATCTGCGGAGACTACAAAGTAACGATCAACCGAGTCTCGTTACAGGACCAGTACCCACTACCCAAAGCGGAAGACCTGTTCGCAAGGTTAGCAGTTAGTGTTAGTGTCCACCACCGGGGTGGAAATGGCGCAACTCACAGACTTGCTTCTTGTAATGGATGTTTTTGAGAGCGAGGGGTCACTCGTCACGACTCGCCAGATCAGGACCTGGACCAGCCAGGATTCTGTGCTATCACTAGTAAAAAACTGCGTCCTTAATGGGAGCTGGTCAGCTCTTCCCGGGGAAATGCAAGACAAAATTAAGCCGTTTTACCGATGCAACGATGAAATGTCCATCCAATTGGGTTGTGTTCTATGGGAAAATCATGTAGTTTTGCCCAAAAAAGGCTGGGAAACTTTTTTACGCGACCTACACAGTACTCACCCAGACATAGTCATGCTGAGGGCTATCGCCAGGTTGCACATTTGATGGCCCGGCATTGACTCGAAATTGGAGTCATGCGTACATCAAGGTAAAACTTGCTCACAGTTGAGCAATGCACCAAGGGAGGCCCCACTGAGTCTGTGGTCATGGCCCTCCAAACTGTGGTCCAGGGTCCATGTAGAATTTGCTGGCACCTTTCGAGGAAAGATGTTCCTATTAGCAGTGGACGCTTACTCTAAATGGATTGAATGTGTAATAATGTCATCATGTACATCCACTGCCACCATTGAAAGCCTCCGGGCCATGTTCGCCACCCATAGTTTGCCTGATACCCTTGTTAGTGACAATGGACCAATGAGTTCATGACCCACAATGGCATCAAACATGTCAGGTCTGCCTCATTTAAGCCCGCATCCAATGGTCAAGCGGAACGGGCATTCCAAACTATCAAGCAGAGCTTGAAACGCGTGACAGATGGTTCCCTGCTGACCCGGTTATCTCGGGTTCTGCTCAGCTACCGGATACGACCCCACTCGCTTAACGGGGTTCCCCCAGCAGAATTGGTAATGAAGAGAGCACTCAAAACCAGGCTCTCCTTAGTCCACCCGGATCTCTATGATCATGTAGAAACCCAGCGTCACCGGCATAACATGTACCATGATCGCGCGGCTGTATCACGTGACATTGAGGTTAATGACCCTGTATTTGTTCTTAATTATGGTCATGGTCTCAAATGGGTTGCTGGCGCTGTTTTAGGCAAGGAGGGGAGTAGAGTGTTTGTTGTCAAACTTCTGAATGTACAAACGTGCAGAAAGCATTTGGATCAGGCCAAAGTGCGATCCACTGACAACCAAGAACAGTTTGAAGAGAACATTACCATCATTGATCCACCAACACAAACCCAACCAGCAATCGACCTCGCTGTCAACCACAAGGATAAACTCACCATGTCCGACAGTCTGATCAGACCAGCCGCGCTGCAGTGCAGCAATGATCCGACCAACTCACCCATGCCAGGACTTCAACTCAGGCGATCAACCCGGGAATGTAGAGCCCCTGATCGCCTCAACTTGTAAATAACTTGTATCTAAGACTTTGGGGGGGAGTGATGTTATGTAAACTTCATATTAGTGTAAGACTTGCCACCAGGAGGCGCACCTGTTGGAGTCCCAAGTGTCACCTGCACACCTCGTGCAAGCAAGTCTAAAACGTCTGTCAAGCTGCTTCTGCACTCTGGAGTTTGATTAAAGAGACGAAGGTCACATCAGTTTAAGCTTACAGCATCCAGTCTTGTGGAGTTATTCTGAACACAACACTAGGGACAATAGTGGGGGAATAACTTAACACAATCACAATCACTAAGGAGGTGGTACTCAGTAAGATAATTGGATTAAAGGCAGACAAATCCCCTGGACCTGATGATTGCATCCTAGGGTCTTCAGAGAAGTAGTGGCAGGGATTGTGGATGCATTGGTTGTAATTTACCAAAATTCCCTGGAATTTATAATGTGGATAAATATGAGGTTATCCACTTTGGTGGTAAAACAGAGAGACAGACTATGATCCACATGATAATTGGATATGTAAAGAGAAAAAGGTTAGTAAAGACAAACGTAGGTCCCCTGCAGTCAGAATCAGGGGAAGTCATAACGGGGAACAAAGAAATGGCAGACCCATTGAACAAGTATTTTGGTTCGGTATTCACTAAGGAGGACACAAACAACCTTCTGGATATAAAAGGGGTCAGAGGGTCTAGTAAGAAGGAGGAACTGAGGGAAATCCTTATTAGTCGGGAAATTGTGTTGGGGAAATTGATGCGATTGAAGGCCGATAAATCCCCAGGGCATGATGGTCTGCATCCCAGAGTACTTAGGGAGGTGGCCTTGGAAATAGCGAATGTATTGACAGTCATTTTCCAACATTCCATTGACTCTGGATCAGTTCCTATGGCGTGGAGGGTAGCCAATGTAACCCCACTTTTTAAAAAAGGAGTGAGAGAGAAAACAGGGAATTATAGACCGGTCAGCCTGACATCGGTAGTGGGTAAAATGATGGAATCAATTATTAAGGATATCATAGCAGTGCATTTGGAAAGAGGTGACATGATAGGTCCAAGTCAGCATGGATTTGTGAAAGGGAAATCATGCTTGACAAATCTTCTGGAATTTTTTGAGGATGTTTCCAGTAGAGTGGACAAGGGAGAACCAGTTGATGTGGTATATTTGGACTTTCAGAAGGGTTGCGACAAGGTCCCACACAAGAGATTAATGTGCAAAGTTAAAGCACATGGGATTGGGGGTAGTGTGCTGATGTGGATTGAGAACTGGTTGTCAGACAGGAAGCAAAGAGTAGGAGTAAATGGGTACTTTTCAGAATGGCAGGCAGTGACGAGTGGGGTACCGCAAGGTTCTGTGCTGGGGCCCCAGCTGTTTACACAGTACATTAATGATTTAGGCGAGGAGATTAAATGTAGTATCTCCAAGTTTGTGGATGACACTAAGTTGGGTGGCAGTGTGAGCTGCGAGGAGGATGCTATGAGGCTGCAGAGTGACTTGGATAGGTTAGGTGAGTGGGCAAATGGATGGCAGATGAAGTATAATGTGGATAAATGTGAGGTTATCCACTTTGGTTGTAAAAACAGAGAGACAGACTATTATCTGAATGGTGACAGATCAGGAAAAGGGGAGGTGCAATGAGACCTGGGTGTCATGGTACATCAGTCATTGAAGGTTGGCATGCAGGTACAGCAGGCGGTTAAGAAAGCAAATGGCATGTTGGCCTTCATCGTGAGGGGATTTGAGTACAGAGGCAGGGAAATATTACTACAGTTGTACAGGGCCTTGGTGAGGCCACACCTGGAGTATTGTGTACAGTTTTGGTCTCCTAACTTGAGGAAGGACATTCTTGCTTTTAGGGAGTACAGCGATGGTTCACCAGACTGATTCCCGGGATGGCGGGACTGACATATCAAGAAAGACTGGATCAATTGGGCTTGTATTCATTGGAGTTCAGAAGAATGAGAGGGGATCTCATAGAAATGTTTAAAATTCTGACGGGTTTAGACAGGTTAGATGCAGGAAGAATGTTCCGAATGTTGAGGAAGTCCAGAACCAGGGGTCACAGTCTAAGGATAAGGGGTAAGCCATTTAGGACCGAGATGAGGAGAAACTTCTTCACCCAGAGAGTGGTGAACCTGTAGAATTCTCTACCACAGAAAGTTGTTGAGGTCAATTCAATAAATATATTCAAAAAGGAGTTAGATGTAGTCCTTACTACTAGGGGGATCAAGGGGTATGGCGAGAAAGCAGGAATGGGGTACTGAAGTTGCATGTTCAGCCATGAACTCATTGAATGGCGGTGCAGGCTCGAAGGGCCGAATGGCCTACTCCTGCACCTATTTTCTATGTTTCTATGTTTCTATGTCCCAGCAGATTGGAAAACTGCAAATGTAACACCCCTATTTAAAAAAAGGAGGCAGACAAAAAGCAGGAAACTATAGACCAGTTATCCTAACATTTGTGGTTGGGAAAATGTTGGAGTCCATTAACAAAGAAGCAGTAGCAGGACATTTGGAAAAGCAAAATTCGGTCAGGCAGTCAGCATGGATTTATGAAGGGGAAGTCACGTTTCACAAATTTGCTCGAGTTCTTTGAGGATGTAACGAACAGGCTGGATAAAGAGGAACCAGTGGATATGGTGTATTTGGACTTCCAGAAGGCATTTCACAAGGTGCCACATAAAAGGTTAGTGCACAAGATAAAAGTTCACAGGGTTGGGGGTAATATATTAGCATGGATAGAGGATTGGCTAACGAACAGGGAACAGCGAGTCGGGATAAATGGTTCATTCTCTGGTTGGCAACCAGTAACTAATGGGATGCCGCAGGGATCAGTGCTGGGCCCCCAACTATTTACAATCTATATAAACGACTTGGAAGAAGGGACTGTGTGTAACGTAGCCAAGTTTGCTGACGATACAAAGATGGGAGGAAAAGCAATGTGTAAAGAGGACACAAAAAATCTACAAAAGGACATAGACAGGCTAAGTGAGTGGGTAAAAATTTGGCAGATGGAGTATATTGTTGGAAAGTGTGAGGTCATACACTTTGGCAGAAAAAAAATCAAAGAGCAAGTTATTATTTAAATGGAGAAAGATTGCAATGTGCCGCAGTACAGCGGGACCTAGGGGTACTTGTGCATGAAACACAAAAGGATAGTATGCAGGTACAGCAATTGATCAGGAAGGCCAATGGTATCTTGGCCTTTATTGCAAAGGGGATGGAGTATAAAAGCAGGGAAGTCTTACTACAGCTATATAAGGTATTGGTGAGGCCACACCTGGAATACTGCATGCAGTTTTGGTTTCCATATTTACGAAAGGGTATACTTGCTTTGGACGAAGTTCAGAGAAGGGTTACTAGGTTGATTCTGGGGATGAGGGGGTTGACTTATGAGGAAAGGTTGAGTAGGTTGGGCCTCTACTTATTGGAATTCAGAAGAATGAGAAGTGATCTTATCAAATCATATAAGATTATGAGGGGCTTGACAAGGTGGAAGCAGTGAGGATGTTTCCACTGATGGGGGAGACTAGAACTAGAGGGCATGATCTTAGAATAAGGGGCCGCTCATTTAAAACAGAGATGAGGAGAAATGTTTTCTCTCAGAGGGTTGTAAATCTGTGGAATTCGCTGCCTTAGAGAGCTGTGGAAGCTGGGACATTGAATAAATTTAAGATAGAAATAGACAGTTTCTTAAACGATAAGGGGATAAGGGGTTATGGGCAGCACGTAGGGAAGTGGAGCTGAATCCATGATCAGATCAGCCATGATCTTATTGAATGGCGGAGCAGGCTCGAGGGGCCGTATGACCTACTCTTGTTCCTATTTCTTATGTTCTTATGTTCTTATAAGAAAATAAGAAATAGGAGCAGGAGTAGGCCATTTGCATCTCAGAGTACTTAAGGAAGTGGCCCTCGAAATAGTGGATGCATTGGTGATCATTTTCCAACAGTCTATCGACTCTGGATTAGTTCCTATGGACTGGAGGGTAGCTAATGTAACACCACTTTTTAAAAAGGGAGGGAGAGAGAAAGCGGGTGATTATAGATCAGTTAGCCTGACATCAGTGGTGGGGAAAATGTTGGAATCAATTATTAAGGATGAAAGCAGTACCTTTGGAAAGCAGTGACAGGATCGTTCTAAGTCAGCATGGATTTATGAAGGGGAAATCAAGCTTGACAAATCTTCTGGAATTTTTTGCGGATGTAACGAGTAGAGTGGACAAGGGAGAACCAATGGATCTGGTGTATTTGGACTTTCAAAAGGCTTTTGACAAGGTCCCACACAAGAGATTGGTGTGCAAAATCAGAGCACACGGTATTGGAGGTAATATACTGACGTGGATAGAGAACCGGTTGGCAGACAGGAAGCAGAGAGTCAGGATAAACGGGTCTGATATGTCCTTACTATAGAGTATAAATGCACACGAGGCCCATACTTGAGAGAAGGTCACTCTGTGACCAGTTACCTTTATTACCAAGACCTCAAGTGATGAAGGTAGGTGAAACTTCCCCTTTTATACCTGGAAAGTCCAGATTAGGAGTGTCTCCCACAAGTTCACCCCCTTGTTGTCAATGTTCTCAAGGTGTACAACTTAGGTCAGCTTATACATGGGTTACAATGATAGCTGAATACATGACAGAGAGAGCTACACACCGAGAGAGAAAGAGAGAGAGAGAGAGAGAGGGTTGAAATAATGAGTCAAATTTTCCAGGACATGTGAGCATGATACTCGCTCCACAGAAGAAATTGCATTGACATCGCCCCATTTCCAGTTCATGACAGCAAGCCAACTCCTCCCCAGTAGTGCGGGACCATCCCCCGGGACAATCCAAAGTGGCAATCTGTTCTCCGAATCTTTGTGGGCCACGACTATCATGACGCTGCCTAGCACCGGAATGATCTAATTTGTATATGTCCGTAGTTGTGCGTCAATCGGCGATAATTTTGGCCTCCTGGCCTTGGACACCCACAACCTTTCGAATTGTTTGATATGCATCAGGGACTGGCTGGCCCCCATGTCTAGCTCCATTAATACTGGGATGCCATTGAGGAGCACTGTCATCATTAATGGTGGTGTCCTGGTATATGAACTGTATTTGTGCTCCACATGAACTCGCTGAACTTCAGCTTCCAGCGATTTCCCCCAGTATTCATTTGGCCTCGTAGGGCTTACATCGGACCTGTCCTCTTCGTACATCAACCTGGATGCAGGCTTCCTGCACATACGCGCCAAGTGACCGCTGACATTGCAGTTTCTGCAGGTATATTGCTGATACCTGCAAGCTCTGGCTGGGTGTTTGCCTCCACACCTCCAGCATGAGCTGGAGGCCCCGTTGTTGGAAACAAAAGGTCCATTACCAGTCGATTGTCTCTGACTGTCTCTGTAACTGTCCTTAAGTGCACCATTAACAGGTGTTGATGGCCCCATTACTGGCCTCATTGTCCATTGCGATAGCATGAATCGCCATTCAGCTAGCCATTGTCTCTGTTGAATTCCCCCTTTGGGTTCGACTACATGCTGGGGCATGTCCGATTGCCCTTGTCTGCCTAGAGAACTGTGTGCCGCATTAACAATGTTGACTCCCTGGACGTTTGCCGCATTTGAGCCAAGATTTTTGTCATACATCATTCTGGTCTCTTCCTCCCCTGAGATAAATGTCTGGGCTATCAGAGTCGCCGCTTCCAAGGTCAAGTCTTCAGTCTCAATCAGTTTCCTGAAAACCCCAGCGTGCCCGATGCCCTCAATAAAAAAGTCTCGCAGCATCTCCGCTCTGCATGCATCTGGGAACTTACATAGGCTCGCCAGTCGCCGGAGATCTGCCACGAGGTCTGGAATGCTTTGCCCTTTTCGTCGCCGGTGCGTGTAAAACCGGTGTCTCGCCATGTGCATGCTGCTTAAGGTGTTCCCTGATCAACTTACTGAGCTCTTCGAACGTCTTGTCCGCCGGCTTCTCTGGCGCTAGAAGGTCCTTCATCAGGGAGTACGTTCTGGATCCACAAACCGTCAGGAGATGAGCCCTGCGTTTGTCAGCTGAATCCTGTCCCAACCATTCCTTAGTGACAAAACTTTGCTGTAGTCTCTCAATAAAGTCGTCCCAATCGTCACCATCACAGTACCTCTCTTCTGTGCTGCTAGTGGCCATGCTCGCGTGGTTTAAATCCCAGTTTCTTATCGCCAATAATATGTTCTTACTATACAGTATAAATGCACAAGAGGCCCATACTTGAGAGAAGGTCACTCTGTGACCAGTTACCTTTATTCCCAAGAACTCAAGTGATGAAGGTGGGTGGAGCTTCCCCTTTTATATCTGGAAAGTCCAGTTTAGGAGTGTCTCCCACAAGTTCACTGCCTTGTGGTCAATGTTCTCAAGGTCTACAACATAGGACAGCTTATACATGGGTTACAATGATAGTTGAATACATGACAGGGTCCTTTTCAGAATGGCAGGCAGTGACTAGTGGAGTGCCTCAGGGCTCAGTGCTGGGACCCCAGCTCTTTACAATGTACATCAATGATTTGGATGAGGAAATTGAGTGTAATATCTCCAAGTTTGCAGATGGCACTAAACTGGGTGGCGGTGTGAGCTGTGAGTGGGACGCTTAGAGGCTGCAGGGTGACGGACAGGTTAGGTGAGTGTGCAAATGCATGGCAGAGGCAGTATAATGTGGATAAATGTGAGGTTATTCATTTTGGGGGCAAAAACGCGAAGACAGAATATTATCTGAATGGTGACAAATTAGGAAAAGGGGAGGTGCAACGAGACCTCGGTGTCATGGTTCATCAGTCATTGAAAGTTGGCGTACAGGTGCAGTAGACGGTAAAGAAGGCAAATGGTATGTTGGCCTTCATATCTAGGGGATTTGAGTATAGGAGCATGGAGGTCTTACTGCAGTTGTACAGGGCCTTGGTGAGACCTCACCTGGAATATTGTGTTCAATTTTGGTCTCCTAATCTGAGGAAGGACATTCTTGCTATTGAGGGAGTGCAGCGAAGGTTCACCAGACTGATTCCCAGGATGGCCGGACTGACATATGAGGAGAGACTGGATCAACTGGGCCTTTATATATTGGAGTTTAGAAGGATGAGAGGGGATCTCATCGAAACATACAAGATTCTGACAGGACGGGACAGGTTAAATGTGGGTAGATTGTTCCCGATGTTGGGGAAGTCCAGAACCAGGGGACACAGTCTTAGGATAAGGGGTAGGCCTTTTAGGACTGAGATGAGGAGAAACTTCTTCACTCAGAGAGTTGTTAACCTGTGGAATTCCCTGCCGCAGAGAGTTGTTGATGCCAATTCATTGGATATATTCAAGAGGGAGTTAGATATGGCCCTTACGGCTAAGGGGATCAAGGGGTATGGAGAGAAAGCAGGAAATGGGTGCTGAGTGAATGATCAGCCATGATCTTATCGAATGGTGGTGCAGGCTCGAAGGGCCGAACAGACTACTCCTGCAACTATTATCTATGTTTCTATGTTTACAACCCTCTGAGAGAAGAAATTTCTCCTCATCTCAGTTTAAAATGGGCGGCCCCTTATTATAAGACTATGTCCCCTCGTTTTAGTTTCCCCTATGAGTGGAAATATCCTCTCTGAATCCACCTTGTCAAGCCCCCTCATTATCTTATATGTTTCAATAAGATCACTTCTCATTCTTCAGAACTCCAATGAGCATAGGCCCAACCTACTCAACCGATCTTCATAAGTCAATCCCCTCATCTCTGGAATCAACCTAGTGAACCTTCTCTGCACAGCCTCCAATGCAAGTATATCCTTCCTTAAATACGGAGACCAAAACTGTACGCAGTGCTCCAGTTGTGGCCTTACCAATACCCTGTACAGTTGTAGCAGGACTTCTCTGCTTTTATACTCTATCTCCCTTGCAATAAAGGCCAACATTCCATTTGCCTTCTTGATTACTTGCTGTACCTGCATACTAACTTCTTTTGTTTCATGCACAAGGACCCCCTCTGTACTGTAGCATTTTGCAATTTTTCTCTTTTTAAGTTACAATTTGCTTTTCTATTATTTCTGCCAAAGTGGATAACCTCACATTTTCCCACATTATACTCCATGTGCCAAATTTTTGCCCACTCACTAGCCTGTCTATATCCCTTTGCAGATTTACATCCGCATCCAGTACAAATCAAACAACAGTGCAAAAAAAAGAAGATAACTGGATTTTCCTCAGAGCTGCTCCTGCTCCACTGCCATAACTTTGCCGGAAGTACAGCTAAAACCCTGTGTACAAGTGCTATCGAGAATTCGGCCGTACTTCTAGCAAAATTACAGCAGGGGAGTGGGAGCAGCTCAGAGGAAATGCACGGCCAATGCTTTAAATTCACAAGAGCATTACAAAATTTCATAAATTAGGCGAGACTCTATAGGAATTTGGGTGCCAAGGTCAATGGATCCTGCAGAATTTTCCATCCAATAAAATGAATAGTTCCAGCGTAAATTACTTGCCAATTTCCAATCAGCTAATTAAAATATGATCCATGAACTCCCTGCAAGAACGAGGTCTGAGATAGGAAGCTCATTCATTGAATGGGGTAGGATACCTACTATAGCAGTAGCACTTAAAGGGCTGCTGCTGCTATTTAAAGAGGAGCATTATTTCCTTTGAGAGCAGTGTATTTTTGGTATTGACCCATGGACCAAAGAAAAGGCTATAGTGGTATAACATGTTTTGCCAATGCTGCCCTCGAGTGGTGGTGATCTGAGTACAGTAAAGGAAGAAACTGCCTCTTTGAGGCTGTGGGGCATTCTTATCTTCTGCTATCGAAATACATAGAAGTTATGACACAAAAACTGGCCACTCAGCCCAACCAGTCTGTGACAGTGTTTAACTTCCACTTGAACAAATAGTTCTAAATCACATTTACCCAGCCTGATCCTATATTCCTTCAACCCCTATTTCTGCATCCACTTATCCAATATAAACTTGAATGCTGATATAAATGACTAATCCTGAAAGTGACTTCCACAGCCTCACAACTTTCTGTATAACAAACTTTTTCCTGCTCTGCTGGACTGCTTGATGCTGATACTGGGTGCTTGAAATAATAATGCTCCCTTCCCAGCACTAACACTGCTCCTGTTAATGATCACTAAAGTTACCTTAGAAAATAAATTATGGGCATTTTCCACTCATTTCATGTGCAGAAATTGTGAATATGTATTTCTACTCCCTGTTATTAAACCAGATAGTTGCACTGACTCTTCTGAGCGCTCCACCAGGTTTACGGGACACATTTCATCGCCGCCTCACCTCCTAGTACAAGCTTGCACTCTTATTCCCCTCCCCGCAGTTCAGACTGACACTTGTCTCCGCCCTAACTCACATTGGTAGTCATCAAACACACCTGCCTCAGCTCAGCTCAGCATACTCCTTCCCTGCTGGGTCATACTTGCCATCCCTTCCTCCCACCCCCCCCCACCCTCACTTCACCACGGTATCTTCTTTTCTCTGTTCCCTCAATTCATGCTGGCATTTTGCACCCTCTGGTCCCTCAGTTAATGCTGCCACCTTTTGTCCCTCTGCTTCACTTCATTGTGGCATCTTTCATTTCTCTCCTCCCTCAAATTTTGCTGGCACCGTTTAACCTCTCCAGCCCACTCAGTTCTGGTTGGTAACCTCCCCATTCCCTCCCTTCACCAACACTATTAAACACTCCTCAATCCAATCTGGTGATGCACCGAGAGATGGAATGCTGCAAAGGTTGGGAATTCTCATGTGAGTTTTGTGATAGCAGGAATCCCTCTCTCACAAAACCAACAAATGAATTTCCACTCAAAGCAGCATTTTATCGGCCAAAGCACCATGAGTTTGAAAAGGGAGTGGCACTGGGTGAAGAATGGAGCTGGGGCGGGGGGGCCTTATTTTCACCAGCCCAGTAATTTAAAAAGTGTGCGTGAGTGCAGACATGGGGCTCTGCTCCTGACTCGATCTCCTGGCGCTGGCAACAATAAGTGAACAACAAAGTCAGGTCTCTTCTAATGGAACTCTGAGGCAGACTGCTGGGAGATATCTAAAGGCATCAGCTCTTGCTCTGAGTTTCTATCCCTCACTGTGCATGAGCCTTGTTGAGATTGTGAATTTTCCATGTGGGGAATCAATAGTACATTTGTTCCGTGGCATAGTAAATGAGAATGTCCTTGTTTTGTGGCTTAACTTTACCAATATTTTTCACAAACCTATGAATATGTAGAGTTGTTATCCACTATATGGACAAACCACTGTATTATGTAGAAGCCAAAATTTCAGGGTTTTATTTTTCCTTTTGTATTTAATTGTTTTAAGGAATTCAGATCACACAATAGCATTTGCAACATGCTCTCAACCTACACAGTTCAGTAATTTTCTCTGACCATTGGTAAATTCAAGATTTCGGTGCAAAGCAAGTGTATTTTGAATTGCAGTGGGCTGCCTGCTGGGGGAAAACAAGTTGTGCAATTTTGTGGTATTGACTTGAATGGATTTCTGAGTGCTGACACATTATTTCAGAGTCAAACCACACCAGAATATGCTTGAAACAATCTCTGTATTTTAACAGGGTTGTCAACACTTATGAGCAATAAGCTAGATGATATGAATGTGTTGCAGATAACAAAATATTTTATGCAGAGTTTCAAGTTGCACACTTGTTATTGCCAATAAAAATCATCCTATTAGAAATATGTGGGAAAATGGCGCACAAAAGTTTAACTTTTTAACAAAGACAACACATCACAAGCTATACCCTCAGACTTTCCTGAGGCATTGTGACTGAGACATTCTTAGTGCTTTTGAAACAAACCTGCAGGAATTAACCTAGCTCAAAATATTCCCCTGTAACCATCTGTTTGCTGCTTTGTGCACACACCCTGTTTCGATGACATGGCCAACATTCTATGGTTCATGGCCTAGAAATTTGTTGGTGCCATACGGGTTTTTCAGACACAATATGGTCAACTAAGCACCCAATATGGTGGGCAGTACGCACACGTTCATTCCGCACTGTATGTGTATCGCCTTCCATATTGAATCAGACTGCTCCCTGAGCATGCACTGGAAGTATATTAAACAATCATTGAAATATTTAAATAAGATTCCTACACTTGTTGTAGGACCCTTTTGTGATATTGGTCTATCCCAGCACCTGACTCGCCATGTGATAAACCCATTCAGCAACTCGTGGAGCTAACAGACAAGAAGAACCCCTCAGCAGTGTTATTTAAAGGTCTCATCCGCTGCATACAAGTCAGTTGCTGGTTTGACCCTTTAGACAAATGTATAACTTCTGAATGTTTTTTGGCCTGATTTCTGACATAAAACTCAATTCTAACTTCTGAGAAGAAGTTTTTGTTACTGCTGGACTGTTTTTAGCTGCCTTTGAACCAGTTTGACTGCAGTAATGGGAGGTATGGTAGGGTGCCTTTGGGACTGGAGGATGAGGATAATGAGCAGCAAGAAAGACATGAGTCAGCAGGAGAGGCTGGGAGAAGAGGGCGGATGAGGAGGGCACTGTGTCGGAAGCCATACCCACAGCAGGTCTTCAGGGAGCAATTCTCCTAGCTCAACACCTCTGAGAAGCAAAGTCTTGGGCACCTTCACTTCACAAAGAAGACTGTCACTGAGCTGTGTCACCTACTGCAGCCACAACTATAGCCTTGAAGCAGGGCATGGACAACACTGCCTGTGGCATTCAAGCTACCATGCCCCTTAACTTTTATGCAACAGGCCCCTTCCAGGTTGCAGTTGGAGACATCAGCAACATCTCACAATTTGCAGTCCACCACTGTATGAGGGAAGTCACTGAGGCTCTCTACACCAGAAGTAGCATGCTTTCCCCATGGACAAAGCAAAGCAGGATGAGACAGCACTGGGTTTTCCCCGCATTGCAGGCTTCCACAGGGTCGAAGATGCCATAACCTGCACCCACACTGTCTTGCGTGCTCCCCATTAACTGGCATCTTTAGAGAGGGATCCCACTCCCTCCATATCCAGCTTGTTTGCAAACACAGGCAGAACAACTTGCAGATTCTCTGTGCCACCTTTGTTGCAACCAGGCTGTCAGGTTACAGGCTGCTACTGGGTGACAAGAGCTATCCCCTTCAGACTTGGTTCATGACTCCTGTCAGAAACCCCAACACTCCCTCAGTACTTCAAAAAAAACAAAAAAAATATATATATATAGTGCCTTAACATAGTGAAATGTCCCAAGGCACTTCACAGGAGTATTATGAGACAAAACAATTTGAAACTGAGCCACATAAGTAGAAATTAGCGCAGGTGACCACTTGGTCAAAGAGATAGGTTTTAAGGAGCATCTTGAAGGAGGAAAGAGTGGTAGAGAGGCGGAGAGGTTTAGGAATATAATTCCAGAGCAGAATAGACGGCCACCAGCGGTTGAGCGATTATAATCAGGGATGCTCAAGAGGGCAGAATTAGAGGAGGGAAGCCATCTCAGGAGGTTACAGAGATAGGGAGGGGCGAGGCCATAGAGGGATTTGAAAACAAGGATCAGAATTTTGAAATCGAGGTGTTGCTTATCCGGGAGCCAATGTAAGTGACGGGTGAGCGGGACTTGGTGCGAGTTCGGACATGGGCTGCTGAGTTTTGGATCACCTCTAGTTAATGTAGGGTAGCATGTGGGAGGCCAGCTAGGAGTGTGTTGGAATAGTCAAGTCTAGAGGTAACAAAGGCATGGATGAGAGCTTCAGCAGCAGATGAGCTGAGGCAAGGGCGGAGTCGAGCAATGTTACGAAGGTGGAAATAGGCAACCTTAGTTATGCTGTGGATATGTGGTCAAAAGCTCATTTCAGGGTGAAATATGACTCCGAGGTTGCGAACAGTGTGGTTCAACCTCAGACAGAAGTTGGGGAGATGGTTTGTTCACTGAAGTGTCAACATTGATTTTGTGCTCAGATCTCCGTAATAGTAATGAACCCACAATCTTCTGACTCAGAGACAAGAGTGCTTCCACTGAGCCAAGGTTGACACCTTAAATTGGCAAAGTAACAGTCGTTTTCTAACTTCTGCCATTAACATTTCAATTCGGCCATCATCACTTTTGTTTCTCCAATCTCTCCTGCCTTCCACCCTATCACAGACCTTCCTTGTTGTTCTTTCTTCCCCTCCCCCTTTCAGTGCTCCTTGGGAATCTTGTTTTTTTTGAACATTCGCCAGTTCTGATGAAGGTTCATCGACCTGAAGCGTTAACTTTATTTTTCTCTCCACAGATGCTGCCTGACCATTGAGATGTCCAGCTTTTTCTGTTTTTATTTCAGTTTCCAGTATCCGCAGTATTTTGCTTTTGTAACAGTCTCAGACTGTGGCTCAGGTGGTGAACCACTAGACTATAACTTATTTCAAAAAGGAATTGGATAAATACTTGAAGGGTAAAAATGTGCAGAGTTATGGGGAAAGGGCAGAGCAGTGGGACTAATTAGATAGCTCTTTCAAAGAGCGAGCACAGGCACGGTGGACTGAATGGTCTCCTTCGGTGCTGTATCATTCTATGGTTCTATAATGTTAAGCAGATAAATGAACAGTACTCAGTACCAACAGAATATTTACAGTCATTGCAAACATTATTAAACTCCCCAAATATCAAATCAACAAAAACACACCTCTTGTGCTAACCCTCAACTTAAAACGTACCCTTACCCTTTGAACATAGTCACTTTTTCTTATTGACTACTTGCAACTCCGAGGTCCTGACTAGAGTCATAGCTTTGACGGCTTCAGACTGACTTCTCTCTGATTGCAGTTTAGCCATGATCCTTTAATGATGGAATAGAACAAGGAACATTAAACTATTGGTCCCCTAGAGGATGAGACTGGGGAATTAATAATTAATGACAGAGACGTTGAACAAATATTTTGTATCGGTCTTCACGTTGGAGACACTAAAAACATCCCAATAGTGGATAATCAAGAGGCTATAGGGAGAGAGGAACTTAATACAATCACTATCACTAAAGAAGTAGTACTCGGTAAAATAATGGGACTAAAGACGGACAAGTCCCCTGGACCTGATGGCTTACATCCTAGGGTCTTAAACTATGTGGCTGCAGAGATAGTGGATGCATTTGTTGTAATCTACCAAAATTCCCTGGATTCTGGAGCGGTCCCAGCGGATTGGAAAACCGCAAATGTAATGCCCTTATTTAAAAAAGAGGCAGACAAAAAGCAGAAAACTATAGACCAGTTAGCCTAACATCTGTCATTGGGAAAATGCTGGAGTCCATTATTAAGGAAGCAGTAGCGGGACATTTGGAAAAGCATGATTCAATCAAGCAGAGTCAGCATTTTTTTATGAAAGGGAAATCATGGTTGACAAATTTGCTGGAGTTCTTTGAGGATGTAACGAGCAGGGTGGATAATGGGGAAACCAGTTGATGTGATGTATTTGGAGTTCCAGAAGGCATTCAATAAGGTGCTACATAAAAGATTACTGCACAAGATAAAAGTTCACGGGGTTGGGGGTAATATATTAGCATAGATAAAGGATTGGTAAACTAACAAAAAACAGAGAGTCGGGATAAATGGGTCATTTTCCAGTTGGCAAACAATAACTAATGGGGTGCCGCAGGGATCAGTGCTGGGGCCTCAACTATTTACAATCTATATTAATGACTTAGATGAAGGGACCAAGTGTAATGTTGCCAAGTTTGCTGATGATACAAAAATGGGTGGGAAAGCAAATTGTGAGGCGGATACAAAAAATCTGCAAAGGGATATAGACAGGCTAAGTGAGTGGGCAAAAATTTGGCAGATGGAGTATAATGTGGGAATGTGTGAGGTTATTCACTTTGTCAGAAAAAATAGAAAAGTAAATTATAATTTAAATGGAGAAAAATTGCAAAGTGCTACAGTACAGAGGGACCTGGGGGTCCTTGTGCATGAAACACAAAGTTAGTATGCAGGTACAGCAAGTAATCAAGAAGGCAAATGGAATGTTGGCCTTTATTGCAAGGGGGATAGAGTATAAAAGTAGGGAAGTCCTGCTACAACTGTACAGGGTATTGGTGAAGCCACATCTGGAGTACTGCGTACAGTTTTGGTCTCAGTATTTAACAAAGGATATATTTGCATTGGAGGCTGTTCAGAGAACGTTCACTAGGTTCATTCTGGAGATGAGGGGGTTGACTTATGAAGATAGGTTGAGTAGATTGGGCCTTTACTCATTGGAGTTCAGAAGAATAAGAAGTGATCTTATCGAAACATATAAGATAATGAGGGGGCTCGACAAGGTGGATATTTCCACTCATAGAGGAAACTAAAACTAGGGAACATCGTCTCAGAATAAGGGGCCACCCATTTAAAACTGAGATGAGGAGAAATTTCTTCTCTCAGAGGATTGTAAATCTGTGGAATTCTCTGCCCCAGAGAGCTGTGGAGGCTGGGTCATTGAATATATTTAAGGTGGAGATGGACATATTTTTGAATGATAAGGGAGTAAAGGATTATGGGGAGCGGGCAGGGAAGTGGAGCTGAGTCCATGATCAGATCAGCTCTTATTAAATAGCGGAGCAGACTCGAGGGGCCAGGTGGCCTATTTCTTATGTTCTTATGTTCTTATTTCTCAAAATAATGTGGATGAATTGCAGGATTCATCCAAATACTATTGTCAAATAAACTGACAGATCCACAAGATAGAGGCCTTTGATTTGAATAACTTCACCCCCTCCTGTGAACAAAAGCCACATCTGAATGCGATCCAATTAGTAGCTGCATTGAACACAATGGACTAGGGAATTAGGTACAGAATTCCAATTTGCAAATGATGCCTGAGATAGCTGTCAGGGAAACAATTGTCTGACGCCAGCAAAGCGCCTATGCTTTTTTTTTTAAGTAGTCTGTATTTTTAACGGACACAACATTGAGTTTAACAATTTCAGATCATAACCATTGTTTCAGATAGTAGGTGCTGTTAATGGTTCTGCTGTTGCAATTTTCAGGTCCTATTGACCCCCTTTTGTTTCTTTTCTTGTCCCATTCCCATCTATTTTGCCTTTCACGTTCATCCCTTTTGTCATTTGATCTCTCCAGCCCTGCACCCTATCCCTTATGTTCTTTCCTCCCCTCCCCCTTTCCCTGACTCTTGTATTTGTTTAAAACTGCTACATCTGTAATACCTTCCAGTTCTGACGAGGGGCTCATTGACCTGAAACGTTAACTCTATTCCTTTCTCCACAGATGCTGCCTGACCTGCTGAGTATTTCCAGCATTTTCTATTTCTATTTCAATTTTAACCCTGTGTGTCTCTGTCTTAGGCAATCCCTCGGAGTTGAGGATGTGTGTACTGTGACCAGCAAGAAAGAATCCGACAAATAATAAATCCAGCACCATTAAGTCACAGGAATGTTTGGGGAAAAGTAAGAATAACCTAAATCACAGGAAAGCCAACCATCATTCTAAGCATTTACAAGAGTTCAGCAGAACAGGAAGAACATAAAAGAAAAAGGGCATGAAATGGCTTCTAAGAATACAAAATCAATAACAGGACACCTGACTGCAAGCTCGAGTCTTGTGCCAATCGTCAAGTCAAGTTTTTAAGGTACCTCAAATACAGTGTTTCATGTTTGAGATGTTACAAGCTGAAAGAAAGTATGCCTGGGAGAAAGATCAGCAAACGACACTGTGTTCAGTTCTGGGCACCACTCCTTAGGAAGGATATATTGGCCTTGGAGAGAGTACAGCTAGATTTACTAGAATGATACCCGGACTCCAAGAGTTAAATTACGAGAAGAGATTACACAAATTAGTGTTGTATACCCTGGAATTTAGAAGAACAAGGGGTGATTGGATTGAAGTTTTTGAAATATTTAGGGGAACTGCTAGGGTAGATAGACAGAGACTATTTCCACGAGTTGGGGAATCTAGGACTAGGGGACATAGACTAAAAATTAGAGCCAAACCTTTCAGGAGTGAAGTTAAGAAATACTTCTACTCGCAAAGATTGGAACTCTCTTCCGCAAACAACAGTTGATGCTGGGTCAATTGGTAATTTTAAGTCTGAGGTTGATAGATATGTGATAACCAAAGGTATTAAGGGATATGGTAAAACCAAAATCTCCATTCTTATGATTGCCAACTCTGGTTGGACATATAACTGGAGGTTTCATCAGATGACCACCTGCCTTCAACCACCATCCCAGTCAAACATCTTTTTTCTCCATCTCTAATAATTTTATAACTAATAAACAAGTGTTCAAAGAAAATGAAAAAACAATGTTTTTAAATGCCTCCTTAATTTTTCTCCTGAAATTCTCGTAGCAGTGTCGAGCTCACTGAGAGGAGGCACACAATTCATAGGACTAATTAATAATACACCTATGACCTACATAATCAGTATAGTTATGAAAAAGCTAGCAAATTTCATGTGGTGTTGCATACAAATTCCAGGATAATTGTGGATGGTTAGCATCCTTATCCACTCTTGCCATTATACGATCAACAGTATGTACAGACCTGGCATGCCTATCTGGCAATAACCATGTAATTGCTTCTCCGAACCTCAGGACAGCATGAAGCCAGTTACGGATCTCTGCTATCTGCTGCAAGGACATTGGCAGCGAATCAGCACTGTAGGTGCAGCAATGCCAGCGGTAGGCAAAGTCCCAATCATACTCAACTTTTCGCCTACGCCTCTTTCGTAGGGGTCGTCTGCAGTATCAGCCATCATGTTGCATACGTACGTAACAAACACATGGCAGATGCTTTGATCAGCAAGGCAAGGACTTTCATCTCCTTTCCCGCTAAACAGCAACATTAACATGACACTGCTGCCCAATTTCTTCACAGTGTGCAGGGAGTGACTGATGGCAGCCATGTGACTGTCCAGGTTCCTACTCTTCCTCTGGAGCCACCACTTGGTCCTCCCACTCATGCTCTGTCACCTACGTGATGCTACCCCCTGAAGTTTACGGCATTGCATCCTCCAGGAACTATGTAGCTGTGCTGATGTTTCAAGAGAGATCCTGTTGAAGAGGTCCTGTTCTACACTACTGGTAGATTCTGATTTAGATAAAGTATTAGGCAGTAATCTAAATGGAAATTTCGTGGTTCTATCAATTCCAAGACTATAGCCTAGAAATTACTGTTCAGGGTGTAACTGTGGATTACTGAATGGGAAGACAATTCCTCTTCCTGGTTTATTTTTGATTCAGTCTGTGGGATAAAATGCAGGTTATAGTTTCCATATAACAATGAAGCCAATGCAAAGAGAAACGCCCTAACCTTCAATCAGCTGCAAATTGCAATTAGGAGACAGTTAATTACCATAATAACTATGGGAAGGCAAAGTCAAATATTTACTCAGCAATCAAAACTGTAGGATTCAGTGTGATAGAGTAAGGAAAGCCAGTTTTATCCACAAGGTATTCTAAGCTCACTGAGAGGAGGCACACAATTCATAGGACTAATCAATAATGCACCTATGACCTATACAATCAGTATAGTTATGTAAAATTTCAAGTTCAAATTTGAAGTTGGAGGGTGAGAAAGTTGGATCGTAAGCTAGTGTCCTAAGCTTAAATAAAGGAGACTACAAAGGTATGAAGGCAGAGTTAGCTAAAGTGGACTGGGAAACTAAACTAAAATATGGGACGGTTGATGATCGGTCACAGATATTTAAGGAGATATTTCATAACTCACAACAACCAAATGAGAAGGAAAGACTGTAAGAGAAGGGATAACCATCCGTGGCTAACTAAGGAAATAAGGGATGGTATGAAATTGAAAACAAGAGCATACAATGAGGCCAAGACTAATGGGAGGCCAGAGGATTGGGAAACTTTTAAAAGCCAGGAAAAATTACTAAAAAATTATAAAGAGAGGGAAGATAGATTATGAAAGTAAACTAGCACGAAATATAAAAACAGATAGTAAGAGTTCCTACAGGTACATAAAAAGGCAAAGAGTGGCTAAAGTAAATATTGTTCCCCAAGAGGATGAGACTGGGGAATTAATAATGGGGAACAGGGAAATGGCAGAGACATTGAACAAATATTTTATATCAGTTTTCACGGTATAAAACACTAAAAACATCCAATAGTGGATAATCAAAGGGCTATAGGGAAGGAGGAACTTAATACAATCACTATCACCAAAGAATTAGTACTCGGTAAAATAATGGGACTAAAGGCGGACAAGTCCCCTGGACCTGATGGCTTATATCCTAGGGACTTAAAAGAATTGGCTGCAGAGATAATGGATGCATTGGTTGTAATCTACCAAAATTCCCTGGATTCTGGGGAGGTCCCAGTGGATTGGAAAACTGCGAATGTGATGCCCCTATTTAAAAAAAGGGGTGGCAGGGATTGTGGCTCTCGATTTGGAGTGTTCAGCCACATAAGGATTCATTCTAAGAATGGAAGCAAGTCTTCCTCGATTCCAATGATGATGATGATTTAAAAAAAGGAGGAAGACAGAAAGCAGGAAACTATAGACCAGTTAGCCTAACATCTGTCGTTGGAAAAATGCTGGTGTCCATTATTAAGGAAGCAGTAGCAGGACATTTGGAAAAGCAGAGTCAGCATGGTTTTATGAAGGGGAAATCATGTTTGAAAAATTTGCTGGAGTTCTTTGAGGATGTAACGAGAAGGGTGGATAAGGGGAAACCAGTGGATGTGGTCTATTTCGATTTCTAGAAGGCATTCAATAAGGTGCCACATAAAAGATTACTGCACAAGATAAAAGTTCACGGGGTTGGTGGTAATATGTTAGCATGGATAGAGGATTGGCTAACTTACAGAAAACAGAGAGTCGGAATAAATGGGTAATTTTCCAGTTGGCAAATAATAACTAGTGGGGTGCCGCAGGGATCGGTGCTGGGGCCTCAAATTATTTACAATCTATATTAATAGAAACATAGAAACATAGAAAATAGGTGCAGGAGTAGGCAATTAAGCCCTTTCAACCTGCACCACTATTGATTAAGATCATGGCTGATCATTCCCTCAGTACCCCTTTCCTGCTTTCTCTCCATACCCCTTGATCCCCTTAGCCGTAAGGGCCATATCTAACTCACTCTTGAATATATCCAATGAACTGGCATCAACAACTCTCTACGGCAGGGAATTCCACAGGTTAACAACTCTCTGAGTGTAGAAGTTTCTCCTCATCTTAATCCTAAATGGCCTACCCATTATCCTAAGACTGTGTCCCCTGGTTCTGGACTTCCCCAACATTGGGGACAATCTACGGACATCTAACCTGTCCAGTCCCGTCAGAATCTTGTATGTTTCTATGAGATCCCCTCTCATCCTTCTAAACTCCAATGTATAAAGGCCCAGTTGATCCAGTCTCTCCTCATGTGTCAGTCCAGCCATCCCAGGAATCAGTCTGGTGAACCTTCGCTGCACTCCCTCAATAGCAAGAACGTCCTTCCTCAGATTAGGAGATCAAAACTGAACACAATATTCCAGGTGAGGCCTCACCAAGGCCCTGTACAACTGCAGTAAGATCTCACTGTTCCTATACTCAAATCCCCTAGCTTTGAAGGCCAACATACCATTTGCCTTCTTCACCGCCTGCTGTACCTGTATGCCAACTTTCAATGACTGATGTACCATGACACCCAGGTCTCATTGCACCTCGCCGTTTCCTAATCTGCCACCATTCGGATAATATTCTGTCTTCGCGTTTTTGCCCCCAAAGTGGATAACATCACATTTATCCACATTATACTGCATCTGCCATGCATTTGCTCACTCACCTAACCTGTCCAAGTCACCCTGCAGCCTCGTAGCATCCCCCTCACAGCTCACACCCGCCACCCAGTTTAGTGTCATCTGCAAACTTGGAGATATTACACTCAATTCATTTATCCAAATCATTGATGTATATTATAAAGAGCTGGGATCCCAGCACTGAGCCCTGCGGCACTCCACTAGTCACTGCCTGCCATTCTGAAAAGGACTCATTTATCCCGACTCTCTGCTTCCTGTCTGCCAAACAGTTCTCTATCCACATCAGTATATTACCCCCAATACCATGTGCTTTGATTTTTCACATCAATCTCTTGTGTGGGACCTTGTCAAAAGCCTTTCGAAAGTCCAAATACACCACATCCACTGGTTCTCCCTTGTCCACTCTACTAGTTACATCCTCAAAAATTTCCTGAAGATTTGTCAAGCATGATTTCCCCTTCATAAATCTATGCTGACTTGGACTGATCCTGTCACTGCTTTCCAAATGCGCTGCTATTTCATCCTTAATAATTGATTCCAACATTTTCCCCACCACTGATGTCAGGCTAACCGGCCTATAATTACCCACTTTCTCTCTCCCTCCTTTTTTAAAAAGTGGTGTTACATTAGCTACCCTCCAGTCCATAGGAACTGATCCAGAGTCAATAGACTGTGGGAAAATGATCACCAGTGCATCCACTAATTTTAGGGCCACTTCCTTAAGTACTCTGGGATGCAGACCATCAGGCCCCGGGGATTCATCGGCCTTCAATCCCATCAATTTCCCTAACACGATTTCCCGCCTAATAAGGATATCCTTCAGTTCCTCCTTCTCACGAGACCCTCGGTCCCCTAGTACTTCCGGAAAGGTATTTGTGTCTTCCTTCATGAAGACAGACCCAAAGTGTTTGTTCAATTGGTCTGCCATTTCTTTGTTCCCCATTATAAATTCACCTGAATCCGACTGCAAGGGACCTATGTTTGTCTTCACTAATCTTTTTCTCCTCGCATAACTATAGAAGCTTTTGCAGTCAGTTTTTATGTTCCCGGCAAGCTTCTTCTCATAGTCTATTTTCCCCCTCTTAATTAAAACCTTAGTCCTCCTCTGCTGAATTCTAAATTTCTCCCAGTCCTCAGGTTTGCGGCTTTTTCTGGCCAATTTATATGCCTCTTCCTTGGATTTAACACTATCCTTAATTTCCCTTGTTAGCCACGGTTGAACCACCTACCCCGTTTTATTTTTACTCCAGATAGGGATGTACAATTGCTGAAGTTCATCCATGTGATCTTTAAATGTATTCCATTGCCTATCCACTGTCAACCCTTTAAGAATCATTTGCCAATCTATTCTAGCCAATTCATGCCTCAAACCATCGAAGTTGCCTTTCCTTAAGTTCAGGACCGTAGTTTCTGAATTAACTGTGTCACTCTCCATCCTAATAAAGAATTCTACCATGTTATGATCACTCTTCCCAAGGGGTCGCGCACAACAAGATTGCTAATTAGTCCTTTCTCATTACGCATCATCCAGTCTAGGATGGCCAGCTCCCTGGTTGGTTCCTTGACATATTGGTCTAGAAAACCATCCCTAATACACTCAGGAAATCTTTCTCCACCGCATTGCTACCAGTTTGGTGAGTCCAATCAATAAGTAGATTAAAGTCACCCATGATAACTGCTGTACCTTTATTGCATGCATCCCCAATTTCTTGTTTGATGCTGTCCCCAATCTTACTACTACTATTTGGTGGTTTGTTCACAACTCCCACTAGCATTTTCTGCCCCTTGGTATTCCGTAGCTCCACCCATACCGATTCCACATCATCCAAGCTAATGTCCATTCTTACTATTGCATTAATTTCCTATTTAACCAGCAATGACACCCCACCTCCTTTTCCTTTCAGTCTATGACTTGGATGAAGGGACCAGTGTAATGTAACCAAGTTTGCTGATGATACAAAGATGGATGGGAAAGCAAATTGTGAGGAGGACACAAAAAATCTGCAAAGGGACAGGCTAAGTGAGTGGGCAAAAATTTGGCAGATGGAGTATAATGTGGGAAAATGTGAGGTTATTCACTTTGGCAGATAAAATAGAAAAACAAATTATAATTTAAATGAAGAAAAATTGCAAAGTGCTGCAGTACAGAATGACCTGGGGGTCCTTGTGCATGAAAAAGTGAGTATGCAGGTACTTCAAGTAATCAGGAAGGCAAAAATGGAATGTTGGCCTTTATTGCAAGGGGATAGAGTATAAAAGCAGAGAAGTCCTGCTGCAACTGTACAGGATATTGATGAGGCCACATTAAAGTACTGCGTACAGTTTTGGTCTCCGTATTTAAGGAAGGATATACTTGCATTGGAGGCTGTTCAGAAAAGGTTCACTAGGTTGATTCTGGGGATGAGGGGGTTGACTTATGAAGATAGGCTGAGTAGGTTGAGCCTATACTGACTGGAATTCAGAAGAATGAGAGGTGATCTTATCAAAACATATAAGATAATGTGGGGGCTCGACAAGGTGGATGCAGAGAGGATATTTCCACTCATAGGGGAAACTAAAACTCGGGTCCTAGTCTCAGAATAAGGGGCCGCCCATTTAAAACTGAGATGAGGAGGAATTTCTTCTCTCAGAGGGTTGTAAATCTATGGAATTCTCTGCTCCAGAGAGCTGTGGAGATTGGGTCATTGAATATGTTTAAGGCGGAGATAGACAAATTTTTGAACGATAAGGGAATAAAGGGTGATGGGGATCGGGCAAAGAAGGGGAACAGAGTCCATGATCGGATCAGCCATGATCTTTTTAAATGGCGGAGGAGGCTCAAGGGGCCAAATGGTCTACTCCTGCTCCTCTTTCTTATGTTCTTATGTAAAAGCTAGCAAATTTCCTGTGGTGTTGCTGACAGTAAGTTGGAAGATGTGATGTTGTATAATGACAGGAAAATCATATTATACAGCCCACAATGCACAATGAACTATCCTGCTGCTGAGGTGCATCTGTGTTAAATTTGGTATGTCCCATTAAGAACACAGTCTGAGGGGATGAAATTTAGTACCGCCATTTTTGAAGCGGTGTCATCTCCTGCGTGCTGATTTTACCGGCAGGCGTTAGGTGCAGGTTCAAACTGCCAAATTCAGTTTTTAAGCCCAAAGATGAGAAAGCAGGGGTAAAAAGTGATGTTGCACACTGATCCTCGGGCAGGAACTAAGGAGGCCTATTGAATATCGCAATGGGAGGCTGCCGCAATGCGAGCTGGAAAATGGGAAGGAAAAAAAGAACCTCAAACTTCTCCAACTGACACACAAACCTCCCCACTGTTACAGCTAATGAAATGAAGATGAAATAAAGAAAGAAAAAAACTGACCTTGATCTCTGGGTGGATATGCCCGAGCACCGCGATGTTCCCTCCACTTTTCCCAGGCAATGTGGACGTCTTGCCGATAGGCATCCATACAAACCAAATATCACGGTTGCTCACTGGATGACATCATTACATGGGTGGAGTTAGATGGCGCAGCATTACCTCTTGGCGCTTCTATCAAAAAGCCTACCGCATTTCTCCCGAGCCATGGAAGCCGCTTCACATTGATGGTAGGCCTTTGTCGCCCATTAGCTGCCTAGCACCGGTGCTAACGGGCAATGTTATAAAGGGAATTTTGGCCCCTGAATGCTGTAAAAGGCACATTGGGGCCTAAAGTCATTTGCACCCAAAACTGGGTGCGATGCCGGCGCTGCACACGACAGCACATCAGAACCCATAGTTGTTTTGTAGAGTGATGACGAGCACTCCTGCTCCTCCAGACCTCACAAATAACAACATTTGGGAAATTTTGGGCCTTTTTTGAGCAACCTGCAGTAGTCCCTCTGAGAACCACTGGTTAGGCAGCTCAAGACCCGGAAATGCTAGCAAGCTCCAAGCACCTGGTCTAGACGAATTTAGGAGGCCGACTCTGAAATATGTGCATCACTACTCTCTGCTTTCCATCTCTTAGCCAATTTTGTATCCACACCTCCATTGCCTCTTTAATCCCACAGGCTTCAATTTTGCTAACAAGCTTGCTAGTGATGCTTGTAAAAAAAAATTCTAAATTCAAAAATTGAGTGGCTTTCTTTGTAACTTCAAAAATGTATTTTGACAATTTGAACTGTAATGTACAAAGTTTGTGTAAAAACTGAGCTAGATAGCTCTTAGTAAGTGAGGAGTACTAGATAACAGCAAGTTAGATATGTCACATTTTAAAATGTAGTAAGTTTAATTTAGCATAATGATAAAGTGGGAGGATGTGGGAAGAATGAGAGAAAAGCTTGCAGTAAATATAAATGCTGATGTAGTGGAATCAAATAAAGATACTCGTGATCGAAAAACACATCATTAATGATATGTGAACGGGATATAGCCCATCTACAGCAGGTGGTTCAACCTAAAGAGAGCATTAATTGCTGGGAAACTGATATCAGTGTAACGTAAGGGGATCACTGAAAAAAAAGGAATTTGTGATATGATTTTTAGGTGGTAAGGCAAACAGAATAATAAATAGAGAGCTGCTGTAAAAGTTCAATGTGATAGGCGGAATTCCATTAATATTACTCTGCAAAAATATGACTTCTGCAATTCATGTGTAAATACATTTTTGTGGTGTGCACACATATTATCATTGTTTTTCTTCTAGTATTGGCTCGACATGTCAAATTTGCAATGTGTCATTAAGGAGGGGGTTGAAGCAAAATTACCATGTTGCCCAGCACCACTAGCATTGTGCTAAATTCTACTTGGTGCATTTGCCAAGAGCACCCTGATGCCCAGTAGCTCAGGTGGCAGAGTGCAAGTGGTGCATAAGTGATACAAAATATTTGTTTTATTTTTGCCAAAATAAACTTTATTTTGCTACAAGCCTACAGCTGCAGTTCACAGTGCCTGAGCGCCAACTATTACAGAAACATTCCTGATATGCTCCTCCAATATATGGAATAAATGCCTTCTTTATTTTTCTTGCACCATTTGTGCCTATTTGCTGCCAAGAAAATTCTTTTGTGCAGATGTGAAATGTCCTAGAAATGTGGATGTATAATCAGCTGTGCAAAATAATGTTTTTTGTCAGTGAATAACAAACTTTGTGAGCACATACATAATGCATTGGCCAGGGTGCAATACAGCAAAAACACTACATAAATGATATTATAATATAATCAGATTCTGCAAACACATTTGTTATATTTCTGCTTGTTCCTTAATTTCACATCAGTTTCCGTGAACCTACATAAATTATATCCACAAAATGGAGAAAAGGCAGCAAGCACTAAGTAAAACGACTAGTCAGCATGATTGCATATTTGATCCATTATTAGTTGATTAGTGAAGTTTCTTACACCCGTATATCTTTAAAATGCTGCCTTGATGTCAAGGACAGTCGCTCACAAATCCCCATGTTTGGACCAAAGTTATAATGCGAACTGGAACTGAATGGCCCTGGCGGAACCCAAACTGAGCATCGATGAGCATGTTTACCGGTGAGGAAGTGCCGCTTGACAGTATTGTTAACAACTCTTTCGATCACTTTGCTGCTGATTGGGAGTGGTCTGATAGCACGGTAATTGGTCGGGTTGGATTTGTTCTGCTTTTTGTGCACAGGGCATACCTGCACAATGTTCCACATTGTCCGATAGATGCCAGTGTTGTAGCTGCACTGGAATAGCTTGGCTAGAGGCGCGGCTAGATCTGAAGCACAGGTTTGCAGCACTGCAGCAGGGATGTTGTCCAGCCCCGCAGCTTTTGCTGTGTCCGATACACTGAGCTGGTTCATCATGTCACGTGGAGTGAATCAAATTTAAAATCACATGCTTTGGTGACCAGTGAAACAAACATTGTTAACTTTTCTGACTGAGTGTTTCAGTGATAAAAGTTTCTTTGATTTACAGAACCAAGTTATCCAAGGTGTAGAGAAGAGGGAAAGCAGGTATTAGCTATGAGGATAGATCAGATCATTACCTAACCTAAGTGTGCAGTCTCCGACAACAAACCAGTACAGCTCAAGAAATCAGAATTTGAGAAGTTTTGGATAAAGGCCAAGCATCATTTTCAAGTATATTTTAAAGTTAAAGTAAGATAATGGAGAATAAAATATACTGGAGCAGCTCATTAGTGTTCATTAAATATTTGATTGTAGTCGAGTTTAAGGAATTTGGAAAGGACACTCTGCATCATCAGAAATAACAATGCCAAGCAATGCAGGAAAATGCGGTTTTAGAAATGAAATGGGCTATATTCTTGACTGAAGCAGGCCCCGAGGTGTATGAAACTCTGAAAAATGTGCTTGTTCCCACCAAGCAGAAGGACATGACACTGAAGGGGATTACAGCACTACAGTCCTGAGCCCTTGGAAATTGTTGAAAGTTAGCATTTTGGAAAAACGATCGATTAAATGATGAGGGTATCAGTGAGTACATTGTAGCTTTAAAAAGGCTATCCACTTGTTATGTATGTAAACTTTACAAGTGTTATGTCTTCAATAAAGAGTCAGATTAGATATTGCAAGCTCAAAGTAAGGTGTGACCGTAGTCCTTTATTACAGATCTCAGAGTGCCTCTCCAGCCTGTGAGATCTCCTTATATACAGGTGCTCCCAAGAGATTGTGGGATCCCTTGGGACTCCAGGGGATAAGCCCTCTGGTGGTTAGACATGGTATTTACAGGTTTACATACATAACAACACCCCCCCCCCAAAGTCAATAGTGTAACTATTTACAATGTGAGTCGATCCTGGGCCTTCCTTTCCCTGGTTGATCGTCTCGGTGCAAATGCTGGTTTTGATGAGTCGTTTGTTGGGCCCTCGCTGGGCTGCTGCACAGCTGGCCTTGCTGGGCTGCTGGGGATGGTGAGTCCTGCCGGGCTGCTGCGGGTGATGGGTTCTGCTTCGTGGTCAACCGTTGGGTCGGCTGCCACTTGTGTGTGTGTTGGAGGGTCGAAAAAGGTACAGTCTATTGTGGGTTGTTCTGGATAGTCCGTAAATCTGAGTTTGGTTTGGTTCAAGTGTTTACTGCAGGTGAGTCTATTTGAGAGTTTGACCACAAACACCCTACTTCTCTCTTTGGCCAAAACAGTGCCAGGAAGCCACTTGGAACTTTGTCCATAGTTCAACACAAATACAGGATCATTGATCTCAATTTCATGTGACACATTTGCTTGATCATGATATGTATTCTGGTAAGCCGCCTGCTCTCTACCTGTTCGTGTCGATCAGGGTGGACTAACGAGAGCCTTGTCTTAAGTGTCCTTTTCATGAGCAGTTCAGTGAGCAAGTGGGGTCTTGTGCAGTAACTGAGCAGGACTCGGGATAAGCGGGTCTGCAGTGAGCCTTCAGTTACCCTTTTCAAGCTCTGCTTGATTGTTTGAACTGCTCTTTCTGCCTGACCATTGGATGCTGGTTTAAACGGGGCAGATGTGACATGTTTGATCCCATTGCGGGTCATGAACTCCTTGAACTCTGCACTGGTAAAGCATGGCCCATTGTCACTTACAAGGACATCAGGCAGGCCGTGCGTGGCAAACATGGCCCGTAGGCTTTCAATGGTGGCAGCTGACGTGCTTGCCGACATTATCACCCATTCAATCCATTTGGAGTACGCATCTACAACCACTAAAAACATTTTTCCCAAGAATGCACCGGCATAGTCGACATGAACCCTAGACCAAGGTTTGGAGGGCCAAGACCATAAACGTAGTGACGCCTCCCTGGGCGCATTGCTTAACTGTATTACATTTGTGCACACAGGACTCTAAGTCTGCATCGATACCAGGCCATCACATGTGGGATCTGGCTATGGCTTTCATCATTACAATGCCTGGGTGGCTACAGTGGAGATCACTAATGAAAGTGTCCCTGCCCTTTTTTGGCACAACTACCTGATTGCCCCATAGGAGGTAGTCTGCCTGTATAGACATTTCATCTTTGCGCCGCTGGTACGGCTTTATTTCTTCCTGCATCTCAAACGGGACACTAGACCAACTCCCGTGAAGCACACAGTTTTTTACTAGGGACAGTAAAGGGTCCTGGCTCGTCCAGGTTCTAATCTGTCGGACAGTAACAGGTGATTGTTCACTCTCAAATGCTTCCATTACTGTTAGATCTCTTAATTTTCAATGAGATTCGAAATCCGGTCGTAGGTTAAAGTAACTTTATTTCAGCAACAGCAGCAGTTCTTGGCAGAGTTCCAGCTGTTTGTTACACACTGGAGCACATGTCTGAAAATGGCTGAATTTATACTGGATCAACTTACAACAATGACCTCACCCTGTTTGATACTATTTGCTCAATTGATTCAAGAGTAGGTGTTATTAACCCATGGTTGACTCTCAGCCCAAAGTCCTGAGATGTCAATTGTGATTGATGGCGTAATGCATCATGCCATTTCACACGTACACAATCTAACTGCTGTCTGTGTTTTCTCCCAACTTAACAGCTTGCTTGTATTCTCTATCAATCCCCCCTTTGATTCTTTCAAAAACTGAATCATAAAACATCAGGTATTACTGGTTAAACATTCTACAAAATAATTTCATACATGCTAATAGAATTTCCTTCTAAAATTTGTTGATGTGTTTCACCACATGTCCGGACTAGTAGCTTCCACACAAATTTACACCAACCCGAATTCCATCATGGCCACAATGAAAGTCTGGTTTTAGTAGGTTAATTAACCTCATTCCAATTTAATCCAAATCAATATCTTAATTCAACCAGTAAACAACCTTCCCTTAAACATAACATACCCCTGTGCCACGTACAGATGGTCTGCTGGGACCTGCAAGGTGTCTCAGCTGCGGGACAGCAGCTACAGCCGCCTGGTCGCAACAGCATTTAATCAATATAAACAAATAATATAAAAGTAAAATAATTACAACAAATAGAATTAAACCTTCCACCAATGAAGTTTCTCTTGAACCTAGCCATTCAGTGGCCCCGCTCCACAAAGTGAATGATGGGGGTTGCTTAAGTTTTTCTACCTCCTTTTGGATATGCTCCACTAAGTGGATAATTTCTTTGGAGCTATCTGGGATATATGTGCAATACTCAGTTCCAAGTAGGACGCAAGTACCTTCATTTTCAGACAGGATGTAGTGAAGGGCCATTCTATTCTGTTGGGCTACTGTGCGGATTGTTACCATTTCTGCTTTGATTTTAACTAGGGCCTCTGAGGTATCATTAGCTACCTGTTCCACAACTGATGCCATGTTAATGGATTCCCTTGCTAGTTTGGCGGTCCCATACCCAGGGACCAGAATGGCAAAGAACCTCTCTGTTTCTGTGATAGCTCTCTTAGGACAGCGTAGATGTTCCGACAGGGACTTTATATGATATATATATGGCACAATGTAAACTAAAAAGCAGGATCCCGTCCAATTCTGGGGCAGCCAAGGGAAGGCCTTGTGGCCACACACCCAATAAGTGCCATTATAGGCAATGACTGTTAGCTGTTTCTTTGTCATCAACACTCCGGGGCCTGTCCAGGCCTTTCCATCTGTTTTATTCAGAATTCCCGTTACGTTAAGAACTCCCACTTCGCACCCAAAGGTTCTTTAAGCAACTTTTTCACATAAACCCAGACTCCCGGGATGATGTTGTGTCTTCCTTCGAGTGAATTATCCCAAGCTGTCGGAACCTGTCGGGAAACAGAACTAGGTTAGGTTCTGACAGAATGACAACAAAGTGTCACTCATTAAGTGAACATCAGCTTTCCATAAATCGATAGTTCCTGGCAGCGACACGGGGCTTCCTGTTATAATTTCAAATGGGATTAGGCCTGTAGTTCTGTTCGGGGTTGCCCTAATGCAACATAGCAGTATTGGTAGTGCCTGGGGCCATGGTGTTCCTTCTTGGTGATATTTGGCAAGCTGTTGTTTCAGAGTTCGATTCATTCGCTCTACTTGTCCTGATGATTGTGGGTGATAAGGACAGTGTAAATCCCATGTAATGTTCAGTAACCGACAGACTACTTGGCAGACAGCACCTGTGAAGTGGGTTCCCTGATCTGAGTCAATGCTACTCGGGACTCCCCATCGGGGAATGTAATCCTTACACAAGATCTTTGCAGTGTGATTGGCTGTGGCTCTTTTAGTTGGGACAGCTTCTACCCATTTAGAGAATCTGTCGACCATGACAAAAATGTTAGTGTACCCTTGGCATGGAGGGAAGAGATATATAATCAACCTGCAGATGCTGGAATGGTCCGACAGGGGCAGGGGGCCTCAGTTGGGGCATTACCGTGATGGGTCCAGAATTATTTTTCTGGCAGACCACACAGCGGTGGTCCCCGACCCTACCAGCTTTTCTGGAACCGTGCCGTCATCTGTTGTGAGGCCAAGCGTCCCCACGAGTGGATCTGTTGGGCTAAAAAAGGCATAAGCGCTTGTGGCGCGACTGGCTTGTCGGTAACTCTTTGTCTCCAGACACCATCTTCGCATAGCTTAATTCCTGCCTCAATCCATGTCCATTTTTCCTCTCGGGAGCACTCGCCTTGCATTGTTTGAAGGTCTCATGTCAGAGTCCTGATTGCTTTCAATCTGAACATCTGTGTTGGTTCTTCTGGAGGAATGCCCTGTGAGGCAGCATCTTTAGCTGCCTGGTCGGCTAGGGCATTTCCCTGTGCTTCCGTGGTATTTACCTTGGTATGGGCCTTACACTTCAGGATCAACACTTCCTGAGGTAATTGTATGGCCTCCAGTAAGTCTCGGACATCTTTTCCATTTCAGATAGGTGTACCAGCAGCAGTGAGGAATCCTCTTTTCCGCCATAACAGACCAAAGTCGTGAGCGATTCCAAAAGCATAACGCGAATCTGTGTAGGCATTAGCTGTCTGTCCTTCTGCTATTCAATATGTTTCTGACAGGGCCCGTAACTCGGCCTGTTGTGCTGACGTTCCTGAGGGTAAACATCCTTTTGCCACTACCTCATATAAGGTTGTAACTGCCCAGCCTGCTTTTCTGGTACCATTGTCAACAAAGGAGGAACCATCTGTAAACAGGATGAGGTCTAGGTGTGCAGAGGCTCCTCTGCTGCTAAGGCTGCTTCTTCTGTTTCTTTTAAAATCTCCACGTAGTCATGCTCTTCACATTCTCCCCCCTCTTACTCCCTCGATTCTGACATCGGGAGCATAGTTGCGGGATTAACCGGGCTGGCCCGGACGATATGGAGATTAGGAGCTTCCAAAACTGCTGTCCAGCGGGTCCATCTAGCTACCGTCACCTGAGACAATCTATTCATAGACAGCAAGGTTTTTACGGTGTGGGGACACTTGACAATCAGCTTTTGGTCGGGGACTAGACCCGCAGTGATCATTACCGCTTGACATGTAGCTTCCATGGCCCTTAGGCAACTTCCCCATCTGAGGACTACTGCATCCAGTTTTGCCGAATAATAGCCAATAGGTCTTTGCCGATCCCCATGTTCTTGTATCAGTATAGCTGTCATATATCCTTCTTTCTCATGGACAAACATGGTAAATGGCTTACCACTGTCATTTGGATTCCCAGAGCCAGTGCCGAACAGAAGGCCTTTTTCAAACTCAGGAAGGCCTCTTGCTGTTCCTTAGTGAGGGTGATGGCTTCTTCAGAGGCACGTTTCCCCTTTAAGATATCATTCAATGGCTGAGCAAGCTGTGTGAAGGAGTCAATCCAATTTCTGTTAAAGTTACACAATCCCAAAAAAGACCTTAGTTCCTGAATAGTGGTGGGTTTTTTAGCAGCCCGAATGGCTGCAGTTCTATCCTGGGTAAGTTCTCTCTTCCCTTGTGTAATCTTTCGTCCCAGGTATACAACCTCTTCTTGGGATATTTGTGCTTTGTCAATGCTGGCTTTATGTCCTTTCAGCCAAAGATGGTCCAGCAGAGCTCGTAGATCTTGTTCATGCTGTTCTTCCGTGTTTGAAGCTAGCAGGATATCATCTACATATTGGATGACTGTGGATGACAGGGGAGATAATTCTCGCAAATGGCTTTGTAAAGCCATGTGGAATACTGTAGGGCTGTTGTGGAAACCGTGTGGTAACCGGGTCCACGTATACTGTTGTCCTTGGACCGTGAAAGCAAACCACTGTCGAACCGGTGCCAGAGGCACCGACCAAAATCCGTTTGCCATATCTATAACCGAGAAATATTTATGTTCCGGTTTGAGGGCATTAAAAATGGTGGAGGGATCTGCGACCAAAGGAGCTTTTTGATCAATACACTGGTTAGCTTTCTTATAATCAATGGTCAAACGGCAAGTCTCAATAGATTTCTGTACCGGCCACACGGGGCTATTGGAGGAGCTATGCGTTTTAATAAGCATCCCTTGTTTCTCCAATTGCTGAACAACAGGTAGGATTCCCGCGATGGCAGTTGGACTAATGAGATACTGTTTAGTGCATGGAGGCTTGGTCCCGGTAAATGACGCAGGCTCCATCTGGAGTAGGCCACAATCGTTCTTATCTTTAGCCCATATCAGGTGTTCCTTCAATTTTTCTTTCTTCAGAGTTCTAATTGACCATTTCACCCGACCATCCTCGAAATGCAACGATGAATCTACTTGGATTAGGACGTCCATTCCCAAAAGGGGTTGATCTACTGGGCCTATCCAGACTGGCGTGGTTAGTTCATGTGGACCCAGCCCTATAAGTACCAGTATTGTCCTTTTAATTTCCATTTTATGGCCCCCAACTCCATAGGCTGTACGTGCCCTACCATCCAACGGCAAAGAGTCTCCATATTGAAGGGGTAAGCATGTTAATTCCGCCCCTGTGTCTAAAAGACAGTCCACATCCTTATCGCCCACCCTCACAGTTATATATAGCCCATCTCCCCTTTATTGTATTAGTGTGAGGAGGGGGGCCTGGGTGGGCTCTAATCGTTTTTTGCTATCCCAAGTAACTCCTTCTGTTGTTGTATTGTCAGTCACTTAAATGCTTCCATGAGGTCGTTATCTTGTGACAAGCTTGGTTTGTTGGCTGAGTTGTATCCCTGAACACGTCCTCTTCCCCAGCCGCGACCTTGCTGTTTTGCCCTGCACGTCTTGGCCCAGTGACCTTCTTTTCCACAATAATGACATTTTCCGGGTAATTTTCCTCATGACTGTTTATCGGAATCCTGGGATTTGCATCCCATAGCCTGTAGGGCTCGGACTTTAGCTCCCATATCCCTGTCTAATTGGTTACATCGATCCACCAACGTTGCAAAGGTAGTTCCTCTACCTTCCCAGTCCGGTAACACTACTTTAAGCATTTTGGATAGTTCTGGCTTTTGACCTGCCACGAAAGCTGCTTTCAGGGGTCCAAACTCTTGTTCATCCATTTCCTCATCCGTATTATTCATACCCGAATGTTCTAGCCACGTGCATCTAAACCACTCATCATACTCCAGGACCTCCTCTGTTCCTTTCTGTTGGCAGGCTGCAATTTTTCCCCAGTCTGTCTTAGCTGGACTGAAGGTTTGCAGCCAGTGTTTAATTGCCTCCCATCCTACATTTAATTCTTGCTCATCCTGCCCCAAAACTTCTTCTACCTTTTGCGTGCAATTTTCTTTCTTGCGTTTTTGGCACCATTATGGTCAAAATTTGCACTCCGTCCCAGGGATGAAGTTGATATATATTTCTTAGGCGGTCCAATTGTTCCCACATTTTCACTCCCCCTTTCTTTGGATTGGGCAACTCCTTGGACCATCTATCAATTTTCTCTGGCTCTACCGGATCATGAACTAAGTATTCTGTATTGTAAGAGACATTTGGCATTAGGGGTACCAGTGGGACAAGGGTTAAAGTGCTGGTTCCTGCACCGACCCATAAGGAGGTAAAAGGCCTCTCTTCGGCCTTGTACCAAGGCTCCAGAAGTTATCAATTCAATAATATTCCGACAGGATACGATGTGAGAACCTAAACAGACATTGATAAGACCTTGCGAAGAGGCTCGAGGCGGACTCACGGGCACCAAGGAGAATCAACAAATTCTGACCTAATGAAGTTATTCTAGTCATGGCCTAAGGTGGTCACGAGAGTCTTGGCCTGTCAGTCCAAAGTAGCACTAATAAGGTAGTCCAATTAGTGAAGTAGCACTGATAAGGTAGTCCAATTAGAGATCTCGGGAGGTCTTACCAGGGAACGGAGGGGTTTTTGAAATGTATAAAAGTTATATGATTGTGCTGTTCGGGGAGCATCGCCACTCATAGGCGGCTGTGATAAGAGGTGTTCCCGGACGTTTGTAATAAAAGATCGTTATACCTTGCCATTCGTCTCTGTCTGCTAACTCCGGGGACTGTTATGCGGGTTGGGGCGAGCGTCGACCCTCTATATCAGGGGGCCCGCTCGTGGGAGGAGAAGCCTTCCCATTTTCCCCTTACATGTATACTCCCTTTTCTTCATTCTTTTGTTTCCGTCCTCAGCGGCAGTCTCTTCTGATTTGACTACAACTCGTTTTTTTTTAAACGGGGCAAAACGCACCCCTAATTCTTCATCCTCCGACCCTGTATCGTCGGAGGACTCAGAATCTGTATCTATTCCTTGGTTGTGTCTTCGGGTTTGTGCTTTTAATTTATCCAAACATGGGTACCCTGGGAATTGACTGATACATTTTCCTTTTCCTATTAATGTCTCTTGACCTAATGATTTTTTCCATTCTTTAATTTCACCTTTAAGATCGTCAACTTCTGCTTCCGACTTTTCAAGTTCAAGTTTTTTCTTTGTTAGTTGTTCACAAACCGCTTGCAATTGGTCCTTTGTACTGGTCAGGTCCCTATCATGTTGGGACCGCGTCATGATTTCATTCCACTGTCGGACCTGTCCCATAACGGCTAGGGACCATCTGGTTCGTTCTTTATTTTTCATGTGGGTCGTTTTTCCCCAGACCTTTTTGATCTCGTCCAAGGACCATTGTCTTTTGGAGGTACCGTATTTTTGTTCAATCTTGATACAGGTTTTAGATAAGTCGAATTGTTGCTCTATGTATTCTTTCAATTGTTGGAGGATTTCGTCTATCGAAACCTCAGGTGGGGCCCGCCCGCCTTTAACAGTTGTCGGCAATTCTTTGCTCTTATCTTCTGCTGCCATAGTGCTGATTTCTTTACTGGCGTCTCGAGTCGAAGGCTTTCCAGCCAGATCAGTGGGTCGGTAATTAATTAACTAACACACTGCCGAAGTTAAACATCTATATGGGACCTCGAGCCGCCTACCAACCGGAGGGTTCGCAAACCGGAGGCTTTCGGAATCACGTAGAGGGGGGGTGAATTTAGACAATTGACTGAGGACTTTTATAAAGAGGAGTCCTTACCTCAGTATGCCGATGTAGGTCCGATGTCCAAAATTCAGTTTCCTCCCTCAGCGATCCTGTTCGTGACACCAAAAATTGTTAGATCTCTTAATTTTCAATGAGTATCGAAATCCGGTCGTAGGTTAAAGTAACTTTATTTCAGCAACAGCAGCAGTTCTTGGCAAAGTTCCAGCTCTTTGTTACACACTGGAGCACATGTCTGAAAATGACTGAATTTATACTCGATCAACTTACAACAATGACCTCGCCTCCTTTGATACTAGTGGCTCAATTGACTCAACAATTGTTAACCCATGGTTGGCTCTCAGCCCAAAGTCCTGAGATGTCAAGTGTGATTGATGGCTTAATGCATCGTGCCATTTCACACGTACACAATCTAACTGCTGTCTGTGTTTTCTCCCAACTTAACAGCTTGCTTATATTCTCTATCAATTACCATAACTAAATCTGCAGGCTGTGCCATCTCTACCCCGGTTGTGGGCAATGGTAGCCTACTGAGAGCATCGGCACAGTTTTCTGTGCCTGGCCTTTGGCGGATGGCGTAGTTGTATGCAGACAATGTGAGTGCCCATCTCTGGATGCAGGCTGATGCATTCGTATTTTTCCCTTTATTTTCAGAAAAGAGAGATATAAGTGGCTTATGGTCGGTTTCCAATTCAAATTTGAGCCCGAACAGATATTGATGCATTACTTTACCCCGTAAACACACGCTAACGCTTCTTTTTCAATCATGCTGTAGGCCCTCTCGGCCTTAGACAGACTTCTGGATGCATAAGCAACCGGTTGCAATTTCCCAAATTCATTAGCGTCTTGCAATACACTCCGTATGACGATGCATCACATGCTAGTACCAAATGGATTGTACAACACAAGCAATTTGTTTGAACATAACAGCTTCCTAGCTTTCTCAAAGGCATTTTCTTGGCTTTTACCCCATACCCATTCATCTCCCTTACGCAGTAAAGAGTGCAGGGGTTCTAACAATGTGCTAAGACCCGGTAAGAAGTTACCAAAATAGTTCAGGAGTCCTAGAAACGACCACAGTTCCGTCACCTTCTGTGGTCTCGGTGCGTTCTCGATTGCCTCCGTCTTCGAATCGGTGGGCCTGATGCCGTCCACCGCAATTCTTCTCTCCAGGAAAACGCACTTTGAGCATTTTAGCCTGAGCCCCACACGATTAAGCCGACTAAGAACCTCCTCCAGGTTCTGCAGGTGCTCGACGGTGTCCCAACCTGTAAGCAAGATATCGGCCTGGAAGACCATGGTACACGGGACTGACTTCAGCAAGCTTTCCATGTTCCTCTGGAATATCGCCGCAGCCAATCAAATCCCAAACAGGCATTTGTTGTAAATGAAGAAATCTTGGTGCGTGTTGAAGCAGGTGAGGCCTTTCGATGATTCCTCCAGCTCCTGCGTCATGTAGGTTAGAGGTCAATCCCAGCTTCAAGAATGTTTTCCCTCCCGCCAGCATCATCTGCCTTTGGTAGTGGGTATTGATCCTGCAGTGGGAAACGATTGATAGTTACTTTGTAATCACCGCAGATTCTAACGATGCCATCTCCCTTGAGAACTGGAACAATCGGACTGGCCATTCATTGAATTCGATCGCCGAAATGATGCCCTCTCGTTGCAGCTGTCCAGCTCGATCTCCACCCTCTCTCTCATCATGTAAGGTATCACTCTCGCCTTGTGATGAATGGGTTGTGCCCCCGGAATCAAATGGATCTGCACCTTTGCTCCTTGGAACTTCCCGATGCCTGGTTCGAACAGCAAGGGGAACTTGTTTAGGACCTGGGCACATGAGGTGTCGTCGACGGACGAAAATGCTCGGACGTCGTCCCAGTTCCAGCGTATCATTCCCAGCCAGCTCCTGCCGAACAGCATAGGGCCATCGCCCGGTACCACCCAGAGTGATAACTTGTGCTCCGCTTCATCGTGGGAGACCTTTACGGTAGCACTGCTGATTACGGGAATCAGTTCCTTTGTGTATGTTCTCAGTTTAGTGTGAATAGGAGTCAGGACTGGCCTTGAGGCCTTTAAGCACCACAATTTATCAAAAGTCCTTTTGCTCATTATGGACTGGCTTGCGACCGTGTCCAGCTCCATGGACACAGGGAGTCCATTTAATTCAATCTTCAGCATTATCAGGGGACACTTTGTGGTAAATTTGTGCACCCTATATACCTCTGCCTCCTTGGTATGAGGCTCTGGTTCACCGTGATCCACCGTGAATTTGTCCTCCTCTGCAACATGGTGGTTTGCAGGATTAGCAGGATTTGCAGCTCGCCTGCACATGCGTTGGAGGTGTCCCATTGTTCCACAGCCCTTACAAATGTATCCTTTGAAGTTGCATGAATGGAAACAATGATCGCCCCTACAGTGCCAACAAGGTGTTAATGGCATCGTATTCACCAACCTTGATGGTGGACTCTGAGTCATCAGCGGACGTGCAGCTGCAGGCGTGTAAGTCCTGCCCTGTACATTTCGATTCGAAAACAATGTTACTTTGTTCACAGTACTTGCAGCAGCACCAGTGTGCTGAGAAATTTGGTTGGTATTGTCACTGGTGGCGATAAATGCCTGGGCTATCGCTGTGGCTTTGCTCAAGGTTGGGGTCTCTACAGTCAAGAGTTTGCGAAGTATTACTTTATGGCCATTGCCAAGTACAAAGAAGTCCCTGATCATGTGCTCCAAGTGCCCTTCAAATTCGCAATGTCCCTCAAGGCGCCTGAGCTCGGCGACGTAGCTCGCCACTTCCTGGCCTTCAGACCTCTTGTACATGTAGAATCAATACCTCGCCATCAGAACGCTTTCCTTCGGGTTTAGATTCTTCTGGACTAGTGTGCACAACTCATCGTATGACTTTTCTGCGGGTTTCGCTGGAGCGAGCAGATTTTTCATGAGGCCATACGTTGGTGCCCCGCAAACGGTGAGGAGGATCGGCCTCCGTTTGGCAGCGTTCGCGTCTCCTTCCAGCTCGTTGGCCACAAAGTATTGGTTGAGTCGCTCCATGAAGGTTTCCCAATCATCTCCCTCCAAAAATTTCTCCGGATGCCCATTGTTCTCTGCATCGTTGTGGTGGGGTTTGTCATCTGTATCTCGTCACCAGTTGTTATGTCTTCAATAAAGAGTCAGACTCGATACTGCAAGCTCAAAGTAAGGTGTGACCATAGTCCTTTATTACAGATCTCAGAGTGCCTCTCCAGCCTGTGAGGCCTCCTTATATACAGGTGCTCCCAAGGGATTGTGGGATCCCTTAGGATGCCAGGGTGGTTAGATATGGTATTTACAGGTTTGCATACATAACAACAAGTGTGTAAGACTTGTCACCAGGGGGCACACCTGCTGGAGACACAAGGGTCACCTGCACACCCCGGGCAAATAGGTATAAAAGACAGTCTACTATGCTGCTTCCTCACTTTGGAGTTACATTAAAGAGACCAAGGTCACAACAGTTTGAGCTTACAGTATACAGTCTTGAGGAGTTATTCTGAATATAACAATGGGCGACGAGTAACAGATCACGAACTTTCACGCGGTTATGGCTGCCACTGGTATTCTTGAGAGGTTTGTTGAGAGTGATGATTGGGAAACTTTCATTGAGCGTCTTGACCAATACTTTGTGGCCAACAAGCTGGATACGGAAGATACTGCGGTCAAGCACAAGGCGATTCTTCTCATCGTTTGTGGGCCCACGATATATGGCCTCGTAAAAAATCTGCTAGCACCGACGAAACCAACGGACAAGACATATGCAGAGATGTGCACGCTGGTTCGGGAACACCTCAAGCTGAAGGAGAGCCTCTTAATGGGCAGGTATCGCTTTTACACGCACCATCGCTCCGAGGGCCAGAACGTGGCAAGCTATGTCACCGACCTAAGATGCCTTGTGGGACCATGCGAATTTGCTGGATTTTTGGAGGAAATGTTGCAGGACTTTTCGTGCTTGGAATCGGTCACAAAGTCATTCTTCACAAACTGTTGTGTGCCAAATTCTCAGATTTGAGCAAGGCCATCACAATAGCCCAGGCTTTCATGTCCACGAACAATAACACTAAACAGATATCTTTGCAGCATGGAAGCTCACCAGCAAGTAACGTGCATAAAATAACATCTTCAGCAGGCAGACCTGTACATGGCAGGGCCTACACGCCTGCAGAGGCCAGACCTACGATGACTCAGAGTCGCTGTAGGGTGTGAATACGAATCCATTAGCACCATTTTGGCGCGTGGGGGTAATCATCAAGCCCATCAATGTCGATTCAAGTACTACGTGTGCAAGGGCTGTGGAACAATGGGGCATCTCCAGCGAATGTGCCGACGTGCTGCGACTCACCACATGGCAGAGTCGGCAGAAGATGACCGGTCCGGCATGGATCACACTGAACATGTAAGAGAGGCAACTCAACCTGAGGCTGAAGAGGAAGTATATGGGGTACACACCTTCACCACCAAAAGCCCTCCGATAATATTGAAAGTCAAATTAAACGGCATTCCAGTTTCCATGGAATTGGACACGGGGGCGAGTCAGTCAATTATGAGCCAGAAGGTTTTTGAGAAACTGTGGGGCAACAAGGAACAAAGGCCAAAACTAAGCTCGATTCACACAAAGCTGCGCACTTACACCAAAGAGCTCATACAGTCATTGGCAGTGCGACAGTTAAAGTATCGTACGATGGAGCTGTGCATGATTTATGACTGTGGATTGTACCAGGCGATGGCCCAACGGTGTTCAGCAGAAGCTGACTACGAAAGATCTGATGGAACTGGGACGACCTCAAAGCACTGTCTTCGGTGGATGATGCCTCGTATGCCCAAGTGCTAAGCAAATTCCCGTCGTTATTTGAACCAGGCATCGGCAACTTCACAGGCACCAGAGTGCAGATCCATCTAGTCCCTGATGCACGGCCTGTTCATCACAAGGCCCAAGCAGTTCCATATATGATGCGAGAGAAAGTCGAGATCGAGCTGGACAGACTTCAATGAGAGAGAATCATATCGCCAGTCGAGTTCAACGAGTGGGCCAGTCCAATTGTTCTGGTGTTGAAAAGCAATGGGACGGTCAGAATCTGTGGGGACTACAAGGTAATGATCAACCGAGTCTCGTTACAGGACCAGTACCCACTACCCAAAGCGGATGACCTGTTCGCAACGCTAGCAGGGGTGATGTTGTTCACCAAGCTGGATCTAACCTCTGCTTACATGACATAGGAGCTGGCTGAACCTTCAAAAAAATTGATGTGCATCAACACACACAAAGGACTGTTTATATACCACAGATGCCCGTTTGGGATTCACTCGGCTGCGGCCATCTTCCAGAGGAACATGGAGAGTCTGCTGAAATGGGTTCCGCACACCATGATGTTTCAAGACGACATCCTGATCACTGGTCACAACACCACCGAACACTTGCAGAACCTGGAAGAGGTTCTAAAGTGATTGGACAGAGTGGGACTTAGGCTGAAACGCTCCAAGTGTGTTTTCCTGGCAGCAGAGGTCAAATTTTTGGGGAGAAAGATTACGGCGGACGGCATCAGACCCACGGACTCAAGAATGCACCCAGACCACAGAATGTGACAATGCTGTGTTCGTTCCTGGGACTCCTCAACTATTTTGGTAACTTTCTACTGTGGTCGAGCAGTTTGCTGGAACCTTTGCACTTATTGCTACACAAGGGTGACGACTGAGTAAATCTCAAGAGACAGCCTTTAATAAGGCCAGAAACCTGCTATGTTCCAACAAGTTACTTGTATTGTATGACCCATGTAAATGTTTAGTACTACCTTGTAATGCATCTTCATATGGGGTCGGTTGTGTGTTACAGCAAGCTAATGTATCAGGTAAACTGCAACCGGTTGCATATGCATCCAGAAGTTTATCTAAGGCTGAAAAAGCCTACAGTATGGTTGAGAAAAAGCATTAGCATGCGTATACGGGGTTAAGAAAATGCACCAATACCTATTTGGACTCCGGTTCGAGCTCGAAACCGACCACAAACCGTTCATTTTGTTGTTCTCAGAAAGCAAAGATATTAACAACAATGCTCCGTCCTGCATCCAAACATGGGCACTAACATTATCTGCATATGACTATGTAATCCGCCACAGACCAGGCACTGAGAACTGTGCTGATGCTCTCAGTCAGCTACCATTGCCCATCACCGGGGTGGAAATGGTGCAACCCACAGACTTGCTTCTTGTAATGGATGTTTTTGAGAGCGAGGGGTCACCCGTCACGGCTCGCCAGATCAGGACCTGGACTAGCCAGGACCCTGTGCTATCACTAGTAAAAAACTGCGTCCTTAATGGGAGCTGGTCGGCTGTTCCCAGGGAAATGCAAGACGAAATTAAGCCGTTTTACCGACGCAAGGATGAAATGTTCATCCATTCAGATTGTCTCCTATGGGGGAATCGTGTGGTTTTGCAAAAAACAGTCAGGGAAGCATTTATACGTGACCTACACAGTACCCACCCAGGCATAGTCATGATGAAGGCTATCGCCAGGTCGCACGTTTGGTGGCCCGGCATTGACTCGGAATTGGAGTCGTTACGTATGTAAATACCACCAACGTGTAAGACTTGCCACCAGGGGGCGCACCTGTGGGAGACCCAAGGGCCACCTGCACATCCTGGGCAAGCAGGTATAAAAGGCAGACCACCATGCTGCCTCCTCACTCTGGAGTTACAATAAAGAGACCAAGGTCACAACAGTTTGAGCTTAAGGTGTACAGTCTTGTGGAGTTATTCTAAACGTAACAGGAGTCATGCATACACCAATGTAACGCTTGCTCACAGTTGAGCAATTGCACCAAGGGAGGCCCCACTGAGTCTGTGGTCATGGCCCTCCAAACCGTGGTCCAGGGTCCACGTAGATTTCGCTGGCCCCTTTCTAGGAAAGATGTTCCTTGTAGCAGTGGACGTTTTCTCAAAATGGACTGAATGTATAATAATGTCATCATGTACGTCCACTGCCACCATTGAAAGCCTCTAGGCTATGTTTGCCACCCATGGTTTGCCCGATGTCCTTATTAGTGACAATGGACCATGTTTCACCAGCTCGGAATTCAACAAGTTCATGACCTGCACTGACATCAAGCATGTCAGATCTGACCCGTTTAAGCCCGCACCCAATAGTCAAGCGGAACGGGCAGTGCAAACTATCAAGCAGAGCTTGAAACGCGTGACGGATGGTTCCCTGCAGACCCGGTTATCTCGGGTTCTGCTCAGCTATCGGATGTGACCCCACTCACTTACTGGTGTTCCCCCGGCAGAATTGTTAATGAAGCGAACACTCATAACCAGGCTCTCCTTTATTCACCCGGATCTCAGTGGTCATGTAGAAACCCGGCATAACGTATACCACGATTGCACGGCTGTATCATGTGACATTGAGATTAATGATCCTGTGTTTGTTCTTAATTACGGTCATGGTCCCAAATGGGTTGCTGGCACTGTTTTAGCAAAGGAGGGTAATAGAGTGTTTGTTGTCAAACTTTTGAATGGATAAACGTGCAGAAAGCATTTGGATCAGACCAAACTGCGATTCACTGAAAACCAAGAACAGTTTGAAGAGGACATTACCATCATTGATCCACCAATACACACCGAACCAGCAACTGACCTCGCTGTCAACCACGAGGATGAACCTACCATGCCCGACAGTCAAATCAGACCAGCCGCGCTGCAGTGCAGCAATGATCTGACCAACTCACCCAGGCCAGGACTTCAACTCAGGTGATCAACCCGGGAACGTAGAGCCCCAGATCATCTCAACTTGTAAATAACTTGTATCTAAGACTTTGGCGGGGAATGATGTTATGTATGTAAACTTTACTAGTGTGTAAGACCTGCCACCAGGGGGTGAACCTGTTGGAGACCCAAGGGTCACAGGTATAAAAGATAGTCTACCATGCTGCTTCCTCACTCTGGGGTTACATTAAAGAGACCGAGGTCACAACAGTTTGAGCTTACAGTATACAGTATTGTGGAGTTATTCTGAACATAACACCACTCATTGTCATTTTGGAAACTTTCAGGACTGAGCTTTGCATGACCGCTTAGATGGTGGGTTGAAAAATGAATGCATCAGAAGTAAATGGTTGACAACTCCTAACTTAACTTTTGATGTAGCTTGTCAGACAGCTATGTGGATGGATGTGGCCGACGACCAATACTCCTTTGAATTTCGCGCCATTTCCAGTCATCACACGAAGAAAGAAATAAAGACTTAGTGCCTTTTATGACCACCGGAAGTCTCAAAGCGCATTACACCCAATGAAGTACTTTTGGAATGTAGTCACTGTTGTAATGTAGGAAACGCGGCAGCCAATTTCCGCACAAGCCAGCTCCCACAAACAGCAATGTGATAATGACCAGATAATTTTTTGTTTTTGTTGTGTTGATTGAGGAATAAATATTGGCCAGGATAACAGAGTTAAATCCCCTGCTCTTCTTCGAAATAGGGCCATGGGATATTTTACATCCACTTGAGAGAGCAGACAGGGCCTTGGTTTAAGGTGTCATCCGAAAGGCAGCACCTCAGACAGTGCACTGGAGTGTCAGCCTAGATTTTTTTGTGCTCAAGTCCCTGGAGTGAGACTTGAACCCACAATCTTCTGACTCAGAGGTGAGAGTGCTACCCACTGAGCCACAGTTGACATTTACTGAGGTGAATCGGCTGCAGGCTAAAAGTAAAAGCCAGATGGGCCCGAAGGCCTTAGCAAGTAGCCAAGGTAACAGTGCATTGAAGTTGTGCTATCGGTGCCTTGGACAACACCTCAATAGGGAAGAAATGTTCTATTTCTCATTCATTGATGAGCTACCAGTCACCAATGAAGAGATTGATACGGCAATCAAACCTGACCCAGTTATGTCAAAGGTGTATGATTACATCACAAATGGATGGGCAAACCAGATATCTGAGGAAGATATTCGCAGGAATGAATTGTCAGTTGATAAGGATTATGTCATGGGGGAGCAAGAGTGGTTAACTCAAATAGGTTCAGGTCCAAATTGTTAGGAGATCTTCATGGCCAGCACCTGGGAATGTGCTTGACCAAGAGTTTTAAACGCACTTAAGGTGGACAGGTTCAGATAAAGATATAGGGCTAGAGTTTCTTTGTTATTTGCATGATTAACACCCACTTAACGTCCATTTTATCGCTGAAATGACGTTCAACGCCCATATAGCGCCCACTTAGCCACAAAATGGAAACTGACGGGCATTTTTTGGAAACTTATCACCAAGCGTTACTTTCCCCATGTGCGTAACGCCAGGGAAATTATATTACCGCCCGTCCATTTTTTGGGGGCGGAATCATCAGAATGGGTGAAATCAACGCCCATAATATCGCCCAGCATTAGTTTCCGCGTGGAATTAACGCCGAGATTCAATAATAACACCCGCCCATTTTTTTTTGTCATAAAGATCACATTTGACGAAACTAACGGCCAGGAGATCGCCCAGCGTCACTTTCACCACCTCGCACACATATCGCACACAATATCGCTCGCCCAAAAAAACGCCCAGAAAAAGTGGAACTGTTCTGAACTAAAGCCAGCGGTGTGGCTGCCATTTTTTAAACGCAGGTCGCTTCAACTTCGGGGGAGTTTGGATTGACTCTGGAGTTCTTCTCAGATGAAGTGACCATCTCAGCAGACATATTTTCAGACTCTGGACTATTGGGGGTATTTTATTGAGAAAATTATTGCTTCTGATCAATTGCTATTATACTTTCATTGCAATGGGGCCAGTCATTTCTCAGCCTGCATTGATTAATACACAAATGCTGCAGAGTGCAAATGGCTCAATGTGTGATGCACATCATTATGTCCCCAATTTAAGACATGCAAAAATGAGAAGGAGGGCCAGACCACATGCACGTACAGGGAAAAGAGGTCTTACCTCGACGTGTCCGACCATACCTGCCTTCGGAGACTGCGCTTCCACAAGGTGGTGATCAATGAAATATGTGAACTCATCAGGCCACATATGCAGCCTGCCATCAGGACATCAGTGTCGGTCGAGGTCAAGGTCACCGCGGCACTGTCTTTCTACGCGTCCGGTTCCTTTCGGACCTCCGCGGTTGAGATTTTCCCTCTGTCTCACCATGCAACCCATCGCTGTATTAGACAGGTCACGGAGGCCCTGTACGCGTGAAGGATGAACTCTATCAGCTTTCCCATGACCACAGAGGCTCAGACTGTCAGGGCTGGAGCATTTTACCGCATTGCTAAGTTCCCCAGGGTGCAGGGAACTATAAAGTGCACTCACATCGCCATGCGGCCACCTTCTCAGCACCCGGAACATTTTCATAACAGAAAAGGATTTCACTCCCTGAAGGTCCAACTAGTTGTCGACCACGACCAGATCATCATGGCAGTGAATGCCAAATGTCCGAGCACCTTCAATGAGGCTCCCATTCTGCATGAGAGCGCTGTCTCTGACATCTTTAAGATTCAGCCACAAGAACAATGCTGGATGCTTGGTGAGAACCGATATGGCCTAGCCACCTGTCTGATGACCCCCCTGTGTGACACTCACACCGAGGCCGAGAAGCGATACAACCAGAGCCACAGAGACACATGTAATTTGGTCCAGAAAACAATAATTGTGCTTAAGCAGCGCTTCAGATGTCTGGACCACTCAGGAGGAGAGCTACAATACAACCCTGAGCAAGTAGGTAAATTCGTGGTTGTTTTGCATGCTGCACAATCTGGCTATCAGGAGGGGCCAAGACTTGCCAGAAGGGACTGATGCTCCACCTCAGGAGAGAGAGGAGGAGGACTACGAGGGGCTGGACGCTGACCTAGGGCCAGACAATCAGGCTGGCTATGCAACCATGCCCACCACCCCCTCCAAACCGCAGGAAAGGGCCCGTGGTGGCAACATAGCTGCAAGACTCTTATGTGAGGAGCTGATATCTGAACGATTTGCCTGAAAGAACGTTGCTGTGAGTACAACGCTGACACACTACTGTGTGTGTGCAGCTCAGACATCAATGTTGCCCATCACTTTGGTGCTGTTAAAGTTTATGTTGATTGAAGTTAAGTTTTATTTAACCCTTTCATGTTAAGGAATCACCAGTGTATAACAGTCCAGCTATCTGAGACAATGCGCAACAAGGTTATGTTCAATAAAAAATGTTTTATACCAACATTGGTCTGAAATCATAAGTATCACAGGCAAAACACCCAACCCCCGTCCACACCCCACTTTTTCCACCATTGACATCAATCAAATGTTCAACATGTTCACCAACACAGAACACAAATGCAAAGCATGAGGGTAGTCCCCTCCCCCCATACATTACATAAATTGCATACACCCAGATGGAGATATAACACAGCCATCACCTGCGGACCTGCACCTCACTTTCCTTCACCCCTCCGCTTCTTCTCCCCTCCTCGCTCCATGGCGCCTGGCCGAGGAGCTCCTCAGCCGGTGGCTTATTGTGGGGGATGAAGGCAGAGGCGGTACGGTAGCGGTGGATGCCGAGGGGACAACATTCTCTGATGCAGAAGCAAGATCTTTGTCCTTGCTCACATCTGTCGTTCACAGTGGTGGTGCAGAACCTAGGGGTGGAGTGCTGCACTCTGGGACCACTGGGAGGCCTGTACCAGCAGTGTTCCTGGCTATCGCATCCAGGGCCTCTGCTATCCGCGGAATGTACTCAGTCACGGTGGCCAGCTGTCGGGATATTCCCCCAATACTTCGATGAGCTGATCACCAAGGTCTACAGTCCTCCTGGACAACTGTACTATCTCTCCGCTCTCATGTTGCGCTCGTGTACCAGACCTGCCGCGTCCACGAGGCCTCCATGGGGTCGGCGCTGTCCTGGGGACAAATGGGGTGCTCTGTGGTGAGGTGCTCTGGGCCGGTACCTCCAGAGTGGGAATGACTGGAGGAGCACTAGGTGGCCTTGAGGTGGAATGGGTTCTGGAGCGTGGCAATGTAGGTTCCTCGAAGTCCGCGCTCTCATCCGTAGAGAACAGACCCAGCGGATTGACAAGCGAGAATCGGGGCTCCTCAGCACCAGATGTAGGATCATCCAGAGAGTTGGGCCCATCCCCCCCACCTTCTGGCCTCGGTGGTCTTGCCTGGGTGAGCTGCAAATCACAAATGAGGTTGTTAGAGGAGAAGGTGGTGCTAGGGTGACAAGGTGAGTCCAGCGCTACACACAGCATATGCACGACAGAAGCACCACCGCTATCAAAATCATCACAGACTCACATTTCATGACCATCAACATATTTGCATTGCAATGATTTTCATTAGGCCAGCATTATTTCTAGGAGAATTTTAGAAATCGTCTATCATATATGATTGTTCGGATATGAGTGGGTGTGGCATCAATTGACTTTACATCACGCAATCATGTGCACTTTACACACGTGGCATCACTTCAGGTCTGCAGATGCTTCCGTGGCTGTCTGGGTGTGCTTCCCCATGAGTGCGAGCATCCGCTCCTCCATCTCAGTGATGTCGCTGGGGACTGGTTCCCCCCCACCGTTCACCTCTGCACGGACCTCATCATCAATAGCTTCTTCTGTAAAAGGTGACAGGACGACATGGCATGAGATCATTGCGTGATATCATTGCAAAGTACTGTCACAGAGACTGATAACACATAACCGACAGATGTAATCATGATTATTATGATAATTATCATTCTTTACCTAAACACGTGCACCGTGACCACAGGCTTTGAGTAAAACATTCCCGGTAAAAGTGAAAGACCTCACATCTGCAGATAGTCACTCATGACTGTTACACATCAAATTATATAAATACATAAGTACATGTAAATCAATGTAATACTTACTCTCGCAGATCCCACAAGTTGGGCCCAAGTTTCCACATGATTTGCGCCTGATTTTTAGGAGCAACTGGTGGAGAACGGATTATCTTAGAAATCGCAATTCTCCACATTTTTTTTTCTGCAGTTCTAGTCAGGTAGAACAGTTCTACTTTGGAACAGAATTTTTTCTTCAAAAGGGGGCGTGTCCGGCCATTGACGCCTGATTTGAAAGTTTCCACAGTGAAAACGTACTCCAAACTAATGTAGAATGGAGCAAGTGAAGATTTTTGTAGAACTGAAAAAACCTGTTCTACACATTAAAAAATCAGGCGCAGGTTACAAATTAGGCGTCCAGAACGAGGTGGGGGGGGAGGGGGGGGGAAGGGAAGTCATTAAATTCGACAATCAATCCTTAGTTATACTTATACAAATATTATACAAATAAATCCAACCTGAATAAACATTTATAAGCAAAGAAAAGATTAAATAAACCATCTTCCTACCTGTGTGAAAGTGCTTCAGGCAGGCCTTTCGGGACCGAAGGCTGAATGGACCGGCCCGAGACTTCGGGCAGGGCCCGTCCCCAGCACCAGATTTACAGGTAGGTGGCGTTGGGTTGGGTCGGGCCGGAGAGGTTCGGGTCGGGGGGATGGGGGGGGAGGGAGAGAGAGAGAGGGGGGGAGGGAGAGAGAGAGAGGGGGGGAGGGAGAGAGAGAGAAGGGGGGAGGGAGAGAGAGAGAGGGAGGGAGGGAGAGAGAGAGAGGGGGGGAGGGAGAGAGAGAGAGAGGGAGGGAGGGAGAGAGAGAGAGGGGGGGAGGGAGAGAGAGAGAGGGGGGGAGGGAGAGAGAGAGAGGGGGGGAGGGAGAGAGAAAGAGGGGGGGGAGGTCAGGTCGGATCCAGTCCGGGAGCGGGAGTCGGGTCGGGTCGGGTCGGGTCCAGTGGGGGGAGGGGGGCAGGAGCGCGGGTTGGGTCGGGTACAGTCGGGGGGGGGGCGGAGCGGGAACAGGAGCGCGGGTCGGATCGGGTCCAGTCGGGGAGGCGGGGAATGGGAACAGGAGCGCGGGTCAGGTCGGGTCCAGTCAGGTGGGGCGGGGAGCGGGAACAGGAGCGCGGGTCGGGTCGGGTCCAGTCAGGGGGGGCGGGGAGCGGGAACAGGAGCGCGGGTCAGGTCGGGTCCAGTCGGGGAGGCGGGGAGCGGGAACAGGAGCGCGGGTCAGGTCGGGTCCAGTCGGGGAGGCGGGGAGCGGGAACAGGAGCGCGGGTCAGGTCGGGTCCAGTCGGGGAGGCGGGGAGCGGGAACAGGAGCGCGGGTCAGGTCGGGTCCAGTCGGGGAGGCGGAGAGCAGGAACAGGAGCGCGGGTCGGGTCGGGTCCAGTCAGGGGGAGCGGGAACAGGGGCGCGGGTCGGGTCGGGTCCAGTCAGGGGGGGCGGGGAGTGTGAACAGAAGCGCGGGTCGGGTCGGGTCCAATCGGGGAGGCGGGGAGCGGGAACAGGAGCGCGGATCGGGTCGGGTCGGGTCCAGTCGGGGGGGCGGAGCGGGAACAGGAGCTCGGGTCGGGTCGGGTCGGGTCCAGTCGGCGGGGGGAGGGCCGGAGCGGGAACAGGAGCTCGGGGTCGGGTCGGGTCGGGTCCAGTCGGGGGGGGCGGGGGGAGCGGGTGTCGGGTCTGGTCCGGAGGCAGGGGGGCGGGGGGGAGCAGGTGTCGGGTCTGGTCCGGAGGCAGGGGGGCGGGGGGGAGCAGGTGTCGGGTCAGGTCCAGAGGCAGGGGGACGGGGGGGAGCGGGTGTCGGGTCTGGTCCGGGGGGGTGGGGGAGCGGGTGTCGGGTCTGGTCCGGAGGCAGGGGGGCGGGGGGGAGCGGGTGTCGGGTCTGGTCCGGGGGGGTGGGGGAGCGGGTGTCGGGTCCGGTCCGGAGGCAGGGGGGTGGGGGAGCGGGTGTCGGGTCTGGTCCGGGGGGGTGGGGGAGCGGGTGTCGGGTCCGGTCCGGAGGCAGGGGGGTGGGGGAGCGGGTGTCGGGTCCGGTCCGGAGGCAGGGGGGTGGGGGAGCGGGTGTCGGGTCTGGTCCGGGGGGGTGGGGGAGCGGGTGTCGGGTCTGGTCCGGAGGCAGGGGGGGGGTGGGGAGCGAGTGTCGGGTCTGGTCCAGAGGCGGGGGGGGGGGGGAGCGGGTGTCGGGTCTGGTCCAGAGGCAGGGGGGGCGGGGAGCGAGTGTCGGGTCTGGTCCGGAGGCAGGGGGGGCGGGGAGCGAGTGTCGGGTCTGGTCGGTGGGGGGGGGGGAGCAGGAGCTGGCCGTGGGAGGAGCGTTATTCACGCAGCCCCAGTGAGGCCATTGGGCCAGGGCTAGGGGCTGCGTGCTTCGGGCCCCTCCCACACAGTTCGGCGCCTGGAGCTACTGCACTTGCGTGCCCACTGTAGGGCGCATGTGCAGAGGTCCACTGTTTTCAGCGCAGGGTCCTGGCTCCGCCCCCCCACAGCTCGTGCTGCGCTGCGCCGAGGGCCAGAGGACCTGCAGGGAGGTGGAGAATACTGAGGATTTTTTTAGGCGCACTTTGTGGCGCGAAAAACGGGCGTCCAGGTCGGGACTGCGTCGTTCTAGGCACATGTGGAAACTTGGGCCCGTTGTTCCATCGTTTGCGGCATTGGTTGCCCTCACGCACCTCGCTGGTCGCTGACGAGACCACCTCTGCTATCTCGGTCCATTATCTTCTGGTAGGCCTTTGGGGTGGGCTTCCTACACCCTCCCTGTGTCAAATCACCCCAGTGTAACTTGACCTCCTGCAGGAGAGAGGCATTTGCCTCGTCCAAGAACCTCCTCGCTCTTTTGCGCCCTCCAATGTACTCCTCTCCCACCTCACTTCTCTCGCCAGCATCAGTCTCCACAGTGTGCTGTGATGCCTCCTTCTCTTCCTCCATTATAGGCTAAATTCGGGCAAATATGTAGCTGGTAACAGCTAATTTTTGTTTCCCTATTTGCTCTAAAGCTCTAAACTCTCCCTCCTTCCTCCCATAGCAGCCACACCACACCCACACACTCCTTCAGTTCCTCTCAGCTCCCTCTCTATCTGTCTCCTCTTCTGCGCATGCAATGATGACCCTTGATCTCCAGAATTGCAGGAATCGAGTGTTGCCTGGATGGCGACACTTTACGGCACCCATTTCATATCGCTTGCGGTAACACCCAATTTCAAAAATGAAGACGAGGTGCTTTGAAAATGGGTGAGAAGCCGGCGATCTGAAAACCCATTTTTACTGCCCACGATGGAAATAATGCCCATTTTTGGGCGATAAGCACAAAAGTTTAAAATCTAGCCCATAGAGTACATCGTCAGTCAGTGTACAACATGTCAATCGGTAAGCAAGAAACGACCATTAATACCATTACAACCTTGCAAATGGTCTTCCAGGGTGTGGCAAAGGTTAGATATAGATTTTGCTGAGCTAGAAGGATAGCATTTGTTCATAGTGATAGTCATTCAAAGTGGGTAGAGGTGTTTCCGATGCGGATAATAACAACAAGCAAAACTCGAGACAATTTGTGAAGATTATTTTCTTCATATGGCCTCCCAGAAGACATTGAGTCTGATAATGGGCTGCAATTTTGTTCTGAAGAGTTCACACAATTCATGAGCAGAAATGGTGTGAACATAACAAAGTTCCACCGTAACATCCTGCTTCAAATGGTGCAGCAGAGCGCCCAGTACAACGTGTCAAATGTGCCCTCATCAAGCAAATGTTGGATCCAAATCCAAAGAAACCTCAGTTGTCGTTGGACCACACACTGGCAAACGTTCTGATTACTTATCAGAATACTCCTCATACCACTACCACTCTAAGACAGTCATGATAAAGGTAGAGTTAGGGAGAGAAGTGTGAAATTGAACCAAAAGGGTAGAGTGAAGAACCATCACTATAAATGGTAAAAGTGGTTACCAGGAAAAGTAGTGAAGATATATGGCCCTCGTATATATTTGGTCAATATGTTTGATCATGGAAAGGTTAGGTTTGTTCACATTGATCATATCTTACCTGCAGATGTGGAAGGAGTTGAAAGTTGGGATGATTCAATTTATTCTGGTAAGTCATAGTCTTGTTACACGTAGAGTGCCAGTAACATATCCTACAGCAGATGTACCAGAAACAAGTCCAAAAGAAAGTCAGAATTTAAGTCTGAGTCCGAGTCAGGCAGACAAACAGTCTGAAAGTGTAGAGAGTCAAAATGTAGATCAAGGTCAGCCCTTGGAAAAAAACTCTCCTCAGTATCAGCCTAGAATGAGCCAAATTCCTACAACAAGATCAGCTCGTTCTGTTCAAGAGCGAAGGTATCCTCTTCGAAACAGAAAACCAGTGGTTAAGTTTAATCTGTAAATATGGAAAATAAGTTCATATCTTTTGTTTGTGTTACAGAATTCTATAGTAGAATTTGGAAACATAAAATAGATTCCATTTGAGAAATGCATACCAAGAGTTGTGTATACCGTACAAGTCATGTACAATGATTATTTACTATGATTGACTTATTCAATAAGGAGGGAGAATTGTTGTAGAGTCACCTAGTGGACTACTGATGAAATATTAATGATAAAGCCATGTGCTGCATCAGTTCTTACCCAGGAGCCAGGTTGTGTAATTGTGTGTATAAGCCTTGTCTCAAAACACCACAATATTGATAGTAACTAGTAAGCTATCTCAAGCGTGATCAGACAAGTTTACAGTGGGGTTGTACAGGAGGAGCACCCACAGGAATTCCCATTCTCAGTTGCTGCAACTAAAATTGCAGCTGGTGGACATACAGTGGTGGGAAACCAAAAAGGAAAAAGATAAAATATGATTTAAAAAAGGCTAAATGGAAACTACAGAAAATTATTCGGAATGCTGGCATCTTCCGGATGTTCCGGAAATATTAAGGGACCAAGGGTCTAGCGAGAAGGAAGAACTGAAGGAAATCCTTATTAGTCAGGAAATTGTGTTAGGGAAATTGATGGGATTGAAGGCCGATAAATCCCCAGGGCCTGATAGTCTACATCTCAGAGTACTTAAGGAAGTGGCCCTAGAAATAGTGGATGCATTGGTGATCATTTTCCAACAGTCTATCGACTCTAGATCAGTTCCTATGGACTGGAGGGTAGCTAATGTAACACCACTTTTTAAAAAAGGAGGGAGAGAGAAAACAGGGAATTATCGACCGGTTAGCCTGACACCAGTAGTGGGGAAAATGTTGGAATCAATTATTAAAGATGAAATAGCAGCGCATTGGGAAAGCAGTGACAGAATCGGTCCAAGTCAACATGGATTTATGAAAGGGAAATCATGCTTGACAAATCTTCTAGAATTTTTTGAGTATGTAACACGTAGAGTGGACAAGGGAGAACCAGTGGATGTGGTGTATTTGGACTTTCAAAAGGCTTTTGACAAGGTCCCACATAAGAGATTTGTGAGCAAAATTAAAGCACATGGTATTGGGGGTAATGTATTGACATGGATAGAGAACTGGTTGGCAGACAGGAAGCAGAGAGTCAGGATAAACAGGTCCTTTTCAGAATGGCAGGCAGTGACTAGTGGGGTGCCACAGGGCTCAGTGCTGGGACACTATATACATCAATATACATCAATGATTTAGATGAAGGAATTGAGAGTAATATCTCCAAGTTTGCAGATGACACTAAGCTGGGTGGCGGTGTGAGCTGTGAGGAGGATGCTAAGAGGTTGCAGGGTGACTTGGACAGGTTAGGTGAGTGGGCAAATGCATGGCAGCTGCAGTATAATGTGGATAAATATGAGGTTATCCACTTTGGTGGCAAAAACACGAAGGCAGAATATTATCTGAATGGCGGCAGATTAGGAAAAGGGGAGGTGCAACGAGACCTTGGTGTCATGGTACATCAGTCATTGAAGGTTGGCATGCAGGTGCAGCAGGCGGTGAAGAAGGCCTTCATTGCGAGTGGATTTGAGTATAGGAGCAGGGAGGTCTTACTGCAGTTGTACAGAGCCTTGGTGAGGCCACACATTGAATATTGTGTACAGTTTTGGTCTCCTAATCTGAGGAAGGACGTTCTTGCTATTGAGGGAGTGCAGCAAAGGTTCACCAGTTTGATTCCAGGGATGGCAGGACTGACATATGAGGAGAGACTGGATTGACTGGGCCTGTATTCACTGGAGTTTAGAAGAATGAGAGGGGATCTCATAGAAACATATAAAATTCTCACGGGACTGGACAGGTTAGATGCAGGAAGAATGTTCCCAATGTTGGGGGAGTCCAGAATCAGGGGTCACAGTCTAACGATAAGGAGTAAGCCATTTAGGACCGAGATGAGGAGAAACTTCTTCACTCAGAGAGTTGTTAACCTGTGGAATTCTCTTTCGCAGAGAGTTGTTGATGCCAGTTCATTAGATATATTCAAGAGGGAATTGGATATGGCCCATACGGCTATAGGGATCAAGAAGTATGGAGAGAAAGCAGGAAAGGGGTACTGAGGTGAATGATCAACCATGATCTTATTGAATGGCGGTGCAGGCTCGAAGGGCCGAATGGCCTACTCCAGCACCTATTTTCTATGTTTCTATGTTTCTATGTTTCTTCTTAGGCAGTCCACCGGAGTTGACGATGACTTGCTTCCACACCAATGGTATGGGTTCTAAGGTGACGAATGAGTCCTATGCAGGATCTACAGACTCTGCCACAGGTGGGGCAGGTGGTGATTGAAGGGACGGGTGGGTGAGGTGCTTGGTTTGTCGTAAGCTCTTCCGCTGTTTGTACTTGGCTTCCACATGCTCCCGACGAAGAAACTCAGTATTTGGTGCCTTCTCAAATGTTTCTCTTCCAATTTGAGTGGTCTTGGGCCAACGATTCCCAAGAGTCGATGTGGATGTTACATTTTTTCAAGGAGGTGAAGGACATCCTTCAAGCGTTTTCTCTGCCCTTCTGGAAATCGATTGCTGTGACGGAGCTCGGAGTAGAATGCTTGCTTCGGGAGTTTTGTCAGGCATGTGGACAATGTGGCTCATCCATCGGAGCTCATTGAGCATGGTCAATGCCTCGATGCTGGGGATGTTGGCCTAAGAAAGAACATTGACATAGGTACGCCTATCCTGCCAATGGATTTGCAGGATTTTGCGGAGGCAGCATTGATGGTACTTATCCAGTGCTTTGAGGTGCCTACTCTACATTTCCATGTGTCTGAAGCATACAGGAGGGCGGGTATCACTGCTGCTATGTAGACCATCAGCTTGGTGCTGGGTTTGAGGTCTATGGTCTTCAAATATTCTTTTCCTCAAACATAAGAACATAAGAAATAGGAGCAGGAATAGGCCATTTGGCCCCTCGAGCCTGCTCTGCTATTAAATAAGATCATGGCTGATCTGATCTTGGACTCAGCTCCACTTCCCTGCCCACTCCCCATAACCCTTTATTCCTTTATCGCTTAAAAATCTGTCTATCTCCGCCTTAAATATGTTCAATGACCCAGCCTCGACAGTTCTCTCGGCAGGCAAAGAATCCCATAGATTTACAATCCTCTGAGAGAAGAAATTCCTTCTCATCTCAGTTTTAAATACGCGAGCCCTTATTCTGAGACTAGGGGCTAGACTTTCCATTATTGTGCAGATCACTCAAAAATGGGTGTTATTTCCAGCATTGGCGTTTATAATGGGTTATTGAGATCGACAGATTATCACCCATTTTCATAACCCCTAGTTTCCACTTTATAAAATGGGTGTTAGCGGGAGTGATGTGAAATGGGCGTTAACAGTCATTTTTTTTCTTCTGCTGTAAAATGTCAACGTCCATAGCAACGCCATAGCAATGGTCTTTCCCCATGTTTCACGAGGTCAGGGGTTATCAATACATGCGTAGAAGAGGAGAGAGAGAGAGAGCAGAGAGGAAGTGAAAGAGTGTGTGAGTGCGTTATCTGGTTCTTTGTGGTTTGTTTGGCAGTTGTGGGAGGTAGTAAAGATCTTTGGGAGGAGTAAGAAGATATTTAAGCACTATTTAGTTTGGTCACATAGAAATATTGGCAAAAAAAAATAATAACATGGAAGGCATGGAGGAGTCGAGAAAGCACAATATAGAGGAGGAGGAGGCTGGTGAGTGCAGTGAAGTTGGAGAGGAAGTGGAGTTGGGAGGATGAAGATGAGCTAGGAGATTCATCGACGAGGCAAATGCTGCCCTCCTTCAGAAGGTGGAGTCACGTTGGGGTCAATTGACCAGGGGTGGGCATGGGAAGCCCACCCCAAAGGTTGACCAGAAAAGTTGGGCCAAGATAGCTAAGGTGGTCTCGTCAGTGACGCACAAGTGCGTGAGAGCAACCAATGCTGCAAACGCTGGAATGACCTTGTCGGCTCCAGCAGAGTAAATATTACATTTATTTGCATTTACTTACATATTTATATAATTGGAATTGTAAGTGTAATGAGTAAATAAATTCCGATCTGATGTATTGCAGTTAGACCGGGAATGTTTTACTCAAGAGCAGCTGATAAGGAGTGTGTGAGTAGGAGACGGAGGCCCAGAGACCAGCCCAACCAGCTGCAGACAAAGATAGAGGGGTGCGAAATCGAGAGGTGACATCACAGCCAAGCTGGTAAGTGGTTGGCTGTTCGACTGGTAAGTATAACTCTCTTTTAGACTGACTTTTAGATTGGTTTAATTGGCAGCGAACTACTAAGTAGCTGTTTGGTGTTCAAGTAAATTTTAGTAAGTAAATTAATTTAAAGGTTAAGTCATGGCAGGAGAGCTCGGACCCATATCATGCTCCTCCTGTGCTATGTGGGAAATGACTACTATGTGTGTGGGAAGTGTGTCCAGCTGCAGCTCCTGACAGACCGCATGACGGCACTGGAGCTGTGGATAGACTCACTCTGGAGCATGCGCGATGCTGAGAATGTTGTGGATAGCAAGTTTAGTGAGTTGGTCACACCGCAGGTAAGGGTTAGGACAGATAGTGAATAGGTGACCAAGAGACAAGGCAAGAGCAGGAAGGTAGTGCAGGAGTCCCCTGCGGTCATCTCCCTCCAAAACAGATATACCGTCTTGGATAATGTTGGGGGATATGACTTACCAGGGCAAGGCACCAGCAGCCAGGTTTATGGCACCATGGGTGGCTCTGCTGCACAGAAGGGAGGGAAAAAGAGTGGGAGAGCAATAGTGATAGGGGACTCTATTGTAAGGGGAATAGATAGGAGTTTCTGCGGCCGCAACCGAGACTCCAGGATGGTATGTTGCCTCCCTGGTGCAGGGGTCAAGGATGTCTCAGAGCGGCTGCAGAGCATTCTGGAGAGGGAGGGTGAACAGCCAGTTGTCGTGGTACATGTAGGTATCAATGATATAGGTAAGAAGCAGGAAGAGGTCCTACAAGCTGAATTTAGGGAGCTAGAAGTTAAATTAAAAAGTAGGACCTCAAAGGTAGTAATCTCTGGATTGCTACCAGTGCCACATGCTAATCAGAGTAGAGGGAGCAGGATAGTTAGAATAAATACGTGGCTTGAGCAGTGGTACAAGAGGGAGGAATTCAAATTCCTGGGACATTGGAACGAGTTCTGGGGGAATTGGGACCTGTACAAAAGGGACAGTTTGCACTTGGGCAGAACTGGAACTGATGTCCTGGGGGTAACATTTGCTAATGTAGTTCGGGAGTGTTTAAACTAATGTGGCAGGGGGATGGGAATCTAGGCAGCAAGACAGGGCAAAGTAATATGGAGTCAGAAACAGATGGTAGAAAGGTAAAAAGCAATAGTGGAAGGCCGAGTAAACAAAGGCAAGAAACAAAAAGGGCCACATTACATCATAATTCTAAAAGGACAAAGGGTGTTAAAAAAACAAGCCTGAAGGTCTTGTGTCTTAATGCAAGGATTATCTGTAATAAGGTGCAAATAGATGTTAACAGATATGATGTGATTGGGATTATAGAGACGTGGCTCCAGGATGATCAGGGCTGGGAACTCAACATCCAAGGGTATTCAACATTCAGGAAGGATTGAATAAAAGGAAAAGGAGGTGGGGTAGCATTGCTGGTTAAAGAGGAGATTAATGCAATAGTTAGAAGGACATTAGCTTGGATGATGTGGAATCTATATGGGTAGAGCTGAAGAACACCAAAGGGCAAAAAACATTAGTGGGAGTTGTGTACAGACCTCCAAACAGTAGTAGTGATTTTGGGGAGGGCATCAAACAGGAAATTAGGGGTGCATGCAATAAAGGTGCAGCAGTTATCATGGGTTACTTTAAAATGCATATAGATTGGGCTAACCAAACTGGAACCAATACAGTGGAGGAGGATTTCCTGGAGAGCATAAGGGATGGTTTTCTAGACCAATATGCCGAGGAACCAACTAGAGGGGAGGCCATCTTAGACTGAGTGTTGTGTAATGAGAGAGGATTAATTAGCAATCTCATTGTGCGAGGCCCCTTGGGGAAGAGTGATCATAATATGGTGGAATTCTACATTAGGATGGAGAATGAAACAGTTAATTCAGAGACCATGGTCCAGAACTTAAAGAAGGGTAACTTTGAAGGTATGAGGCGTGAATTGGCTAAGATAGATTGGCGAATTATACTTAAGGGGTTGACAGTGGATGGGCAATGGCAGACATTTAGAGACCGCATGGATGAACGACAACAATTGTACATCCCTGTCTGGCGTAAATATAAAAAAAGGAAGGTGGTTCAACCGTGGCTATCAAGGGAAATCAGGGATAGTATTAAAGCCAAGGAAGTGGCATACAAATTGGCCAGAAATAGCAGCGAACCGGGGGACAGGGAGAAATTTAGAACTCAGCAGAGGAGGGCAAAGGGTTTGATTAGGGCAGGGAAAATAGAGTACGAGGGGAAGCTTGCAGGGAACATTAAAACGGACTGCAAAAGCTTCTATACATATGTAAAGAGAAAAAGGTTAGTAAAGACAAGCGTAGGTCCCCTGCAGTCAGAATCAGGGGAAGTCATAACGGGGAACAAAGAAGTGGCAGACCAATTGAACAAGTACTTTGGTTCGGTATTCACTAAGGAGGACACAAACAATCAAAAGGGGTCAGAGGGTCTAGAAAGAAGGAGGAACTGAGCGAAATCCTTATTAGTCGGGAAATTGTGTTGGGGAAATTGATGGGATTGAAAGTCGATAAATCCCCAGGGCCTGATGGACTGCATCCCAGAGTACTTAAGGAGGTGGCCTTGGAAATAGCGAATGCATTGACAGTCATTTTCCAACATTCCATCGATTCTGGATCAGTTCCTATGAAGTGGAGGGCAGCCAATGTAACCCCACTTTTTAAAAAAGGAGGGAGAGAGAAAACAGGGAATTATAGACCGGTCAGCCTGATATCGGTAGTGGGTAAAATGATGGAATCAATTATTAAGGATATCATAGCAGTGCATTTGGAAAGAGGTGACATGATAGGTCCAAGTCAGCATGGATTTGTGAAAGGGAAATCATGCTTGACAAATCTTCTGGAATTTTTTGAGGATGTTTCCAGTAGAGTGGACAAGGGAGAACCAGTTGATGTGGTGTATTTGGACTTTCAGAAGGCTTTCGACAAGGTCCCACACAAGAGATTAATGTGCAAAGTTAAAGCACATGGGATTGGAGGTAGTGTGCTGACGTGGATTGAGAACTGGTTGTCAGACAGGAAGCAAAGAGTAGGAGTATATGGGTACTTTTCAGAATGGCAGGCAGTGACCAGTGGGGTACCACAAGGTTCTGTGCTGGGGCCGCAGCTGTTTACATTGTACATTAATGATTTAGACGAGGGGATTAAATGTAGTATCTCCAAATTTGCGGATGACACTAAGTTGGGTGGCAGTGTGAGCTGCGAGGAGGATGCTATGAGGCTGCAGAGTGACTTGGATAGGTTAGGTGAGTGGGCAAATGCATGGCAAATGAAGTATAATGTGGATAAATGTGAAGTTATCCACGTTGGTGGTAAAAACAGAGAGGCAGACTATTATCTGAATGGTGACAGATTAGGAAAAGGGGAGGTGCAACGAGACCTGGGTGTCATGGTACATCAGTCATTGAAGGTTGGCATGCAGGTACAGCAGGCAGTTAAGAAAGCAAATGGCATGTTGGCCTTCATAGCGAGGGGATTTGAGTACATGGGCAGGGAGGTGTTACTACAGTTGTACAGGGCCTTGGTGAGGCCACACCTGGAGTATTGTGTGCAGTTTTGGTCTCCTAACTTGAGGAAGGACATTCTTGCTATTGAGGGAGTGCAGCGAAGGTTCACCAGACTGATTCCCGGGATGGCGGGACTGACATATCAAGAAAGACTGGAGCATCTGGGCTTGTATTCACTGGAGTTCAGAAGAATGAGAGGGAATCTCATAGAAACGTTTAGAATTCTGACGGGTTTAGACAGGTTAGATGCAGGAAGAATGTTCCCAATGTTGGGGAAGTCCAGAACCAGGGGTCACAGTCTCAGGATAAGGGGTAAGCCATTTAGGACCGAGATGAGGAGAAACTTCTTCACCCAGAGAGTGGTGAACCTGTGGAATTCTCTACCACAGAAAGTTGGTGAGGCCAATTCACTAAATATATTCAAAAAGGAGTTAGATGTCGTCCTTACTACTAGGGGGATTAAGGGGTATGGAGAGAAAGCAGGAATGGGGTACTGAAGTTGCATGTTCAGCCATGAACTCATTGAATGGCGGTGCAGGCTCGAAGGGCCGAATGGCCTACTCCTGCACCTATTTTCTATGTTTCTATGTTTCTATGTTTCTAAAGCCTTTGTTTACTGTGTACGTGTTTAGGTTAATAATGATAATAATAATAATTATAACATCTGACGCTTATGTGTTGTATCCGTATCTGTGATAGTACCTAGCAATGATCTTACGCAATGATCTTATGCCATGTCGTGCTGTTGTTACCTTTTGCAGAAGAAGCTTTCAAAGAATAGGGCCGAGCAGCGGCGCACGGGTGGGAGGGCACTAGTCATCTCTGAGCTGACTGACCTTGATGAGCGGGCGCTGGCACTACTGGGGAGCCACCCCCAGTCAGCCACGTATGCAGCAACAGAACCTGATGTGATGCCACGTGAGTAAAGTCTACACCATTGCGTGATGTCAAGTCAATAGATGCCACACCCACTCATATCCGAACAATATATGATAGATGATTGATGAAAGTGTTATGTAATTAATGATGGGCTCATGAAAATCATTGTAATGCAGAATGTGGTTATGTTCATTAAATGTGATGTCTGTGATTATTTTGAAAGCGGTAGTGCTGTTCTCGTGCAAATGCTTTGTGTAGCATTTGAATCACCCTGTGACCCTAGCACCCCCTTCTCCTCTAAGTACCTCATTTATGTTTTGTAGTTGAGTCAAGAGCGCAGTCACATGCAACACCACCGAGGTAAGGTACGAATCCGGCGTCAGCAGGGGATCATCATTCTCCTGGCGAGGAGCCCCGATTCTCACCCATGGATCTGCAGGGTGCCCTCTCCACTGACGACAGTGCTGAGTTTGAGGAGCCTGCAGTACAAGCTCCATCATGTCAACTACCCCGATGACACCTCGTGATCCTGCAACCATGTCTTCCTCCACCTTGGACGTCGCGGGCCCAAGCACTTTGTCGCAGGGCACCCCAAGTGTCTCCATGCCGGTGCCGACCGCGCGGAGATTGGTTCGACGCAGCGGGACTGCTCCACGAGCGGCAGATCTAAGCGGGGTCATAGTTCATTTGTCCAGGAGGAGTATTGACATAGGTCATCCTCCAGACAATGGGGGGCATATCCCAACAGCTGGCCCCAAATCCGCGACCATGACAGAGTATGTGCTGCGAATGGGGATGGCCCTGGAGGTGGAGGTAAGAAAAAATGGGCGGGTGGTATTATTAATTCCCGGCATTAACTAAATGTCGAAAGTAACCCTGAGCGATAAGTGAGTGATAAATGGGTGTAAGTTTCTATTTTTTTCCTAAATAGGCGATATCTGGGCGTTATACTTCATCTCAGCATTAAAATGGATGTTCAGTGGGCTGTAGCGATGCAAAACTTATGGAAAGTCTCCCCCTATGACCCTAGTTTTAGTTTCCCCTATGAGTGGAAATATCCTCTCTGCATCCACCTTGTCGAGCCCCCTCATTATCTTATGTTTCAATAAGATCACCTCTCATTCTTCTGGACTCCAATGATTATAGGCCCAACCTACTCAACCTATTTTCATTACCCTTTGCTTCCTGCCTCCAAGCTAATTTTGGATCCAACTTGCCACTTTGCCCTGGATCCCATGGGCTTTTACTTTCGTGACCAGTCTGCCATGTGGGACCTTATTAAAAGCTTTGCTAAAATCCATATACACTACATCATATGCTCTGCCCTCATCGACCCTCCTGGTTACCTCCTCGAAAAATTCAATCAAGTTAGTCAGACACGACCTTCCCTTGACAAATCCATGCTGACTGTCCTTGATTAATCCATGTCTGTCCAAATGAAGATTTATCCTATCCCTCAGGATTTTTATCAATAATTTTCCCACCACCGAGGTTAGGCTGACTGGCCTGCAATTACTCGGTCTATCCCTTTCTCCCTTTTTAAACAAAGGTGCAACATTAGCAGTCCTCTGGCTCCACACCTGTAGCCAGAGAGGATTGGAAAATGATGGTCAGAGACTCTGCTATTTCCTCGTTTGCTTCTCTTAACAGCCTGGGATACATTTCATCCAGGTCTGGGGATTTATCCACTTTCAAAGCTGCTAAGCCCCTTAATACTTCCTCTCTCACTATGTTTATTTCATCTAATATTTCACACTCCTCCTCCCTCATTGCAAAGTCTGCATCGCCCCTCTCTTAAGTGAAAACGGATGCAAAGTATGCATTTAGAATCCTACCCTCGTCTTCCACCTCCACACACAGATTTCCTTTATGGTCTCTAATAGGCCCCACTCTTTCTCTAGTTATCCTCTTGCTCTTAATGTATTTATAAAACATCTTTGGAATTCCCCTGATTTTACTTGCCAACATTCTTTCATGCTCTCTCTCATGAGATGTGCGTATCTGTGCTGGCGCTCAGTGCGCTTCTGTCTGGTGACGGTGTGCTCCCAAAGGCTGGAGGCTCCCTTGAGGAGTTATCTTCGTCTTGCACCTGGACAGTGTTGGGGGCTCTTGATTGAACTGTGGGACAGTAAAGAAATGAGTTAGATAGGTCATGTGTAGATTGGGTGCAGAAACCATTATGCACATAATGACCATTCAATGGCTGCTGACATCAGCCCCAACTGATGTATGCCTTGTCGCAGTGTACTATGTCATTCTGTCACTAGATTGCTGAGCTGCCCCCCCCCCCTCTCCATCTCCCACCTCCAGGTGCTCAGCGACTCCCACCATCTCCAATGCAGCCTCCTCTGCTGTGGTCAGGCTGGGCATTGATGGGGTCTACCACCAGTTCACTCCCTCTCCTTTTTATTGTGGGCTCTCTTTTCCTGCAAGGAGGGAAAGAAGAGAAGGTTGAGTGAGAGTGATGTAATGAGTGTAAGAAATGGATGAGTTACATCTGTAGAAAGTGACTATGATGGAGTGGGGTGGCAATTCCAAGTGGCCTCCTTGTGTGTTGTTAGTTTGGCATGATGGCATTAGGATGAGGGTGAGTGTGAGGGGTGGCTAGTAAGATGGGGATGTGATAATGTAACTAGAGAGAGAGGGAGGGTGGACGTGCATAGTATGTTGGTGTGAGTAAGGATGTGCAGGAGTAGGGTAGAGAAGGCCGAGTGATGGGGATGTGAGGAGAGGCACAGTAGGATGAAGGTGAACGTGGCTTTGTGCTCGGTTTTCCTGATCTAACGAGATTGTTGAAGCGTTTGCGGCACTGCACCCAGGTCCTCCTGATGACATCCCTGCTATTCATCTCCTCTGCTATTTGGAGCCTGTCCCCTTTTGTCTCCTGGGGAGGTCTCTTCCTCCCATGAGCAGGGAAGAGGGTCTCCCTGCATCCTCTGACTCCCTCCACAAGCATCTGGAGAACCCGGTTGCAGCCATCTCACCAACTGTTTGGAGCAATGAAATCCTCCAGCGTGCTGCCTGCACACTCCTAGATGAACCTTCAAATGCAATGCGGCCATGGCTCCTTAAATATCCCAGCTAAAAGCGCACCATCAATGATGTCACCAGACCCGTACCATTTAATTGTGCCAGGTAATGCGCAGGGTGGGCTTATATCATAAAGTCATTCTCTGGAGCGGGATGGAGCCAGCAACAGGGTCACGACTTGCCATGGAGGATGCCCACTCCGGGCCCCCCCCAGGTAGGCATAATTCTGGCCTAAGAGTGGGGTAGAAATGGTAATGAGCTTTATTTAATTGAAACAAATTACATTGAGATTCCCATACCGAAGATTTTACTACAGACCACTGATTTGCTTGTTTGTTTGTGAGTCGCTGTGCCCAGTTAGGCTCTGTAACTATTTTTGGGTTGTTTATTCGCGTGTGATTGAGACCCCTTTGTTACCGTGCAGTAACCGGGCAAAGAGCCACACCACCTATATTTGAGCAAAATATGAGGAGTCTCATTAAAAATCAGTCAGAGTATATTAACCACCCCTTAGACTTGAAGCAATCAGGCGGGTTTATCTGAACACAGTTGCACATGCCATGTTCTTTTTTTTAATTGATTGCACTCTGTAATGATTTTAATTCTAGTAAAAGAAAATAAACCTTTTTGACAGGTTCAAAAGAGCAAAACAGGCCATAAATCATTGCTGATTATAATTGCTTAATGCATTTGTATAACATTCCTCTAATATTTTATCTTAATGGGTAGTATGAACTCATTTATTTTAACTTGTTGAAGTCTGTACAACCAGGTTAATTTTAAAATGTAAAATATCTGTCATTTTTGCAAGAGAAATTATTTTTCAGTCGAAAGACAGATCACAGTAGGCTCGAAAATGCCAGAAAAAAAGACCAAAGAAATGCCTGAAAATAAAGTGTTAAAGATCAAAGCTATCTCAGGGCAGTTACAAATTGGAACATTCTGGGACCATGCCCCCAGATCATTCCAGAAAATAAATCTCACACCTCAGCACTCATGTATCTTTTCAGTAATTTCTAAATTTATAATTGCTGCAAACTGTGCTTTTATGTGCTTCAGGAATTTTCCTCTACAATAAACAAGATATACCTGCAGCTTAAGATATCACCTACCCACATCCCACTGCACCTTGATGCAACCCGTCATCTTCATGTGTCGTGGGGCCTATGCTGAGGACTACTCTTGAGGTGCCAGTATTTCTGGGCCCTGACAGTTTTTTTTGAAGCTGTTGATCATCTTTTTCTAGTTTTGTAGATTGGTACATATACAGCTATTTAAAAACATAAGAACATACGAATTAGGAACTGGAGTAAGCCATACGGCCCTTCGAGCCTGCTCTGCCATTTAACAAGATCACAGCTGACCTTCGACCTCAACTCCACTTTCCTGCCAATCCCTGTATCCCTTGATTCCCCTGGAGTCCAAAAATCTATCTATCTCAGCCTTGCATATACTCAACGACTCAGCATCCACAGCCCTTTGGGGCAGAGAATTCCAAAGATTCACAGCCCTCTGAGTGAAGAAATTCCACGTCTCAATTTGCATAAATTTAAATTGCAAATGGGGCTTTAATGAGGCTCACACTTTGGGCAAGAGCACTCTGCACCTAGAATCCCTGCCACCTGGAAGTTGTATGTCATATGAATTGGGCGAGTGATCAGCTTTAGCTTATTCACCTAATTCTCTGACCTCCACTCGCCTCCTCTACTGACACATCCGATCAGGCTATCGACCCTTAAATAATTATTATCAAAGAGAAAGTGTGGCAGCTAGACTAACCTTCCTGTTTCCAGTTCAAATGTAAATCCATTTTACCTGGAAGAGCAGGAAGGGATGAGAGGTTTTACATCAGGGTGAGAAAGAGACAAACCAGTCTTCTTGGCAGGATGTCAATAGTGCCCAGAGAATGAATGACCAAGACAAAGTTTCAAATGAATTAGCCTTGTCATAACATTTAAAATAAATCAGGCTTGTCATCAGTGTCCTTGAAGTTACTTAGAGCCTTTAAATGTTTAATGAAGATCCTGTTTTCACAGACCTTATTGGACATTCACTGCCATATTGCTTCACAGAATTTCAAAAGTCAAGGAGAGACTATTCAGGAGTCATTACTATATTTTGATGGATCTGCATTAAATCCACATAAACCAAATGTAGATTGATTTTCTGTCAGTCTAAGGGGCTGTTCTTATTTTGATTTAATTATCAATGGTGTAGAGTGGCGTAAATGTTTGTTGAACATTTTGATGGTTGGCCGAGTATCTAAAGTCTATAATAGTGAGAAAAGTTACATTTTGATTATGTCCGCAGTGTGATTTCTTTGAAACATGGCTTTATTGATCTAACATTTTCTTAATTGTTTCCATGTACAGCAAACTTATGACGGGTTTCTTATGGAACTACAGATGGACACACAGGTGGACTTGGCCATTGTGTTAATCTAAGCCTCATTAAGAAGAGACACTGCATCTTTAATATTTAATATGCAATTATAACACACATCATTAGTAATGTCATTAACAGTGTAATTATAACTGTGATTTTCATATCTAAATTATGCATTCAGTTTGTCATGCAAAATTAGGTATAATTGGATAACCAGTTGTTGCCTTTGATAGGTTAATTGCCTAAATTATAAATAGGTGTAACATTTTTATCTATACATATTGGAAGGGAAATACCTTTGGGAACACAAAACCTGTCGTTACTGTTACAAAACATCAGGGTGTCCTCTTTATGTGAGAAATCATCATCAAATCTGCTGCTGTGACTGTAAGAGCCACAGTAATATGTTCATATTGAACCATCAATTTAGAAAAGGTTGCAGTTAGAAAAACAAATTCTGCACTGACTGATGGCCCACTTGCTCTATGACACAAGCAGTGCTCAGAGGCTGTATATTCTGCGGTGAATGGCTTACCTTGTGGCTCCCTAAAGTCCTCTCCATCACCTACAAGGCACAAGTCAGGAGTGTGCTGGAACACTCTCCATGCCTGGATTAGTGCAGCTGCAACAACACTCAAGAAGCTCAAAACCATTCAGGATAAAGCAGCCCGCTTAGTCAGCACTTCATCCACCACCTTAAACATCCAACCCCTACACTATTGGCGCACTGTGGCTGCAGTGTGTATTATATATAGAATGACTGCAGCAACTCGCTCAGGCTTCTTCAGCAGCACCACCCAAACCCGTGGCCGAGAGGGACGAGAGCAACATCATTACCTCCAAATTTGCTTCCAAATCACACACCATCCTGACTTGGAAATATATCCCTGTTCCTGTATTGTCACTGGGCCATAATCCTGGAAATCCCTACCTAACACAGCATTGTGAGAACCCTTTACCACACGGACTGCAGCAGTTCAAGAAGGCAGCTCACCACCACCTTCTCAAGGGGCAACTAGGGATGGGCAATAATGGTTGGCCTTACTAGTGATGCCCCTATACCAGAGTGCATAAAAAAAAAATTCACAAGAATTCCTCAACATTGAACTGTGAACTGAAAGGCAGTTTTCTGCCAGCAAACAACAGATGGTGCAACCTAAACAAAACAGGAGCAAGGAATTGGCAAAAAATATGTAAAATTAATTTTGTTTCCCACTGAAGCCAACTTCAACTGTGCTCCATTTCTTCCCCAAATGTACCGTGGGCCGAAATTGGTGAAGGCCCCCGCCCGCCCAAGTGCCGCCCAAAGGACCGCCAATGGCTGCCGAGGTACCTGAGGGGTTTTTGTCAAACAGGTCCTTGAAAGGGCGGTGGGCAGCAAAAGAGGCAGCCGGCGGGAGCTCCCAATCTCGGCGGCAAAGGCACTTGTCGCCCAAGTGCCACCGAGGATGGAGTCGGATCCCCAGAGGGTCAAAGAGCTGAAAAGGAAAAGCATAAAAAAACCTATCGGAACACCTTCTGGGGACCCCATCCAGGTTAAGTCACTGTAAAGAAAAATTTAAAAAAAATGTTTACTAACCTTTTTTTCAGCTCTTCATACTCACTGTCGGGGATAGAACAGCCACCAGCCAGTGATCCTTCCCCGTTCTGGTGCCGACTCCCACCAACTACCACCCGCATCAATATGGCATCTCGGCAAGCGGGAGGTCAGTTGCGACACTCGGCCATCCGCTGACGTCAGCGGACGGTTCCGGGAGGTTCTCCCCTCCAGCCTGCTCCAGACCAAATGGAAAGTCGCATTGGGCGCAACTGCAAGAGGAATGTCGGTGGCAGTGGACGGCAGTGGGCGGTAAGGCCATCAATTTCTGGCCCCATGTCTCTCTCCTACTGAGGAGTGAGCACAGTGCTCCAACACTGCTTCTTCCCTCCTCCTTCACGATAGTTTTAGGAGTGGCCATCCTTCCCACTGCTTTCCATCTCAAGGGCCCCCAAACTTTCCTGGCTCCACACCATCCTTGTACTGCTTTCCTGCTGCTCTCAGATCTTTAACCGTGCTCCCAGATTAGCAGCACATCAGAGTGCTGCTGCAGTCTGGGACTTATTAAATTATTTATTCGAGGAATGTGGGCGTCGTTGGCAAGGCCAGCATTTATTACCCATTCCAAATTGCCCTTGAGAAGGTGATGATGTGCCGCCTTCTTGAACCATGTGGTAAAGTACTCCCACATTGCTGTTAGGGAGGGAGTTCCAGGATTTTGACCCAGCGACGATGAAGGAACGGCGAAATATTTCCAAGTAGGATGGTGTGTGGTCTGGAGGGGAACTTGGAAGTGGTGGTGTTCCCATGCGCCTACTGCCCTTGCCCTTCAAGGTGGTAGAGTTCGCGGGTTTGGGAGGTGCTGTCGAAGAAGCTTTTCCTGTGTCCCACATGCACCAAGTCCCGCTCACCCATCACCCCTGTGCTTGCTGACCTACAGTGGCTTCCACTTAAGCAACGCCTCGATTTCAAAATTCTCATCCATATTTTCAAATCCCTCAATGGTCTCACCCCTCTCAATCTCTTTAATCACCTCCAGTCCCACAACTCCCTGAGATGTCTGCACTCCTCTAATTCTGCCCTCTTGAGCATCCCTGATTATAATCGCTCAACCATTGGTGGTCGTGCCTTCTGTTGCCTAGGCCCTAAGCTCTGGAACTCTCTGCCTAAACCTCTCTGTCTCTCTAGCTCTCTTTCCTCCTTTAGGACGTTCCTTAAAACCTACCTCTGTGACCAAGCTCCTGTGTTAATTTCTACTTATGCATCTCGGTGACAAATATTTATTTCATAATACTCCTGTGAAGCGCCTCGGGATGTTTCACTAAGTTAAAAGCGCTATATAAATACAAGTTGCTGCTTTGGTGGTGAGTGCATCTTGTAGATGGTGCACACTGCAGCCACGGTGCGCCGGTGGTGGAGGGAGTGAATGTTTAGGGTGGTGGGTGGGGTGTCAATCAAGTGGGCTGCTTTCTCCTGAATGCTGTCGAGCTTCTTAAGTATTGTTGGAGCTGCACTCGTCCAGGCAAGTGAAAGATCAGCTCATTTGCTTAGCGCTGCTTATGAAAGTTAAATCAGTGAAATTGCAGGATCAGCACTCACAATATCAGCTGTTCTGGTCCAACAATGAGCCTGTGCAGCCCATTGCATCAATGACTCAGATGTGTGAACAATAAATAGCCTCAAACACACAGAACCAGCATCTCAAAGCCCTGCCCCCACCCTGCCCCTCCTCTCCAACCCACCCCCACACCCTGGCCTGCCTCCCTTGCACACCATTTTTTCCTTTGTCCTTGGCCGGTTCTATTCCATTGCCATTCTATCTTCAGGCCTTGACATCAGCTTCACTTTCTCCTAACGTCTGCATTGCACCTTAGGACCTTGTCTGTCTCTAGGCTTCAAAACTTTGGGCCCCATTGCAATCTCCCCTCTATTCAACTCCAGGCCTCAGTCCCCACTGGGCTCCTTCCCTATCTCAGATACCATAGCCTCCCTGGTCCAGGTTTCTTTCTCACCTTTATGTGCTGCGAAGGTTCACAGATGTCACAGCATTAGTCAGGACTGTGGATACAAGTTTATTTTACACCAACAGGCTATAATACAAGGCCATAGTTCCAGATGCACAATTCCTT